>NC_058413.1:106731191-107095273 GCF_002201575.2 Neomonachus schauinslandi | reverse complement strand
GGGGGAGAGAGAAGGGAGAGGGAGAGGGGGAGAGAGAGAAGGGGGAGGGGGAGGGAGAATCTAGAACTTAGTGTGGCACACAAATGTAAGGTGTGAAGGTCTGTGCTCCCCCGTGGAGACTTCACTGCACCAGCTGCACTTAGTGGGTGAGCACTCCGCACTTCGGGAGGGGGACGCCCCTGTGACAGACTATTTGAGGCCCGGGACCCTGGGACCTGCTACTGGGCTGTGTCTGCTCTGATGTGGCATCAGTTTCTGTTTTAATTATTTTGAATACTTGACAAGTAAATCCCCCTTTGAGTTCTTTTTAAAAACTATTTTGGTTCTTCCTGTATTCCTTCTGAGGAATTTGAGGGGCATTTTTCCATGAAAATAAGCACATGAATGGGAATAAACTATACATGCGTGAAATACAAGTCTGAGCCTTCGGCAGAGACTGTACCCCTGCCCTTGAGCTTGTAGGCTCTGGGCTGTCTCCTAGGGCCATCCCCTAAAAAGCATGTTCCAGAAATGCTGCAAGCTCATTCCCTAATACCTAACCTATTCTACAGCTTTTCAGTTTTTGTTTCTAAGACTGATGAACTTTCAGGGTTGTTGGAGGGATTTTTAAGTTGAAATTTTCATGACTTTTCAGTAACTGCCTGTTTTTGTTTATGGAGAATTTTGAAAACTCATTTCCTTTTTTCTTCATTTCAAATAAACTCAAAGATCGCTGAGCAAACAGTAGAGTCCTGGGAAAGCTCGAGAACGCCTGGTTTGCTCTGATATCTCTGACTAGGTGCTTCTTAGACCCAAAGCAGGTCCCCAAGACTGGTCCTAGATGAAGCCTTTGATGCTAAATGTAGCCAGCCGAGAAGAGGTGAAAAGGGCCTGATAAAACCATTCCCTAGCTTATTTAGGTAGGCATGAAAGAACACTGGTCCCTCCGTGCCCAGGGAAATTTCCTCCATGGCGTGTTGTCTTGCTTCCACTTTTAGGTTAAATCCTAAAAGTTCAGGAGTGTTCACTAGAAAAATGTTCTTCCATCCCTGGAACCATCTGACCAGGTCGAAGGGGCGTGACCAGTACTCCAAGTCCCTTCAGGGCACCTTTATTCAAAGTGTTAAAATATTTGGACATTTCGAAAGAGAGGGAAGACCGGCCATTGGTCGCTATGTGTTTGGAAATAGGTCCCATTAAATATGACACAGGTTTCTTTACTTAGGATCTCTCTCTGACATAGAGATTTATAAATACCACATAAATCTCACAAATGTGCCCACAGTTTTGTTTTATGTTCTGCTACATTCCCCGTGAGGCTTGAAGTGACCTCCTGCAGATTCCAAATCAAACGGGCCCATTGTTTGTTGCTTTGATTTTTCACAGAGACCTAAAGCACTTTGTCGTAACTTTTTTTTTTAATGTCTTAAAAAATCATCCTTTCCTGGCTTCCTTCTCCACGAAGGCCTGAGAGACACAATGATGGCAGTGCAAATAAATGAATCTACACGCAATTCAGTACAACAATGGCCTTGAAAACTAATCCGATTCAGCTGAGTAGACTCCCATTTCCTTCCTTGCTGCTGTTGGAGTCTGCTTGTCATCTGCGTTCTGTCCCTGATGGCCATTCCATGCCTGTGGTTACAGCTTGACGTCTCACAGCCCATCAGGGGCCCTGGGGCAGCTGCCTGGGCAGGAGGGACTAGGGGCTCAAAGGAAACCAGAGGCCTGGCCTTGCACGTGAGGTTTTATAAATGAATTTGGAGCAATGCTTGTTTCTCATGGTTTTTCTTTCCCATCACCCCTGCTTTGTTTCCTCTGCAGTATGTGCCTTCGTTCGAACGACGCCTCTTATTCCAACTTAATCTGTGGTTTATTATGAAGTCTTGGTTCTGTTAGGATGTTCTAAACAATCCTCAGGAAATGAAAGGGCATGGTCTCCTGAATTCTGTTCAGGAACAAATGCTTGAGGGATTTTCATGTATAATAACAACAACAAAAAACAGTCACTAAATTAAAAAGTCCACCTACCAACAGCTTAGTTCACGTACTCATGAATATTTATTGACTGCCGTTGTTTTCCAGGCACGCTTGTTAAAAATCAAAGGGTAAGAAGAGCTCATGAACTGAGCTCGTCCCCTTTGTCTGGTTTTACTCTTTACTCCCTAGAGAATGGGAGAAATCATTGCTAGTTATGATAAATTATCTCAGATACTTGGTACAAGTAGTATAAAATATCCTATACAATGAGTATTTGGCATTTTCTGAATTCCTTTAAAATCCATGTCAGCTGGATTCACTCTAGGCTCATCTTCCAGGGACTTTGTTATCTCACTCAGGTCGGAAGCTCACCTGAGACAGGTGAGCTCTGGGCACACTTATTGCATTTCTTCTCTCCTCTCTGCTCTCCTGCCCCTTCTCCCACACCTGGCTTCATCACATCGACCACCTCCCTTTTCCTGGAACCCACCCTCTGCTTCAAGGTCTTTGCACTTGGTTTCCTCTTTATTGAGAAAATTCTTCCTGCAGGTGTCCTTCCCTGGGGGAGGGACAACTACGCTCTATTGGAGAGGCCTCCATGACGACTTTATTTAAAATTTTGACCCTGCTATCCCTCCCCTTGCTCTGGACACACTGCCAATCCCCTTTTCTGCTTCATTTTTCATGATGACCTTTATCACCATCAGGCATGATTTAGCATTTACTTATTTATCAGCTTACTAATAGACTCTGTCCCTGGAAAGTAAGCTCAGCGAGGGGAGGATTTTATTTGTTTTCCTCCTTGTGGTATCTCCAATGCCTTTAACAGTGGCCATTAAATTTGTTTAAAACAATAACAACAACAACTTTGTGTATCAATTCAGATGCACTCTTTAAGAAAAGATTTATTTTGCTATATATGTTTGGAATGGGTTATGATTCTAACAATAAAAAAAGTAACCAGATCTCTACGAGCTCTTGGCCTTTTTATAGGGAGCACCAAGATGAATTCATGCTACTTCTGCTTACAACTTAATGGCCTGGAAAAAGTTGAAGATGATTGTTAACAGCAGTGTCCAATAATAGCTAGTTATGACTTCATAGGGTAGAGACTGAGGTAATGGAAAATGGTCCCATCAACCTGATCTTTGTAAGTAGAAACAGGAAGTGGATAGAACAAGAATAGAGATGATGCTTAAATCTTTTATTAGTGAACTATTACGACATGCCCTGCTTAAATCCTAAAACTGATAGGAAAAAACTTGACATGACAAAAAGGAAAATGATACTAGAAATGGGAGGGCAAAAAATACTTTGAATATTCTATTAAACTTCTGTGGGACATTGTCCCCTTGGAGGACAAAGGGCCCTCTCTCCAGAATATTGAACACATAAACACATATTACACTAAAATTAAAACATTGCATGGATTTCAGGGATCCCTACAAGTCTATTTGTCCCAGTGTAAGCAGGTCTCTATAATTTCAAAAGGCTATGATGTTTTTATGGTGAACCTAAGTGTGCTAGTTTGTCAGTGAGGAAAGACAGAGTGTGTGTGTGTGCGCGCGCGCATGCGTGTGCGTGTGTTGGGGTGGGGGCACTAAGTCCTGACAGAGACGAGAACTTTCTACAGGCTAGGAAAACAAGAACATTTCAAGTTTCCTCTGGTGGTCTTCTTTTCACTGGGCAGGTTACAGACCTAAGATCTGAGGGCTTATAATATTTTATCTGGCAGTTAATTGTGTGCTTTGTTGACAGGTGCTATGTTTTTGTTTCTGATATATTTTCTGCTCTATGAAAATATCCTGCTTTATATATAGAGATCCTTCAGGACACAGTCGACAACGGATTGATGATGTTGCGATCATTTCAAATGGCTCTGAACCCAGTCTACTTTGAATAACTGAGTAGTCTCTTATGTTTGGAATGGGTCTTGAGAAATCCAGATAGATAGCCACAGTTCATAGCAGCCAGCTTGTACATTCATAGATAATGTTAATTGAGCACTTACTAAGCTCTAGGCTGTGCTTTAAGTACTCTGCATGAATTTTTCTTGCAATTTCCAAATTATTTGTCAGTTGGGCCAAAACAGACTGGTCAGTTCTTCCAAATTTTATTCACATCCTCTCAATCAAAGTCATCCAATAAAAAATGGAAAATAGGCACAATCTTAAATCTATTTCCGAGAGGCCAGAGTAGAACTCATTTATATAGTGAAGTTTCAGCTCTTTTGCTAAGACCCCGGTTTCAGATGACCCAGATGATGTCAAGGCTATGTTAGACATCTGGGCTGTCACACTTCTTTGCTCCTGGGAGTCTGTCATCTCTTTAAGCAGACTGTGAAAGATCAATCAAAAGTAGAGCAACTGGGGCGCCTGGGTGGCTCAGTTGGTTAAGCGACTGCCTTCGGCTCAGGTCATGATCCTGGAGTCCCTGGATCGAGTCCCGCATCGGGCTCCCTGCTCGGCAGGGAGTCTGCTTCTCCCTCTGACCCTCCTCCCTCTCATGCTCTCTGTATCTCATTCTCTCTGTCTCAAATAAATAAATAAAATCTTAAAAAAAAAAAAAAAAAAGTAGAGCAACTGAGGGCGGAGGCTCCAGGGGGCCTCTGAAATACCAGGTTTCCATGAGTGCAAACTGGCAGGTGATGGGCTTCCTCTGGAGACTTGGCAACCCTACATTGAAAAGGGCAATTGTCACGTTGCTGGGTGGATTTCAAAGGATCTTGGCATTTTGTTATTATATTAAGAGGAAATCATTAGTGAGAGTAACCTTTTGATATTAACATATGCTATAAAACTAATTAATGCTGAAATTCAGCACTCTACACTGTAAAGGCATTTGTCTTCGTTTTTGCTAAAAAAAAAAAAAAAAAGATGGAGTTCCATCATCACTGTATTTGGCTTCAAGTGAGACAGGAGCTCTAGCTGTCTAACCACCCACTATGCTCATTTACATGCACAAAAAGCAATTTCGGGTGGGAGATGTCTTTCCAGTTTCATGGATTCCTGAGAGACTTTGTGAGCAGAGACGGCGCCGAGGCTGTGTTGTTTAATTGAGGGATTTCTAGAATCACCTGGGGTCATTTCTGCCTCTTTCTGATTTATCTTGCAAATCCATGCCCTTAGGGTCTGGTTGGCCTCAGCCATGGATCCGCAGACCCTCTCCTGCCTCGCTAGAACAGTCACGGATGGAAGCCTAAGGGGCGCCCTGGGGCGGAGTAGGGGGTGGTGGAGCCTGGTGAGGTGAGGGAAGGGGGAGCTGGGTTAGAGATGGGTCTGCCTGTGGCAGGAGGAGCAAGGACTAAGGGACAGAGAGCTCACTGTGTAGAGAGACGCTGGTAGTCCTGCAGACCAGACTGCTGATAAAATATTCTAGCTGCTGGGGGAGGCACTGCTCAAAGGGGTATTGTCAAGCCTCAAAAAATTGTCGGCTTGAAGCTTCGCTGGGGAGTTTTATGGTAGTCTGTGATCCCTTCTCTAGAGCCAATCCAGTATTAGGAAAAAAGGATTTCACTTTCTTTAGACATTAGGATCAAGTTATAGTTGTATGTCTGAGCAGGAAGTTTATTTTTTAAGCATAAGAAGAGTGGATGATTGATTTGGAAAAAAAAAAAGCTGGAATACTTGGGATTTTGTTACTCAGGTATGATGAGGTGAACAAAGGAGGAGATGAATGCCGTTGAAAAGATAGTTTATTACTCATGCCATTTGTTTCAGTGCCTTTGGAAAGGTCCCAAGGGGGAGGAGGGCAGGCACGCCATGCAGGCAGGGCCAGGCTAGAGAGCCTGAGGTTCACCACAGGCAGAGAGAGCAAGGGCACTGGGAAAAAGCCTTTCCTGTGTTTTGTCTGGGAAGGAATGGGAGAGGCCGGGTGAGCATGCTATGCAGGGTAAGACTGGTTAGTGTGAATACTTTCAGGCATGGTTGTGGGGGGAGGGGTGGTATAGGAATTGCCCCTAGTTGTCAGGTGTCTGGCTTGGAGTGATTAGGGCAGAGAAAGAGTGTCTTACAGTCAAGACCAGGTAGGAGGAGAGGATGAGTGTTGGATAGTTACTGTGGTGTAGAAGGTATGTCCCAGGAAGAATCATCTGGCTATCTCTAGAACCTGATAACCCTGGGAGGGACAGGCTATCCGGGTCAGCAAGGCCCCCCCACCGATGCCAGACACCTCGTACAGGAACCAGATAACTAGTTAATCCAGCTACGTGCAGGCTTCCCCATTCTCTCTTTACACAAAAGAGTTTAAGTGTGTAACTAGCAAAATAAACATCACCGTCCCCATCTCCTAAGGTCTCTTAGGTGTCTGTGGAAGGAGCAAGCCAGAGTTGAATGGTTTCGTGGCAGAAGAGTAACAGATTCCCTCTCACTTACCCAGAGGGTGAGCCGGTATCTGGGTGGTGTTCTGGGCAATTTGTAGAGGAGAGATCTTTGTTAGAGGTTGGGAGCTGATGGCTGAGGAGCTGTAGGAACGGGGTGCCTTACAGACGTGGCTTCGGCAGGGACACTGCCCCTTCCATCTGAGACCCACCAAGCAACCCCTTATGTTTCCATCATTAAAGAAGTATCAGGAAGTATTTGAAAGACACTTTTAACCCTAGGCTTGCCTTTTCCTTGGTATCTTCCTCCCATGCTCACGCGCCTTCCCCCATCCCATCCTTAAGTCATTGGTGTGGTGTTTCTGTTTCTCCAGTTGCTTTTATATATATTTACATGGAGGATTAATACATTCCATTACTACCTAAATTCTATCCATCTTTCCAGATACAGCTGGAAGTTTGACTTCTTTGAAGTTGTTCATTTATTCCGTTGATGCTCATTGAACACCTCACCTGAGCCAGCACTGTTTTAGGGTAAAGCCAGGAACAAAGCAGACAAAAGACGTTCCTATTGGGTGGTGCTGACATTCTAAGGGAGCAGTCAGACAATTAAACAAATAAGCAAATATATGGGGTGCCAGATGGTTAATGCTATAGAGAAAAATAAAACAGGGTAGCCGGAATAGAGAATGTAGTTTGG
Source organism: Neomonachus schauinslandi (assembly GCF_002201575.2). Lineage (NCBI taxonomy): Eukaryota > Metazoa > Chordata > Mammalia > Carnivora > Phocidae > Neomonachus > Neomonachus schauinslandi. Next base: position 107,088,296 of record NC_058413.1, on the reverse strand, counting down.
AAGGGAAATGCTATCTTCTATAGGGTGGCAAGGGAGGGTCTTGCTCATAATTTGAGCATGCCTGTGTTGTAGTAAGCTCTTCATTCAGAGGGAACACCATATGTAAATGCCCCGAGATGGGAATGCATTTGGGGTGTTCCAGGAAAAGCAAGGAGACTCCTGTGACTAAAACAAGGTAGCAGAAAAGGAGAGAAGCAAAAGATAAAACCAGAGAGTGATGGGCAGCAGATTAGAAGGGGAAGTGTTGGGCCTTGCCGTCCTTTAAGGGTTGCTACATGCAGGTTTTGAGCAGTAGAGGAGGAGGGAGAAATTCATATTTGAACAGGGTCATGCTGGCCTTAGAAAATAGTCCACAGGGGTTAAGGACACAAATTAGGGGGCTTCTGTAAATTTCTAGGTGAAAGATGATGGAGTCTTGGACTGGTGATAGAAATGGGAAGTGTTTTCAGAAGGAGGGAACAATGTAAAATGCTGCCTTAAGATAAGGTAGATGTAGGGAGCAGATTGACCATAGGATTTAGCAACATAGAGATTATTGGGAACCTTGATGAGAACTGTTTTCACAGCACAGAGAGGGGCTTGAAGCCTATGTGGAGAGAGTTCAAGAGACAATTGGAGAAGAAATGTGGTGTATAGGAGTTTGGTTTGGAGAAGAAATGTGGTGTATAGGAGTTTGGTTTTTTGTATTTTGGGGGGGGGGGCATTGTTAGATTTTCCTAGAAAAGGGAGCAGAGAAAGGGGATGGTTGTTGAACTAAGCATGTGGGGGTCGAGAAAGGAAAATCTTCCTTGAAGATTCTGGACCATGTTTCTCTTTAAAACCAGCCCAGCATAGATGCTCAGTAAATGTCTACTGTGAGAATAAGTGGTTATGTTGTGACCTATATTTCATAGTACGCTATATTGTACTACTCTGCAGTTGTTTTATGGATATTTTTCTTATATAATCAATACTGGGCTGAGAGTCCTAATCTGACAATGTACGGAAAATAGGAACAAAGTGGGTGCTAAAATTTCATGTGGCATATTGATTGTGCAACATGATCCTCTTAGTTAGTCCAGAGAGCAAAAGGAAGATGCTTGGCTTGCCTGCCCATCTTCCTTCTCAGTCTGTGGTTCCACATTGACAAGGGCCATGCCTTCTTGGTCTCTATATCTTCAGTATACAAACAGTACCTGGAGATTAGAGGCCTTTGAAAATTATTATTGGCAAACATGAATTAACAAATGATTGAATAGCAAGTGGTACAATGGTCTGTGCAGAACCTATCATCATTTGAAAGAATACGGAATTCATAAAGAACAGCTCCTTGAACTCTCAGAAACTGCGAGCTAGTGATAATACTGCAGGGGTAGAATCTTTGAAAAAGATTCATAAACCTTGAGGAGGTCTTGTATACTTGAACTGGTTTATGAACACCAAAAATGAAGGAAAAGTGATTTTTAAAAGAGTGTAAGAGCTTGTTTTCTTTAAATTTGTCAGACTTTGAAAATTCTAACGTATTAAGCACTTGATTATAATTGTTCTTCACAATTCACTGATCATAAATGATTTAATTATTAATAGGACCATCACTCAGTGTAGTCAGAATCCCATTATAGTCCAACACTAATAAATCATTTGCCATGAAAATATCACCAAAACTTCTAATTAAACAAAGTCAACCCTCGTATCCAATCTTGGTCCCTTAATGATGGAGTGCTTTGGTGCAAGCCCAATTTTATGACTTTGTGATCAACTAATACCCAGTTCAAGAGGAAAAATCTCCTGTCTCATGTTCACTTTTCACCTATGGGTAGGCACTGACTCCCCCCAAACCTGAGAGTAGTTAGGCGTTGTTTTCCTCAAAAGGAGAAGTGTTATTCACCAATAAGGACATAACTTAGCCACAGAATTCCCAGGAAACTGTACTTTGATTCTTCTAGTGGTGCTTTCTCCCTGTAGCATTGGGATCTGCTACAGATACTTGAGCCCCATTGGGTCAGCAGGCTCCTGGGTCCCCAGTGGTGGGGTTGCTCCCTGGGGTCTGAAACAGAGGGAGCTCCTCTTGCTCGTGGCACACTGAGCTAGTCTCCTTGACTTGACTAACTTTGGACTGATGTCTTAATGACGATACATCCTTGACCTCCCTTTTCTTATAGCATTTACTCGAGAAAACTTGTAATTATAAATTTCTTCTGCCCCTTTGAGATACCAGTTTTTTCCCAGTCCCCTAGAGTTCTGCCATCTGTGAATGTCTTTAGAAGGACCTGGGGGCCATCACTTAGAGACAGTTATCTCCTTTGATGATTCTGTCTATCTCACAGCCTCTGTGGTGGGTAGGTGCCTGACTTTAATAAGCAACAATCAGCAAATTCAGAATGTCTAAGCACAGGGACCAGCCTCCCCACTAATGTCTTCTAGTACTTTTCCACTGACTTAGCCCAACTCCTTTTGTTTCAAGGGTAGAGTTGAGTCTCCTCTCCCCCATTCTAATAGCCTTGAATAAAAGCTTCTTGCCTATATAACTCCATCCTGTATAATTTGTCTTTGACAGTGTTGAGAGCTCATCTGTTATTTGGTAAATGGGTCAAAGCAGTGCCAGTGAATGTTGTGTATGTTGCCGAAAGATAAAAACAAAATTTAAAAAGCCTGTCAAGTACTGTAACATGATTCTGCTTGAGCAAGCATATTGAACTCAGAATCTGTGCCAAGTTCCATACTGATAAATTCTGCTCAATGTAAAATTACCTTCCTACCTCCTCTGTGTAACATCCTCAGGATCCATCCTCACATATTTTCTTGGTTTTTACTGCTACAGATTAGCAAATTTTACAGTCCTTTTGTTGTGTCTGTCCTCTCTTTAGGAGAGGACTCTGTACTTGGTCCTTTGGGGCGTGTCTTGATCTGACTGGACATAGGACTAGAGAAATAAAGGTGGTTTTTAGGTCTAAGAGCAGTTGACATCCTTGAGCAAGAAATTAAGGCAAGATCATTGCAGAGTTGGAAGCAAGACAAGACCATACTATTCACATAGGAGAGAAGGGGTGGTTTCTGCTGATAAGGGGGTTCATTGGCTCAGAATATTCGGATTCCTTTGGATTATCTCAAATCACAGGTTCACATTCTTCCACAAAAACTGTTTGCCTTTTCATGTTAGAGACCTGCAAGGTGGTGATTTCTGCTTATATTGTAGTGACACACTTTTGATCCCACTCTTCATCTAATTTTCAAATGACGTCAGCCCTCTAAACTGCAAGAAATAAGAGGCTTGTTAGGGAAAATGATAAAACCTCCCTCTACTCTCGACCATGCCTTGAAGCAAGAATCCTAAACGTGACATTCACTGTTTGCTTAGCTCTGAGTGCATTGTGAAGCAGTCATCCCACAGCCTTTATGTGTTGCATGATAATTGTTTGTCCAATGTCTTTTTAAAGCACGTGTTTAATTGACGGGGCCACGGATCATAATTAAACTGCTTTGCCACTTTAGGGCTTACACTGCTTGTGTCCTGTTATCTACCAATAGCTGGACTGTCATGACCTTCAAATTCCATCAAGCAAGGTAACCAAGGAAGAATTGAGACCGTTCATTATAAGCAAGTATAACTAAGAAAAATTTTAAAAACAAAATACATTTTAGGAATAAGGAAATGATCTCAGAAGGAGGTCTGAAAAACAAAAAGGAATAGTGAGGAATAAAAGGAGTTAATTCTATGTAAATATAAATATTGGTTGGAAAAGAAGTATAATTTGAGGGTTTAAAAATCAGGAATGAAACACTGTGCAGTAGTACCATGTAAGTCATAAGCAGGGTGATTAGAATTTTATGTTCCAGCATCCTTGTATAATTTGGGAGGCTAAGATATTAGTTACCTTCAGACTTGGTTAACTACACATGGCAACATTTGAGGGAGAACCACTAAAATATTAGAAATACCATATAACTTCCAAATCAGTGAAGGAAAAACAAATGAAATATGAACTCAAAACCATGTTTTAATTAATCCAGTAAAGCCAAGAAAGGAGGGAAGAGAAATGTAAAGAAGGCAAATAGGAAGTGCTGTCTGAGATGGTAGAAACATCACCAAGTTTATCACTAATTATAGTAAATGTAAAGATAGGAAGCTCACTACTTTTTTATTCTGAAAAAGAGCATGAAGGGGGGGGTGGGGCAGATGGAGAGAGATTCTTTCGTTTTTAATATTTATTTATTTGAGAGCGCATGAGCAGGGAGGAGGGGCAGAGGCAGAGGCAGAGGGAGAAGCAGACTCCCTGCTGAGCAGGGAACCCGATGTGGGACTCGATTTCAGGACCCTGGGATCATGACCTGAGCCAAAGGCAGACGCTTAACTGACTGAGCCACCCAGGCCCCCCCAGGTCATATTTGGAAGAAAAAATGCTTAGCTCTACCACTCACTAGTGTGACTATAAAGCAAGTCATGTACCTCTCTGATTCTTAACATATTCATCTGCATTTCATTTTCCCATTCATAATCTTAGGTAACATTTTTTCACTCCTGTGAATTTTACGAGTCCTTTTAAAATGAATACACTTTGACCCTTCTCTTAATTACCCAAAGGAAAAATTACTTGCTTTTATTTGGTACCAAGCTAGTGGTTGAACATCTAAATAAAACCCATTCAACAGAAGTCATTTGCTTCTTTTCCTTACCTTTCATTCTCCTTAGTATTTTTCTCCAGAAAAAAAAAAATCAGCTCAAAATGCATGTATGTTGGAATAAGTCTGTGTTACCATGGCAATAACCAGAAATAAAAGCAACATGAAAATGTGGTACAGCCTTTTGATTAGAGTAAGGAATGAGGTGTAAGGAGAATTATCCTCAAATTAAAAACCTTCCCAAAGTAAAATAAAATTTCTAGTACAGTATTTTTACACACAGTCTACCTTTCTCATCCTTAGTTTTGACAATCCAGAATTTCACTAAAGAATCCGAAATCATTCAAAATTACTGTTATATATGAAATATAAACAAAGTATGCTCTGTGGTTGTGCTTTTCCTCCTCAAATTTGTATGGAGAATCTCTCATCCAGGAGGAGGCACTGATAGTCTCTGTTCCAAGAAAATGGAGGCTTGGTATCACGTGCAGCTGCTAAATTCATGCTCAAAGCAACACCAAGTTAGATCATGTTTTCAGTCTCTTCTGTAGAATTACCAAAAGTGAAGCCCATATAAATGCACAGTGTGAAATCTCAGGCTGTACTGAGGTTTGATGAAATGCCAAACACCGTGCTATAAACAGTGCATGCTATGATAAGTAAGTGATGGTTCTGCCCTCAAGGTGCACACGTGGAGGAGAAACATTCATAACACAGTGTGGGACAGGAAAAGGCAGCCTATGCACAGAGACCCAGGGCAGCACAGGAGGAGGAATAAGGAAAGAAGGCCATGGAACTCTTTACTGGAATGTTGAAGCCCAAGTAGGATTCCCCTAGAAAAGAAGTGTACTTAACATCCATCACCTCATGTAAGTCCAGAAAGACAAAAATTTGTCCCCTGTGATGAGAACTCTTCAGATCTACTCTTAAAAACTTTCAAAATATACCAGACATCATCGGTGTTAACTACTGTCATCATGTTGTACGTTGCATCCCTTGCATTTTGTTTTTATCTTACTTATCTTTTAAGTCGAAGTTGGTACCTTTTGACCACCTTCTTCCAGTCCCCTCTCATATAGTTCTTAGAACATGGCCACTTTTTTTTTTTTTCAAAGCAATAGGTGAATCTCTCTCAAGTAGTGAGCATATGGGGCGCCTGGGTGGTTCAGTCAGTTGAGCCGTCCGACTCTTGATTTCGGCTCAGGTCTTGATCTTGGAGTTGTAAGACTGAGCCCCATGTCAAGCTCCACACCCAGCATGGATTCTCTGCTTAAGAATCTCTCTCTCCTGGATGACTGGGTGACTCCCTGCTCAGTGGGGAGTCTGCTTCTCCCTCTCCTTCTGCCATTCCTCCTGCCTGTGCTCTTTCTCTCTCTGACAAATAAATAAAATCTTAAAAAAAAATAAAAAAATAAAAAAATGACCTTGTGAATGGCAAAGAAACAGTACTTAAAGAGGCATGGCTAAATTTTTGTGGGAAAGGGTCAGGCTGGTTTATTTGCATATTGATGTATTCATATTAAATGCTTACTACGCTCCAGTCCCCATACTAAATTCTGGGATTTAATAAGAAACCAAACAATCATGGTCCCTGCCTTCACGGACCTTAGAGTCAAGTAAGGGAAACAAACATGTACTTAAAATTACTCAAATACATAACTAGATACTGTGAAAAGAACACAAAGGTAAGGAATCTAGAGCTAAAGAAGCAGGTAACTAGAGCTAAAGAAGCAGGACTCTAGAGCTAAAGAAGAAGTTAAAACAGCCCAAGGAGTTAGAGAAAGTCTCCTTTGTAAAGTTAATTCTGATAATCTGCCCAAAATTAGCAAAGTGCAGAGTCGGCTGAAGAGCACCCAGGCAGAGGACACTAAGGTAAGGTCCTTAGAAGAGACAGGTGTGGTGTAACGGGCACAGAGTTCTGGAGCATGTACATGATGAGTACTGGACAGAGTGTTAAGAGATAATGTTGGTTGATAAGAAGCTGAAGCATCAGAGGGAACAGATGGTATAGCATCTTTGGGACCATATTAAGGATTTCGATGTTGATCTTGAGATCATTCAGAAACTATTGAAGAGTTTCAAGTAAGAGAAAACTAAGATCATATTCATGGTTCCAGAATGCTCATGCCGGCTGCTGATCTGGGCAGGAGTAGATGTAAGAGCCAGTTAAGGCATTTTTTCAGTAGTCCATGCAGTAGCTGAGAGTAAGTTTCTTGAGGTCACAGTGGTATTTTGTTAGGGACAAATGATGCTCAAAGACTGAGATTGTCTTTGCCAGTGATTTATTTAACACGGGTTCACTGCAGGAATCAGAATATTTCACAAGTCAGTAGCATACAAGATAATGTCTCTTAGGAGAATAAAGAAATTGTGTATTTTCTTTATTCCCCAAACAAATGATAGACTAATTGCACTGTTTTTCCAGGCAAAGAGGAGATAAAAGAAATGAAGTCTAAATTTAGTCAAGGGGCTTCTTTTTTTTTTTTTTTTTTTTTTAAGATTGCTTTATTTGAGAGAGTGCGTGCATGCATGTGAGTTGGGGGGAGGGGTGGAGGGAGAGATTCTTCAAGCAGATTCCTTGCTGAGCATGGAGCCCAATGGCATGGGGCTTGATCTCATGACCCTGAGATCACAACCTGAGCTGAAACCAAGAGTCAGATGCTTAAGTGACTGAGCCACCCAGGTGCCCCGGAGGTGCACCTTTTTATGAGTTGGTTCTCAGTAGAGTTCATCCTTTTAGCTAGAAGCTGGGTATGAGTTACAGGCTTAGGTCCCTGACTGCTGAGACACACAGCTAGTGGATGATGATGGCATTAGTGTGGCAGGCAAGGTGGACTGCTTTGAAGATTATTACTCCAGGAACCATTACACAGCTTGCACTACTGTTGATGAGAAGTAGTCCTGCCAAAGCATAAACAGATGTCCCTTCTCTTCCTGAGACTGCTGATGACCAAGAATAGCCTGGCCATGGCAGGTACCTCGAGATTTTTGGAGAGCTCTTTCCTTCAGCAAACAGTAGCCTTAGTCAGACTGAACACTGTGAAGTTGCTGGTCAGACATCTTGGTTTTTAGAACTTATGGCTCCAACACATGACGACAGCACTGCATTACTTGGTGTCCATGACACGGTGGTCCTCTCCATTCCAGGTGCAAGAGTTAGATGAGAAATACCTAATACCCAACTTCAGAACGATTTGATAAAAAGAAATTATTCAAACCTGTTCAAACCATAAACAACTTTGTCCAAAACAAGCTTCCAAAACATGGATTCAAAATAATAAGTCAGTACACAACAATCTACCTTGGGATTATATATATATTCTAGATCATAATCTAATCTATATTCTATTCTAGAATATATATAATCAAGAATCTAGATTATATCTAGAACCTAATCTATAATCTATAATCTATATATATACACACACACACATATATTCTAAAGACCTAATATCCTTAACAAATCTAAGTTCACATATGTATTCGTTCACCCTGGGATTCTGAATCATTTATAATTTTAATCCCAAACCTTTTGTCATATTTTGTGGGTGTTTTCCTTTGACACACATTCTTCTACACTTTAATGACCTGTTTAAACAACTGTATTCCTGGTGTTATCAATCCAAGCATAGTAGAGAACTCTTTAACATGATGCCATATCCCGTCACCAAATGGCTGAAGGTTAAGCTGCTTAAACCAGTCAGTTAATTTCCTTGACAATTAGGTTTCTGAGCAAATATTTTCATAAAATTCCACAGTTATAAGCTTGCATAGCATCTCTAAGCACAGACTGAATTGCTATTATATCAGAATTAAAAGCTGTCATAACTTTGGGAGAAGCATGCTTTTGCTCTTTTTTCAATTTCTGCAAACTTTTATTAGTCTCATCTTCTATGTTCTTCTACTTGTGTAAAGTTTTCTAATGTACGATTTATATTTTATTACATCAATTTTAAGAGGTTCAATGTGGAATATGTCTCGAGTTATTTTGTGTTCCTCTATTTTCTGTTGACTTCAAATAATATCTTTCCCCTTCTATTGTCATACTCCTTACCTGTTCTATTTTTCCACATCCTACCATGTTTGCCCCTTCTAATAGGTTTGGGTAAGGTTTGACCTAGAGCATGCTATTATGGTCCAATTTGCCCTATTATATACAACTGGTTGAGAGGTATCAAGGGCATAATCATGGGTTCATGGGTCTATCCAAATGTCTTGAAATGAAAAAGATATTTTGGCTCTATTCCACCAGCATATCCTTAGGAACACGTTGTTCTTCTACTATTAGGGAACTCTCTGTGGCCTGTAGGTTCCACACTCCCTTTTGACATTGGGGAACTGCAAAAATGTGGTAACACAATATCCTGTTTCCTTCAAGTGCCAATATTTTAATTTCATGGTCGCCCAGGGAATCACAGCCATTAGGATGTGTGTTATCTACTGCAGTTCTTATGGGTTGTCTGTTACCTCAGGTGACCGATATTGCCCCAAGATTACAGCTGTTTCAAAGAGTATTCCACAAACCAACCACTCTTAACTGCACCAATTGACAATCTACACTTAGACAAATATCTTTTATGTCGTTGCTTTGTATTTTATTATTTTTAGTGTTTTCTCCAACTGCTTTATGTAGGGTTTACATTGCTCTACTTCCATCTGTAATTTTTTTTTTGAATTAACCTATAGGATGTGAGTTTATTGCGAAGAACAGTAAAATTACAATAAAATTGTTGAAAAAAAAAAGAAAAAACAGATATAGTTTGTAGGTCTACCTACTTGTCATAAAATTAAAAGATAAAATTATTTCTGGTGCTTCTTAATAATAAAATCTACTTATTACCATTCCCAACTATTCCTGTCAAATGGTATGATGGTGGAAGATTCCTACCAAAAGAAAACTGTATCCATGCCACAGTTTTCCATTTCTTCCTTACAGTTATTATTTCCTATTGCTCCCTTTTGATGTATTTTGCAAACCACATCAGGGCCAAAGAGCCTCCTACCAACTTCCCTTCAGTGTTTATAGAAGGGTTTACTGTGTCTCCCGCTTCATCCTTTTTTAAAAAATTTTTTATTGTTATGTTAATCACCATACATTACATCATTAGTTTTGGATGTAGCGTTCCATGATTCATTGTTTGTGCATAACACCCAGTGCTCCATGCAGAACGTGCCCTCTTTAATACCCATCACCAGGCTAACCCATCCTCCCACCCCCCTCCCCTCTAGAACCCTCAGTTTGTTTCTCAGAGTCCATCGTCTCTCATGGTTTGTCTCCCCCTCCGATTACCCCCCTTCATTGTTCCCCTCCTGCTATCTTCTTCTTCTCTTTTTTTTTTCATAACATATATTGCATTATTTGTTTCAGAGGTACAGATCTGAGATTCAACAGTCTTGCACAATTCACAGCCCTTACCAGAGCACATACCCTCCCCAGTGTCTATCACCCAGCCACCCCATCCCTCCCACCCCACCCCCCACTCCAGCAACCCTCAGTTTGTTTCCTGAGATTAAGAATTCCTCATATCAGTGAGGTCATATGATACATGTCTTTCTCTGATTGACTTATTTCGCTCAGCATAATAATACCCTCCAGTTCCATCCACGTCGTTGCAAATGGCAAGATCTCATTCCTTTTGATGGCTGCATAATATTCCATTGTATATATATACCACATCTTCTTTATCCATTCATCTGTCGATGGACATCTTGGCTCTTTCCACAGTTTGGCTATTGTGGACATTGCTGCTATAAACATCGGGATGCACGTACCCCTTCGGATCCCTACATTTGTATCTTTGGGGTAAATACCCAGTAGTGCAATTGCTGGATCATATGGTAGCTCTATTTTCAACTTTCTGAGGAACCTCCATACAGTTTTCCAGAGTGGCTGCACCAGCTTGCATTCCCACCAAAAGTGTAGGAGGGTTCCCCTTTCTCTGCATCCCCGCGAACATCTGTCATTTCCTGACTTGTTAATTTTAGCCATTCTGACTGGTGTGAGGTGGTATCTCATTGAGGTTTTGATTTGGATTTCCCTGATGCCGAGCGATGTTGAGCACTTTTTCATGTGTCTGTTGGCCATTTGGATGTCTTCTTTGGAAAAATGTCTGTTCATGTCTTCTGCCCATTTCTTGATTGGATTCTTTGTTCTTTGGGTGTTGAGTTTGATAAATTCTTTATAGATTTTGGATACTAGCCCTTTATCTGATATGTCATTTGCAAATATCTTCTCCCATTCTGTCGGTTGTCTTTTGGTTTTGTTGACTGTTTCTTTTGCTTTGCAAAAGCTTTTTATCCTGATGAAGTCCCAATAGTTCATTTTTGCCCTTCCCTTGCCTTTGGCGATGTTTCTAGGAAGAAGTTGCTTCGGCTGAGGTCAAAGAGGTTGCTGCCTGTGTTCTCCTTTAGGATTTTGATGGACTCCTGTCTCACATTGAGGTCTTTCAACCATTTGGAGTCTATTTTTATGTGTGGTGTAAGGAAATGGTCCAGTTTCATTCTTCTGCATGTGGCTATCCAGTTTTCCCAACACCATTTGTTGAAGAGACTGTCTTTTTTCCATTGGACATTCCTTCCTGCTTTGTCAAAGATGAGTTGACCATAGAGTTGAGGGTCCATTTCTGGGCTCTCTGTTCTGTTCTATTGATCTGTGTGTCTGTTTTTGTGCCAGTACCATACTGTCTTGATGATGACAGCTTTGTAATAGAGCTGGAAGTCTGGAATTGTGATGCCGCCAGCTTTGCTTTTCTTTTTCAACATTCCTCTGGCTATTCGGGGTCTTTTCTGGTTCCATACAAATTTTAGGATTATTTGTTCCATTTCTTTTTTTTTTTTTTTTAAAGATTTTTTTTTAAAGATTTTATTATTTATTTATTTATTTGAGACAGAGAGAATGAGAGACAGAGAGCATGAGAGGGAGGAGGGTCAGAGGGAGAAGCAGACTCCCCGCTGAGCAGGGAGCCCGATGCGGGACTCGATCCCGGGACTCCAGGATCATGACCTGAGCCGAAGGCAGTCGCTCAACCAACTGAGCCACCCAGGCGCCCTATTTGTTCCATTTCTTTGAAAAAAGTGGATGATATTTTGATGGGGATTGCATTGAATGTGTAGATTGCTCTAGGTAGCATTGACATCTTCACAATATTTGTTCTTCCAATCCATGAGCATGGAAAATTTTTCCATTTCTTTGTGTCTTCCTCAATTTCTTTCATGAGTATTTTATAGTTTTCTGAGTACAGATCCTTTGCCTCTTTGGTTAGATTTATGCCTAGGTATCTTATGGTTTTGGGTGCAATTGTAAATGGGATCGACTCCTTAATTTCTCTTTCTTCTGTCTTGTTGTTGGTGTATAGGAATGCCACTGACTTCTGTGCATTGATTTTATATCCTGCCACTTTACTGAATTCCTGTATGAGTTCTAGCAGTTTTGGGGTGGAGTCTTTGGGGTTTTCCACATAAAGTATCATATCATCTGCAAAGAGTGAGAGTTTGACTTCTTCTTTGCCAATTTGGATGCCTTTGATTTCTTTTTGTTGTCTGATTGCTGTGGCTAGGACTTCTAATACTATGTTGAATAGCATTGGGGATAGTGGACATCCCTGCCGCGTTCCTGACCTTAGGGGGAAAGCTCTCAGTTTTTCCCCATTGAGAATGATATTCGCTGTAGGTTTTTCATAGATGGCTTTTATGATATTGAGGTATGTACCCTCTATGCCTATACTCTGAAGAGTTTTGATCAAGAAAGGATGCTGTACTTTGTCAAAAGCTTTTTCTGCATCTATTGAGAGGATCATATGATTCTTGTTCTTTCTTTTGTTAATGTATCACATTGATTGATTTGTGGATGTTGAACCAACCTTGCAGCCCAGGGATAAATCCCACTTGGTCGTGGTGAATAATCCTTTTAATGTACTGTTGGATCCTATTGGCTAGTATTTTGGTGAGAATTTTTGCATCCATGTTCATCAGGGATATTGGTCTGTAAGTCTCCTTTTTGATGGGGTCTTTGTCTGGTTTTGGGATCAAGGTAATGCTGGCCTCATAAAATGAGTTTGGAAGTTTTCCATCCATTTCTATTTTTTGGAACAGTTTCAGAAGAATAGGTATTAATTCTTCTTGAAATGTTTGGTAGAATTCCCCTGGGAAGTCATCTGGCCCTGGGCTTTTGTTTGTTGGGAGATTTTTGATGACTGCTTCAATTTCCTTAGTGGTTATAGGTCTGTTCAGGTTTTCTATTTCATCCTGGTTCAGTTTTGGTAGTTGATACATCTCTAGGAATGCCTCCATTTCTTCCAGGTTATCTAATTTGCTGGCATAGAGTTGCTCATAATATGTTCTTATAACTGTTTGTATTTCTTTGGTGTTGCTTGTGATCTCTCCTCTTTCATTCATGATTTTGTTGATTTGGGTCATTTCTCTTTTCTTTTTGATAAGTCTGGCCAGGGGTTTATCAATCTTGTTAATTCTTTCAAAGAACCAGCTCCTAGTTTCGTTGATCTGTTCTACTGTTCTTTTAGTTTCTATTTCATTGATTTCTGCTCTGATCTTTATTATTTCTCTTCTCCTGCTGGGTTTAGGCTTTATTTGCTGTTCTTTCTCCAGCTCCTTTAGGTGTAGGGTTAGGTTGTGTACTTGAGACCTTTCTTGTTTCTTGAGAAAGGCTTGTATTGCTATATACTTTCCTCTTAGGACTGCCTTTGCTGCATCCCAAAGATTTGGAATAGTTGTGTTTTCATTTTCATTGGTTTCCATGTATTTTTTTAATTCTTCTTTAATTTCCTGGTTGACCCATTCATTCTTCAGTAGGATGCTCTTTAGCCTCCATGTATTTGAGTTCTTTCCGACTTTCCTCTTGTGATTGAGTTCTAGTTTCAAAGCACTGTGGTCTGAAAATAGGCAGGGAATGATCCCAAACTTTTGGTACCAGTTGAGACCTGATTTATGACCTAGGATGTGATCTATTCTGGAGAATGTTCCATGGGGACTAGAGAAGAATGTGTATTCCGTTGCTTTGGGGTGGAATGTTCTGAATATGTCGTGAAGTCCATTTGGTCCAGTGTGTCATTTAAAGTCTTTATTTCCTTGTTGATCTTTTGCTTAGACGATCTGTCCATTTCAGTGAGGGGGGTGTTAAAGTCCCCCACTATTATTGTATTGTTGTCGATGTGTTTCTTTGCTTTTGTTATTAATTGCCTTATATAATTGGCTGCTCCCATGTTAGGGGCATAGATATTTACAATTGTTAGATCTTCTTGTTGGATAGACCCTTTAAGTAGGATATAATGTCCTTCCTCATCTCTTATTACAGTCTTTGGTTTAAAATCTAATCTGTCTGATATAAGGATTGCCACCCAGCTTTCTTTTGGTGTCCATTAGCATGGTAAATGGTTTTCCACCCCCTCACTTTCAATCTGGGGGTGTCTTTGGTTCTAAAATGAGTCTCTTGCAGACAGCATATCGATGGGTCTTGTTTTTTAATCCAGTCTGATAGCCTGTGTCTTTTGACTGGGGCATTGAGCCCATTTACATTCAGGGTAACTATTGAAAGATAGGAATTTAGTGCCATTGTATTGCCTGTAAGGTGACTGTTACCGTATATTGTCTGTGTTCCTTTCTGGTCTATGTTGCTTTTAGGCTCTCTCTTTGCTTAGAGGACCCCTTTCAAGATTTCCTGTAGGGCTGGTTCTGTGTTTGCAAATTCCTTTAGTTTTTGTTTGTCCTGGAAGCTTTTTATCTCTCCTTCAATTTTCAATGACAGCCTAGCTGGATAGAGTATTCCTGGCTGCATATTTTTCTCATTTAGTGCTCTGAATATATCCTGCCAGTCCTTTCTGGCCTGCCAGGTCTCTGTGGGTAGGTCTGTTGCCAATCTAATGTTTCTACCCTTGTAGGTTACATATCTCTTCTCCCGAGCTGCTTTCAGGATTTTCTCTTTGTCTATGAGACTCGTAAGTTTTACTATTAGATGTCGGGGTGTGGACCTATTTTTATTGATTTTGAGAGGGGTTCTCTGTGCTTCCTGAATTTTCATGCCTGTTTCCTTCCCCAAATTAGGGAAGTTCTCTGCTATAATTTGCTCCATTATACCTTCTGCCCCTCTCTCTCTTTCTTCTTCTTCTGGGATCCCAATTATTCTAATGTTGTTTCATCTTGTGGTATCGCTTATCTCTCGAATTCTGCCCTCGTGATCCAGTAGTTGTTTATCTCTCTTTTTCTCAGCTTCTTTATTTTCCATCATTTCATCTTCTATATTACTGATACTCTCTTCTGCCTCATTTATTCTAGCAGTTAGTGCCCCCATATTTGACTGCACCTCATTAATAGCCTTTTTGATTTCTACTTGGTTGGATTTTAGTTGTTTTACTTCTCCAGAAAGGGTTTCTCTAATAACTTCCATATTTTTTTCAAGCCCAGCTAGTATCTTTAAAGTGATGATTCTGAACTCTAGATCTTACATCGTACTAATGTCCGTATTGAGTAGGTCCCTGGCCGTCAGTACTACCTCTTGTTCTTTTTGTTGAGGTGATTTTTTCCGTCTTGTCATTTTGTGTAGAGGAGAATAGATTAATGAGAGAACAAAATGCTAGCAGAGTCACAACGTCCCCAGAAAATATACTCTAAACAAATCAGAAAAGACCTGAAGCAGTGGAACAAGAAACGGAAAGAGAGAAAAAAGAAAAAGAAAAAAAAAAAGAAAAAGATAAAAACAAAAACAAACAAAACAAAACAAAACAGCAACAACAACAAAAAACGAGAATGTGATCAAATATGATCAGGCTGGTATATAGATCAGTGCCACACACTAGATTTGGGGTGTATTTTGGTCTGTTAGAAGAAAGTGCCTCCCAAAATTTTAAAGAAAGAAAAGCTTATATATGTACAAAAATAAGGGTTGATATGATGAAGGGATGGAATATGACTGTAAAGATGGAAATTATAAAAAATTTTATAAAAGGAATTGATAAGAAGTTGTTTGGAAAAAGAAAGAAGAGGATTTAAAAAAAAGAAAAAAAAAGGGAGAGAATGTGATCAGGCAGGGGAGTAGAACAAAAACATACACTAGAGATTTAGGGTATAGTTTGATCTGTTAGAAGAAACTATCTCAAAATTTTAAAGAGAGAACAACTTATATATATATATGCCAAAAATACGGGTAACTACTATGAAGAGATAGAATATGACTCTAAAAATGAAAAATAAAATGTTTTTTAAAAAAGGATTGATAAGATGTTGGTTGAAAAAGGGAAAAAGAAAAATTCAAAAAAAAAAAAGACAGTTAAAAAAAAATTAACTTTGAAAGACTAAAGAATCATGGTAAAAAAGCCATGGATTCTATGTGCAGTACTCCCCCAGCGCTGGAGCTCTGCCGTTCTCATTGTTTGGTAAACTTGGTCTTGGCTGGCTGTTCTCGCTGATCTTCTGGGGGAGGGGCCTGTTGCCGTGGTTCCCAGGTGTCTTTGCTGGAGGCAGAATTGCCCCGCCCTTGCCCCCTCCCGGCTAAGTAATCTGCTCGGGTTTGCTCTCCGGGGCTTTTGTTCCCTGCGAGCTTTCCGTACAGCTTTGGAGGCAGAGAGTGAAAATGGCGGCCTCCCAATCTCCGCCGCGGAGGAGCCGAGAACTCGGGGCCCCGCTCCTCAGTGAGCCCCCAGAGAAAAGCCATCAGTCACTCCCGTCTCCCCGGTCTCCGGCTGCACTCCGTGCTCACCTGGCCTGTGACTGAGTGTTTCTATCTCTGGCCTCCGACCCCGGGTGGAGTCTCCAAACCCAGCAGATCCCTGCGGTGCGCTCCTGCACCTCTCCTCCCTGGGGAAGAAGGTGAGTCTCCCCGGATCCGCCGCTTGTTGGGTCCCTGCTGGAGGAGCAGGGGCCCGACTGTGCCGCGGATCACGGTTTATGGCCACCCCGAGCTGAGAGCCCGCGCCTGGGCTCCGCCTCTGCAGCCGGCTTCCCTGCTCCGATACCTGGGAGCTCCGCCACACTCAGGCACCCCTGGTCTTTCTGTGACCCCGAGGGTCCTGAGACCACACTGTCCCAGAGGGTTCCACCCCCCGCTTAGCCACCAGAGTGACGTCTCTCGGCGGAGCTGACTTTTAAAAGTTCTGATTCTGTGCTCCGTGGCTCTATCACTTGCCAGAAGCGGCCGCCGGAGGCCCCTCCCCCGCCGTCTCTCCTCCCGAATATCGCCTCGGATTCACTTCTCCGCCCGTCCTACCTTCCAGAAAGTGGTCGCTTTTCTGATGAGAGAGTTGTTGCTCTTCTTTTCTTCGATCTCCTGTTGAGTTTGTAGGTGTTCAGAATGGTTTGATCCCTATCCAGCTGAATTCCTGAGACCAGACGAAATCCAGGTCTCCTACTCCTCCGCCATCTTGCTCCGCCCCCCATCTGTAATTTTTTATAATATACTGCTAATTTTTTCCACCTGTGTACGCAAAGAGGACAGGGATGCCAATTGCACACATGTTAAATTGAGATGGCTTGGTTTCAAAGTTTTTAAAATTCAATATGATTTGATCAGTTTGGAATTGAGAAAATATAGCTGCCATTGTGTCTCCAATTAAACCTACCAGTTCAACAATAAACTGTAAGGATTTCCTTTTTTTTCAATAAAACTATTTTTGGTATAGGTTGTAAACTGAGCATAAATAAAGATGGATAAAACTGAGCACAATTTGAGGATCTGTGTCTGGTTTGAAAATCAAATTAAATTTCAAGTTATAGGCTACTGTTGGAGGTTCCATGAGCAGCTTTATTAGCATAGGTTTCCATATTCTTGGGCTAGATTTCTATGGTGTGAGATAGAAGCCTGATGTATGCCACCATAGATAATGATCTGTGCTATGTGCTTAGTTTCATATGTGACTTCAGTACACCTTCAACGTATCCCTCTTTTTTTTTTTAACGTCTGGACATAGTGTCTATGGATCTATTGCTAATTTTCTAAAAGAGGACTATAGATTAAACAGTGTAAGTTGGGGGTGCAGTAAATAGTCATTATTAGGTGTATTTATATTTAAAGATATAATTGCCCAATTGTCATGTGGATCTGATTTGACAGTGTCTATTCCTGAAGTATTACTACATACACTAAATATGTAGAAATACTACACATTTAGTATTCCATGTGGCAAATGCATCTTTATAATTTTTTAGTTTTTCTAATTTCTAATTCCAAATTTTTGTATTTAATATTTTACTTCTCACTCTGGGTTTCTGCTAGTCATCTATTGATTCTTGACATGTTCTGTTCCATAAATACATCATGATTCTGCTCTGATTGGTAATTTTTAGTATATTATTGGTATAATAAATGTTTTATACACTGATATGACCATGCTCCCACCCCTCATCTAGTAATATTTATATTTACATTGTGTTTTGTACATCCCAATGCATGTACATGCATGTTCTGAGATTTCTCCCTCATCACTAGAGAAGCCCTCTGCCTGTGATTGATACTTGAAATGTCTGTACGTCATGTCACACATTCTGTTCAAGAACATGTTGTTTGTAAAATTTAAAAGTTTGTAGTGACCTTACTCATGGGCCACCATAATGTCTGGCTCATGGTTGCGTTGTTTGGTGCATCCCTACATGGTGATTTAGTATCATTTTGTAAGGTAAAGATCAAGTCTTGGTCTATGAATGGCACTGAAGTATTTATATGTGTTTTGTTATAGCACCAAGTTAATAATTTATATCCCTTCAGTCTGAGAATGAAAGGTCTGATCCTCTCTGGTCTTTTTTTTTTTTAAAGATTTTATTTATTTATTCATGAGAGACAGAGAGAGAGACAGAGGCAGAGGGAGAAGCAGGCTCCCCGCGGAGCAGGGAGCCCGATGCGGGACTCGATCCCAGGACCCTGGGATCATGACCTGAGCCGAAGGCAGACGCTTAACCGACTGAGCCACCCAGGCGTCCCTGATCCTCTCTGGTCTTAGAGAAACATTTATATAGCACCAGAGCACATTGCATATGGCAATTCACTCTTCTTTCCTTGGCTCAGCTTCATTCTTCATTACTATGCTACTATTTGTCTGTGTATATACTACTGGTCTTCTCCCTGGGTTACCGGACGGTTTTGCCTTGGTCCTATCTCCTGGTCTACAGTCATCTTGGTAAAATTTGGTAAATATGGTACAATTTGGAGTGGTAGAACAACTGCTGTTGCTGCAACTGTCAGAAGAGTATCCACAGCTGTGATGAGTATGGTATTCGATAGTGGGCAATAAGCAAAATGGTGTGATCAAGAGGTAATAGGTCCTACTGACCCACTTAACACTAGTTGTAGGGTTTAAGATGCATAGTGTGTTCATTTGTGCAAATGCTGAAAATGGTGTTTTTATAAATCTCTGCCTCCTCCTTGTTCTTCTTGCTGTTAAAGGAGGTCTGTGACAAGAATGACTGCCACTGCTGATCCTCTTCCCAGCAAGAGAGCCATGCACAAGGCTGTGCAAAATATACCCCCTACTACAATGCCTTGTGTGAATGTCTCAAGTATCCTACACTCATGAAGGGAGTCCAGGTTCTAATAAGGTACACATGCAGGTATCAGGCCCTTCTATCCAGTGTTATCAGTAAGCAACAGAAGTTTATATTCTTGATGCCTATAAGTTTTATGGAGGCATTAAATTCCTTTGGTGTAGAGTACCTTTATTTTACCCTCTGTTACCCAGTAAGTATTATTGGTAACTGGTGCTAAAATTTCACTTATATGTGCCATTTTTAAAAAAATTATCACTTCCTTCTTTCACTTAGTATTTAGGGTGTTATTGGTGGTTGTTTTATTATCTGTGAGAGGTTGCTGTATTGATCCTATAGGTGTTTTGCCATTATTTCTATAGCTATGGTTTAGTGAACTTGCTTCTTCCCATATTGCTTTAGTCCAAGCTTTCATGTCTAGATTGTTGGTAAGTAAGCAATGCTTTGGTTCAACAAACCATTATATTTTCCAATTGTTCCAGAGGTGGTAGGATTATATGGGAGGTGTAAGTTCCACACTATGTCTTGGTCTTGCCTCATTCTTGTGTTGGCTTTCCTGTGAAGTGAGTGCCCTGATCTGATTCTGTGCCACAATATGCAATCCATAATTTTAGCACTTTGATTGTTGACCTTTGATCATACTTCTTGCAAGGGTAGGATAATCCTTTTCCTGACCATGTATCTACTATGGGGCATGGGTATATTTTGTGATACTGCCAATGGTCCTATGTAGTCAATCTGAATTCTTTGGAAGGGTTTATCAGCCTCAACTTTGTCTGGAGTGTTGATTAAAGATTTCTAAGCTTTATTTTTTTAAAGATTTTATTTATTTATTTGACATAGAGAGAGTGGGGGGAGAGAGCAAGCACAAGCAGGGGGAGCTGCCAGCAGAGGGAGAAACAGGTTCCCTGCTGAGCAAGGAGCCCGACGTGGGGCTCCATCCCAGGACCCTGAGATCACGACCCAACTGAGCCACCCAGGTGCTCCATATGATTTCTAAGCTTTAAATTTTCCAAAATTCTCAATTTTTTTAGTGTGATACTGTAGATAATGAGTTGGTATTATATGTTTCTGTTTTCTAACCAGGTTTTAGCATTATGTATGCCATGTTTTAGTGTCCTCTTTGATGATGTGCCCATATAATAATTCTGTCAATTGGCATATCTGTGCTTTCCTGTTTTAATTCCCATTATTCCTTTGGTTTATACATAAGTATATTTTGAATAGGGTCTTTTTTAAACTGTGAATTGATGTGGTTTTTTGAGACTGGTTTTAGGGATTCTAGCCTTATTGGTTTGCTGGTGAGTTTGTCTACCTGATTATTATACTTAGTTAGCACAGAGTCATCTCTCTGGTGAGCTGAGACATGTGTGATAAATTTGGAAATATCAGCCTGTGTTGTTTTCTGCTATATGTCCTTACCCACATATCCTTATTTCTTATTTTCTAGTCATTTTCTTTCCATGTTCTTGACCAAATAGCTATTCCATTAGCTACTGTCCATGAGTCTGAGAAAAGATACACCTCAATCTGATTTTCCTTAACCAGTTGTTCAATGGCCAATTTTATGTCTATTAGTTAAGCAT
This sequence comes from Neomonachus schauinslandi, assembly GCF_002201575.2. Classification (NCBI taxonomy): domain Eukaryota; kingdom Metazoa; phylum Chordata; class Mammalia; order Carnivora; family Phocidae; genus Neomonachus; species Neomonachus schauinslandi. The sequence continues at coordinate 107,067,630 of NC_058413.1, read as the reverse complement.
ATTATATGGGTTCTCCCAAGCTTGGTTCTGTCAGGGTTAGGCTATCATTAATCCTCAAGGCTACAGCCTGCCAGCATACTCTGGGTGGTGTCATGGAGAATGATCCATCTAAAAACCAGTGCATTTTTGCACACTATGGACATGAGTGATCCCCATTGCTTGACTGCTCCAGCTTGGATAGGCTCACCCCTCAAAACTCTAGCAGGTAGACTATTGGCTGAAGCAGAGGGTTGACCATCCATCCATATGTACCACTAGGAAATATACCATTTCCATGTTAGGACTTTATGGTCAGGGGTAGTTCCCCTCTACTTGTTAGAGGTCTGCTGTACCCAATCTAGAATAGGATGTTGGAGTTTAAGAACAATTGGCTTATTTTTTATTAGTGGCTCTGCATTTTGTAGGGCTTCAGAGAGTGACCCAGGTTAGCTTTTCAGTTGGTTGGTATCTATTCTTGGACCACAAGAACTTTTGGTCCAAAATGCAGTCAAGTAAAGTTTGGGATCATGGAGTGTTTTAGTCCATGGAGTGTTTTCTGACCATGTTGCAAACTCTTGTGAGTATAGGCATTCTAGTGTATAGTCAGAATCTTTATTAGCCAATGCCAATAAGTTTAAAGTTCTGAAAGCATTTTTCAAGTAAGTCAAGTCTGCTTCTTGAGTCTGTCCATCTAAGTTCCCTATTCTTCCTAGTTATGTCATGGATGGGTTTTAAAATTATCCTCATATGTGATACATGCTTTTACCAATATTCATATAGTCCTATCAATTTCTAAAATTCTTCTATTATGATAGGAGTTGGGATGCAATCTATCTTGTTTGTGACTGGGTTTGTTATTTTCCTACCTTCAGAGGACTAAATTATGCCTGTGTCCAAATCAGTTTGTTGGAATTCCATCCTTATTTTTGTCATTTCTTGTCTAATAGAGGGTTTCTGTTCAATAACTCTGATTAGTTCCATATTATCATTTGCTGTATTTTTGTCTATTCTCATGGGCTTAATTTCTAGTAGGTTAAACCAGAGTCAAAAGAATTATAATAACCATCGTCTTTGGGGTGTCAGTTGGTGACCTTGGGAGCAACAGGTCTGAGTTTCCTCCTCCTCTGGAGAAAACATTTCAGGCTATAGAGCCTTTACTTTCTGTTTGTCTGCATCGATGTTGTCTGCATCCTAATGAGAGCACTGGGATTTCTTCCTTATTTGTTCTTTTTAATATAGGATACAAGTCACTGGGTTAGTTGATTAGGTTGACATATGGAGTTTCCTTAATTTTAAGTTTTGTCTGGGCTAAATCTTCACTACATCTCCAGAGATCCTCTGAAGTTAATAAATAATACAGTCTATCCCTCAGCAACTTCTTAAGGAATTTTGGTGAGGTCAGTGAATGAAGCATATTTGCTGTTGTCCTCCTGCCTTTCACAACACTGTTGAAAGTCTATTTTATTATAGAGATGTTTAATAGAATGTTCCAAATTGTCTATAATATGGTGTGAAGCAGTATTAAGATAAATATTGTGGGCAGTGTTAGCATCCAAACTATAACAGCTCTATCAATTTTGTCCATTTATAGGCTGTTTGTAATTTCAGTAGGATGCCATAAATGGTAAATAGTATGTTAAGTTTAAAGTTTGTCAGTCCAGCAATGTGCTTTACCAGATTTTGGTTAATTACAAATTTAACATAATTTATCAACCTGTTTTTCAAATATGACCTGCAGGACGGTATATCCCCTAGCACTGACAAATTTTAATTATTAGTTTGGGTCAGGTTGAATTGCTTTCTTCTGGGCAAAATTATGCTCAGGTACTGAGATTGTGTTTGCTAATAATTTATTTAACACAGGCTCACGGTGGGCATGACAATAATATTTCACAAGTCAATAGCATGCAGGATAATGCCTCTTAATAAGCCAGCAAAGAAATAGCATAGCCCAGAACAATGACAGACTAATCTCACTATTGTTTCAGGCAAAGGGGAGATGAAAGATAGAAAACCCAAATTTAGTCTAGGTATAATTGTTTACAAGCAGGTTCTTGGGAGAGTCCATCCTTCTAACTAAAAACTGGGTATTAACTGCTGGCTTACGTCCCTCACTGCTGGGGCACATAGCTAGCGGGTCACGGGACCAGGGTTGGCAGGCAAGGTGGACTGCATTGAAGGTTGTTACTCCATGGACTATTACATGGCATGCAGAACTGCCTATGAGGAGTAGCCTTGCCAAGGCAGGAACAGATGTTTTACCAACACTGCCAACCATGAGTAGCCTGGCCATGGCAGGAGCCAAGGGTCTTAAGATCTTTGGAGAGCTACTGACGTGAGCCAAACATTCTCAAGTTACTGGTCGAACCTTTTGGTTTTTAAAGTTGAAAAGTCTTCATGTGAAGGACAACTGTCCATACTATGATGTCAATGATGTAATGATCCTCTTCATATCAGGTGGGAGAGTTTGACAAGAGGGTCCTAATATCCAACTTCAGAATAATTTTATAAAAACAAGTTATTCAAAACAAGTACAAACTATGAAGAATTTTGTCAGAAGCTTTCAAAACATGAACTTTTAAAAAAATTTAAATTCAATTTAATCAAAATATAGTGTATTATTAGTTTTAGGGGTAGAATTTAGTGATTCATCAGTTGCATATAACACCCAGTGCACATTACATCACGTGCCCTCCTTAATGCCCATTACCCAGTTACCCCATCCCCCCACCCACCTCCCCTCCAGCAACCCTCAGTTTCCTAGAGTTAAGAGTCTCTTATGGTTTGTGTCTCCCTCTCTGTTTTTGTCTTATTTTTCCTTTCCTTCCCCTATGTTTATCTGTTTTGTCAAAACATGAACTTGAAATCATAAGTCAGTACACAACATGTAGATAACAAGTTAATTGGATGAATTAAAAAGGCATTTTGGAAGTAAACAAGACTGTTGTGGAGTAGGGGAAAAGAAATCACACCAATAGGGTCTTTTTCATAATAAAAAAACCTGGACAATAGGGTCAAAGCTGTTCTAAGTCCCTTAGCATTTTCTTGATTCTAAAATGTGGGCACAACTTATCAAGAGAATTTCTCATAAGATCTTCCTGGAAATTGCTATTTAGCTTCTGAGTTGGTATTGTCAGGAGAAAGGATGGGTAATAAACCTTATGCTAATGTATATAAATACTGTTTAGGAAGTAGAGTTAGCAAAAGCTTGTTACTGATGCATGGACAAACCTGTTAGGTATCCACTTGGTTTTTTTCAGGAACCCTCTATAGTAAATAGTACACCAAGCTATTAAATTCATTTTTTATCATCTTCCATCTTTCAAAAAATTTTTTGAGGTGTAATTGACATACAATATTATATTACTTTCAGGTATACAACATAATGATTAGATATTTTATATATTGTGAAATGATCACCACAATACATCTAGTAAACATCCATCACCATACATCGTTACAAAATGTTTTGCTTGTGATGAGAAGTTTAAAATTCTACTTTCTTAGTAACTTTCAAATATGTAATACAGTATTAAGTATAGTCACCATGATGCATATTACATCCCAGGACTTACTTATTTTATAATTGGAAGTTTGTATCTTTTGATTTCCTTCACTCATTCCACCCTTCTCCTCCACCCTTGCCTCTGGCAACCACCGATCTACTCTCTATGAGGTTGGTTTTCTATACAGAGTAGTGGTTGCTCAGCGAATACAGTTGAATGAATGAACTTAAGACTCAGGACACCATTTCTTCCTGGAAAACCTCCCTGGACTTCCCTCTCCCCTCTCATAGGTTGAATGCCTCTCCTAGGTGCTCTCACAGTACTTCCCCTACACCTCTCCTATTATAGAGCACGTATCATAATTTATTGGAATTGTGATTTTTGATGGCAAGCATTTGTATATTTTGTCCACAACTGTATCACTTTAATAAATATTTGTTGAATGAATGAATCATGCTCGGAATTTAATATAATTAAAATAGTGCATATTTCTGGAATCTTTGTGAAGGGATAGCTTCAAAGTTCTGTGGATGTTGGTTTTGTTTTCAGCATGCCAGCCCTTAAATCCTGGGAAGTAATTTCTTATATGGCCTCTTGACTTAAGCCCTTCGATTTTGACCTGACCCAATGCTTACTTCAGGAGTCTGTTGAGAAGTTATTTGAGCATCAGTCTTTTTTTTTTTTTTAAAAGATTTTATTTATTTATTTGAGAGAGAGAGAATGAGAGACAGAGAGCACGAGAGGGAAGAGGGCAGAGGGAGAAGCAGACCCCCCGCCGAGCAGGGAGCCCGATGTGGGACTCGATCCCGGGACTCCAGGATCATGACCTGAGCCGAAGGCAGTCGCTTAACCAACTGAGCCACCCAGGTGCCCGAGCATCAGTCTTGAATGTCCTATAAATGATGTAATAAAAGAGCTAACCTATAGGGAGATGGGGTGCGCTCGCTTTATGCAATCTCCATGTAAGGGACTTGCTATAAAACACATTTCAGAGTATGGTAACTTCAAGATACCTTATAGTAGGTCTACTACAAAATAATCTTTGTAAAAAGCAGATACTGTTCCATATCTTAACTTTTATGCAAATCTGGATTTTTGGAATAACAAAAAATCACAATAGTTGATTCCAATTCACTCTGTCCAGTCATACCAGTGACAATACATCCAACATTTTCTATTATATTTTTCTTTTGTGTAAATCTCCTGATTCATATGTATATCTAGACTGTTAGTTCCTCAAAGTGCTAATTCATTCTTATTTCCTCAGTTCAAAGCCTCTTATTAAGTTCTTACCATTTATCTGTCATTTAAAATGATCTATCTATTCCTCAAGCATTTGTTCACTGCCTGATAGGTATGTATGAGGCACTGGAGAGTCAAAGATAAAACACAAAGCTTCTTTCTGAGGGATCTTAGTTCTAAAATTAAAGCAGATACCAGGATGTATAATTTTCAAATTCAGTGAGATTGATGGTTGATAGGCATGGATTTAGGATGGGGCACCAGTGAGGGAATGCTCAACCTTCCGGTGGTAATGGTGGACAGAGGGGAGGAGGTCAGGGAGAATGTCTAAGAAGAGAAAAGAGAGAGTAGGATTTCTTTTCATTGAGAAGGACAGTGGGGATAGATGATGGTCAAAGAGAACATGGGCAAAGACATAAAGCCATGCAATAAAATGGTATATCCACACACGTTACATTCTTCTGGGGGCCTGTGAAGAAAAGACAAGTAATGGGATTAGACAGGTAACCAGAAGCCACATCTTAGAGGTCCAGAGAACTTTGCTACAGTTTTTAACCATAAAGAAATTGTAAAGTTTTAAGTATGGAGGTAACATGAGGGAATTAGCTGTGGCTTCGGTATGGAGGATGAATGGGAGGAAAGAAACCATGAAACCAGGACTATCTCTTCAGAAGTGATGCACTGTCTGGGCCATTATGAGGGCCTGATGTAGCACATTTTGGGGTAAGTTGCATTGGAAGAACTTAATGATCAATATGGTAAAAAGGAGAGAGAGGAATGCAGGATGACTTCTGGACACCTTGCTTAGGTGGGTGGAGTTAAATGGTGGTACGAGTTCCCAGCGTAGGGATCATAAAAAGAAAAGCAGATTTAGTTAGTTCTCCTTCTACAAGGTGAAGTGTCTCAAGATAATAGGTACTGGACAACTGGATATTAGTTCTGAATAACAGGAAAGAGATCTGTGGTGGGGAAGTGTATAGACTGGAAAGTTATCAGGGTGGAGGTAATAGTTAAGTCTCTGCACTTGGGTGAGATTATTAAAGTGAAAAGTTAGCCTAGGACAGAACCTTGGGTACCACCAAGGTTAGGGAAAGGTAAAGGAACAGAATAGGGAAAGGTAAAGGAATAGAAACTAACAGCGAAGATTTTTGAAACAGGATTAAACAAATGTGGGAGGAGAACCCAGATATCATGGCACAATGCACTCAAAGAGAAGACAGAGCTTCAAAGAAGAAATTTTCATTTGTGTGAAGATGTTAACTAGAATAAGAACCAAACTGAGTCCATATTAACAACAAAGTATAAATGAGGAAAATGAATTAATGTCCTCGTCAAGAGTAGCTTCAGTGGTGTGTTGGGTTAACAAGTAGGACATGAGAAGGTGGAGGTCATAAGTAAACTGTTTTTCCAAGTGTCCTAGCTGTATGGGAGGAAGTGATCTTGATAGATACAGACGTGCCTGTCTCAGAGCAGACAAAATGTAGCTATGTGTGTGTCTATTTGTAATTTAGGAGAAGGTTTTAATTGATTTAGGTGGAGAAGTTTGTGGAGCAGCTCACACACACAGCAGTGGGGGCTGGAATAGGAGCAAAGAGAAAAATATATTGATAGAATGAGTCTAATGGTGAGATAAAAAGGGGTGGGGTCAAGGATACAGGTGAAGAAATTAGTTTTGCAAAGGGGACGGGACATTTCTCCATATAAAACCACCGAGGATATTGGTGTAGAACTAATACAGATATGTAATGACATAACATCATTTGATTTCCTGCAACTTGAAATGCCCTGAATTTCACTGCTGTTTTTTGGGAAAAGTTTAAAGGAAGTTAGATACAGGTTCACTTTTTCACTTTTCTTTTCCAAGATATAGTCAGGTTGATTAATTTCTTGCACAGCAGCAAGTCATACGCTCTTCCTTTGACAACTTTCACTTGTTTTCTCATTATTATACAATCTGAAGAGGTGGGTTGTGTCTTTGTTGATGTCACTCAGCAAAGATTAAAGTTCGGTGCAAACCTTTTTGAGCTCTGCTAGGTAATGCCCTCAAAACTCAGGCTTGTGACTTGAAGTTACTTTTCAGATTTTCAGAAGAATGATTCATAGCCTGCAAATACATACCCTTTCCTCCTCCAGTTTTCCAAGGACAGAGTTTGGAGCTGTGTCCAGGGGATGCCTGATAGCCCCTATTTTTTTCCTTCAGCTTTAATTATCCATCTGTTTTTTCAGACAATTCAGTATACTGTGAAAAATCTGAACAGATGGGCTATAGCAATTGGAAACGGGAGTAAGCACTGGGGAGTTCAGGCAAAGCAAAGGCTGAACCCAGAGAGCACATAACACATAGGTTATCACCTAATTCCCACAGTGTCTCAGAAGTAGGCATGATGATTATTGCTGAAGCCAGGCACCAACTGCTGGGATCAAGTTGACGTAAGTACAATTTGAGGATTGGCAGGGCAGGCTCATGTTGGTTCCCATCCAGGGAATGATGCTTGTTGGAGGGTTTATTGATACCGGACGGGGACATAATAATGTATATTATAGGAGTGTAGGAGAAATAAAGGTATGGTAGAGTCTTACTTAGTAATTTGGCATACAAAATATGATGCTTTGGACTCAGTAGCTGAAGAATGAGGCATGAGTTTTCACTTCCTCATCGAGACCATGCAACAGCTAGGTCCCATGTCCTGGATTTCTGAATGCTCTTGTCTTGAAGGAACATTGAGAGCTGAAAATTGCCAGATAGGGCCAGACTACAAAAGATAACTTTGCCATGCAGTCTTTATGGACAAGGTTTAGGCCAGGGAATCTAGTGACTACAGCGGCCAACCAGGTAACATAAGTGAATGGAGAGAGAGGAATGGAACACAGTAGGGAGTAGTGAGGACTGTGGAAGAGTGGAGGGTGTGTGCCCCAGACGGAAGTGCTGCTCAGTTACGGCTCATTCTTAACATGCAGGAATGTGAGCCCAACTGGGCAGCTCTTTTGATTGATGACAGGAATCACAAATCATGAATTCTAAAGCTAAAATCTTCTAATTGTTAATGTCTTTTCACATGTCATAAACTACTTTGTGGATGAAACGGGTGCATCTGTGTTTAACTGACTGATTCTGTGACTTCTGGTCTGTGCCCTGCACCTTGGATCATCTGAGGCAGGAAGGAGGTGGTTATAATACTCTTTGCAAAGGGGAGAGAAAGGGACCATGAGAGGGCGGAGTGGCCACGAAGCTCCTTGTAACTCAGAGGGCCGAAGAGGGTCAGCCTCTGCAAGTGGCTGACCCAAGTCCTACCCTCCTCTAAGGGCACCTTCAGAGGTATAGGTACAAAACTCTGGGGAATCTCAGCAGATTCCCCCAAACAGAGGTCGGCTTAGCCAGAACAGAGCTACTACAGGAAAGCAGCCAGCCACCCTCATATGACTCTGTGGACCTGAATAAGACACAGTGAAGTATGATGCCCTGGCCTGAAGACCAGGGATTTCCCTGGTTTCTCCTGAAGTATGGAAACTCCAGATTCAGAAACAACCTAGGAGAAGGGGAAGTATCCATGAAAAAGACCGACCCAAATTTCTTGATAGCTTTGGGCAGTGGTGGGTCTTGCTTACACTCCAAAGTTAGAGGTCAACACTCCAAAGTTTGTGGCAGCTCCTGGGTGGGCCGTCCCTAAGGACTCACTGTGAGCTTTGTGGAGAAAGGGATTGTGGCAGAAGCTGGAAGAGTGAGTTCTTGTTGGAATCTGTGAGACAGGAAACCACCACTGGGCTGTCCAGAGTGGTAACAGTTGGGTGGAAAGACAGTCTTCTCAATTTCCCTTTGAGATGCACTGAGGCACTGATGCCTTGAGGACTCAAATGGAGGAATGTTTCGCTTGTACTTGATACTCTGGATTCTCTGGCAGCTGGAAAGGCTGTAGTTTTTAAAATGCTGGGAGGGAGAAACTTTGGAATGGACGTGAGGATTTCACCAGCAGTGCTGTGTGCACGGAGGCTTCAGAGAGCACAGAGGGGAGGGCAGGATACTATTTTGTGCATCATGCCTAGCAGACATGGTCTCAGTCCTGTGTGAGACCCAGCCAAGGACTTCAAGGACTTCCATAAATAACGGGATGAGAATTTGGTGAGGTCTTCTAAGAAAATGGAGGCAGGATTAGTGAAATATTAGTGATTAGTCAATGCAGAGCAATTGTACCTACACACAAGTGACATCAGAAGACACTTGAGTAATATTTTTGTTTATAGCTGAAGAAACACAGCCACTACAGTTGAAGTGCTTGTCCAAGGTGTCCTCAGGGTTTGTGATGAAACTCAAATTTAAATTCTGGGCTCTTGACTTCAAGTTCACCACCTACTTCATTATACCTTTGCTGCCTTTCAACCACGTTTATCAATTATTTTTTTAAATCTCAAAATACTTCTTTCCGAAATGTCTTATAAATAGAGGTATGATCATAAATACCTGGAGATCACTTAAAAACTCACGGGCTCTACCTATTGTCGTATGTGTTGGTACAATTTGAACACTGTAAACAAAATGGTTTATTTACAATTTAACAAAGAAACAGTAAGTAAATGGGGTGTCAGAAGATATAGGCCCTGCTTCCAGAAAAATCATTGTAATAAACACGAAATGACACATTAGCATAAATAAAATAGAAAGCAGGAGATAGAGATTCTTAAACACTTCAAAAGGTGAGCAGTTGTGATCAGTATGCAAATCCAGATTCGTCTCTCACAAAGGAAGGGAAACATCACAAGTCCTCTCTCCTAGGCTACCCAGCTGTGGCTTGGGTGTTGACACTCAGGGAGCAAATTCCTTCTCTTCAAATAAAAAATGTCTCCCTTTTCTCTTAGGTTTAGTCAATCTTTACCTATTCCCTGTCTCAATACTCTTCCACCTCAGTAGCCCTGCCTTCGGGCAGTTCGCAATGAACATTTTTGTTGTTGTTGATGATGCTCGGGTGCCCAGCTACATCCTTCCTTCCCCTCATACCTCCAAGACGCAGCCACTCAATGAGGAGTGGCCCCCACGGTCACTGACCATGGTCGTCTGTAATTCACATTCCAACGGCATGAAAACTTGTTGCCCAGAAGTGTCTTCATACTTACCTCGTACCATAGAGGCACTTGGCACACGGCTGAACAATCAGTAGGTGCTTGCAATTCAGAGTTACACTCCTTAGATTTTTTGACATTAAACAGTGTCCTGAAAGAAGAAGGTATTTAGAGGAAAGCAGATAACAACCTGTCTGTTGGAAAGTTACATAAGAAGAAGTAGCTTTTCATGTTTCAGGTATGAGTGTCACCAAGGTCCGTTCCATCTTTTTAAGCTGACAAACCATATTCAGTCTCCTATTGCATATTGTAAGATGGGAAGCAGTCTCACCCCACCAGCTTCTGCATACTGAAGCCAGCTATTCATGTGATGGGCCAATTGCCAAACATTGTGTCGCCCATGAAGACCTTCTATAACAATACAGATGCCTAAGTAATTAAGCTGCCTTCCTCTAGACTGAATAGAGATAATCAATATAGGATGTTTTGGAAAAATATAAACAGTAGAAAGAATGGAAAGAGAATCTCAGTCAAAAGACTTAACTTCTCTAGATGTCAGTCTCTTTATCCACTAACGTATGATGACTGGTGCATAGGAGGCTCTCAACATGTTTTGAATGAACAGATGAATGTATAATGGATGAATGAATAATTCATTCAATTATGATTGCTTGGCTTAATTCCAGGGCTGGGATAAAGATAAACTGAAATAAAAGTTGAGCATATATTGAAAAAATTAAATTTCTTGCCAAGGGACTTGGATTGAGATCCTGCTTCTGACATTTATAAGCTGTACCACAATGAGCAAGTCACTTAACCTTCACACAGGACCTAGCCCATGATGAGCAAGTGCTCAATAGGTGGGTTCTCTCATTGGCGGAAGGGCTGATGATGTGTAATGCAGGGTGGTTTTTTTTTTTTTCCCTCGTGTTTGTCATCTGGCGCTTTTGTAATATATATGTTTCTCTACAGGTCTAGCAATCCATATTCCACACATTTTTTTAAGTGACAGAGGAAGAATATATTTTATGCTATAAATATGGATCCCCCCGAGCACAAAAGTGAAACATTCTAAAAACTAAGAGATTAACTAGGAGATCTAAACCACGAATGGTCTGGTCATTTGCTGGCTATCTGGATTTAGCAAATAATTCTTCATGAAGCCCATTATAGGTGGGGAGCTGTCAGTCATTTCTTTCTTTTTTTTTTTTTTTTTAAAGATTTTATTTATTTATTTGAGACAGAGAGAATGAGAGACAGAGAGCATGAGAGGGAGGAGGTTCAGAGGGAGAAGCAGACTCCCTGCCGAGCAGGGAGCCCGACGCGGGACTCGATCCCGGGACTCCAGGATCATGACCTGAGCCGAAGGCAGTCGCTTAACCAACTGAGCCACCCAGGCGCCCCTGTCAGTCATTTCTATAGCTCAGGTGTTTAAGGAGCTGAGTCTGGTGATTTAGCACCAAACATTCAGGAGAGCCCAGCTATATGGCTTAGCATGTCCTCTCATAAATATGCAATATCCATTAGAGGTACTGTTGAGCACAGTGTCATTCACATGAACTCATTTGTCATTTTAAGCCATTTTTAAGACAAGAATAAGGATTCTACCTATTGCATAGGTTTATTTATTTCTAAGCACAGAGGGCATTTGAAACAAAATGGAGCCACTGGTATACGTGTATGGATATACGTGACCCATTGCTGTCCTTCTCCATTGTCCCATGAATTTTTCAATTCTTACTGAAGCCTTTTGAATCTTTTTTTAATGTGATTTAATTTAATTTTTATTTTTTATTGTTATGTTAATCACCATACATTCCATCATTAGTTTTAGATGTAGTGTTCCATGATTCATTGTTTGTGCATAACACCCAGTGCTCCATGCAGAACGTGCCCTCTTCAATACCCATCACCAGGCTAACCCATCCTCCCACCCCCCTCCCCTCTAGAACCCTCAATTTGTTTCTCAGAGTCCATAGTCTCCCATGGTTTGTCTCCCCCTCCGATTCCCCCCCATCATTCTTCCCCTCCTGCTATCTTCTTCTTCTTCTTCTTTTTTTTAACATATAATGTATTATTTGTTTCAGAGGTACAGATCTGAGATTCAACAGTCTTGCACAATTCACAGCATTCACCACAGCACATACCCTCCCCAATGTCTATCACCCAGCCACCCCATCCCTCCCACCCCACCCCCCCACTCCAGCAACCTTCAGTTTGTTTCCTGAGATTAAGACTTCCTCATATCAGTGAGGTCATATGATACATGTCTTTCTCTGATTGACTTATTTCGCTCAGCATAACACCCTCCAGTTCCATCCACGTCGTTGCAAATGGCAAGATCTCATTCCTTTTGATGAAGCCTTTTGAATCTTAGAAGACATTCTTTCTACTTTATTATTACAGTGCTGCCCCAGTTATCAGGAGATGTCTGTAAATAGGCTGTGTTATACATAATGTTTCCCATGTATCTGAAATGAACCCCTTTGGGGGCCAATTTATAGAAGGAGAAAACCAGTTAACTCAGGTAAACGTGGCTTTTCCATATCCCACGCCATTAGCAATTCTTCCACAGTTTGAGCATAATATCTGGTAGGGACAGGTGTGGCATGTTCAGTTGCTTTTTCCTATGATAAAGGAGTCAAGTAAGAATCCCAAACAATCCAAACGCTGTGACTTAAAATTACTATTTGTGCCTTCTCTGTTTTTCTTTTCCTGTTTGTTTTTGTTTTTCCTGACTGCTCTCGCCATGTGAGGCTGAGGCTGTAAATCATCCCCTTTGGCTCCTGCCAGGCCATTTATGTCTCTTCCATACTGCCTTCCCTTTCCTGATTTACTCTTTCCTGTGCCTCCTTGCTTCCCTCCTCTCTCCTCCCCCACTTTCCTCTCTATTCCACAAACTGTTGTGAGCGCCCCCTGTGGGCGTGGGCTGTGCGTGGTTCTGAGGGTTCCCAGCGTTGACCCCACTCCTGGCTCCTGCCACACACGGTCCTGAAGGGGGCACACCTGCAATGGACAGACAGCATCCTACGTGCTAACTGATTCTAGAGGCAGGCAGTGGGGGAGCAGACTTCTGATAGATAATTAAAATACCATAAATTAATTGATTACGGAAGTGCATATCAAGTGATAAGGATGGGAGACAATGTGTCTGGATAATATGTCAAATAGGAACAGAAATGTTTAAAGAGCTAAGAAATTTTTGTCAGATTAAAACACCACCTGTATAGCACATAGGTGTTAGGATCGCTCTTTGGTCTGCTTCATCTATTTTGCTTTGCTCATCTTGCGAGTTGCCCAATTTCCTGGGGGCTTCTGTGGGGTTGGGCAGTTGTGATGTGATGTTCTACCATTGGTTTGCGATAGAGTTGCAATCTCATCCTTCTTTTTCTTTGCCATTGCCCACCAGAAATCATGAGCCCCATTAGCCAGTAGGCTTGCCTCTGGGGATGATGTGTTTTAAGGTTAGAAAGTCATGCATCTGGTGTCTTTTGTCACTCTGCTGGGACAGAAGATGTAAAGTAATTGAGAATTATGATAATTCCTCACAAGTCCTAGAAATTACAAAAAGTCTAATACACATTTCATTTTCTTCTGTGTATTTTACATTTTAGATGTGGTATGAAAAGTCATTTTAATTTTACATTTCTCTAGATAGTTTCACATTTTGAAAATGCAGTTATAATTGGCTTTTTAAGGAAAACCAGTATGGAACACCATCCTGATAAGAAAACATTTAATTGTGCCATCCAGTTTCAACACCTGACGTTTCTTCTTCCAAATCATGCTGAAAGCATATTAAATAGATGTCTTAGAAATCCTATGGCCCTGCAAAGTAATTCTGGGTTTCTTGTTGTTAGACTCAGTTCTGATTCCTGAAATTCCAGTATCCCTATGAAGGAGATGGATAGGTGGGAAAACAGAAAAACGGTCTATTTTTATTAGTTCCTTCCAATTTTTTGGGGGGGGGCTTTTGATCTGTTATTCATATTCAGACTTAGCTAATAACTTTCCAGTCGTTCTTTTATTCTAATATTTAAGGTGATATTTTCCTTTACTACCTTTACTGTGTTCTCCAAGTTTTGATGTTCAGAGCTGTCACTGGGACTTAATTCTAAAAACTAATTTCCATTCTGACTCTTTGGACACAAAAACTTTTCAAAGAAGTGCTCATTTTGATTTTGATTTCCAATTTTAGTACACTTTGTTCAGACAACATGATTTCATTACATGTATTCTTTAGTAGTTCTTGAGAATTTGTTTTGTGATCGAGTATACACTTTTTAATTAATGTCCGTTGGGGTACACGGTTTCAGATGCATCCAGTCTACTCAAATATTCCATAAACTTGATATTATCAAGATCTTTAAATTGATCAAGCTCAGCCTTCTTTAGGCTATATTAGTGAATGAATCACTTCCCCACGAAAAGCAGGTGACGATCAATGTGAAATGAAAACTTTGAAGGCCATAAAAGACGAGTGAATTTGTAATGTCACAGCAGTGCCTCCGACCTGGGCCTCCGGTCCTTCTGTGCTTCTCTGTGTGATGTGGGATGAGGCTTCTCTGAAGCTTACCTGTAAAATGCAAATAATGACATTTGCTCTACCTTCTTTACAGAATAGTGAAACAAAAGACATGCACCATTGGCCCAATTTTGTGAGGATAACTTAAATAGCAAGGATGTTTTGGGGGCATTTTCGTTACTATTTGATATGCTTTACTCATGAAAAATGAGACACCATTAAATTATACATAGACATTTTCCTTAGGACTTTTAAAAACATGTTTTCTACTTTGTTTAGTGAGGAGTAATACAGTTAGCAAAGATCAAAATGATGCAAAGTTCACATCAGTCATTCTCATGAGGGACAGGTGATAAGACACGTTTGTGTTTTAATGCAAGTGTAGGGGATCACATCTGATCCACAAATACAAATAGGACTTTATTTGCAAATAAAGAGTCATTGCAGATGGAATCAAGTTAAGGTGAGATTGTCATGGATGAGGGTGGGTCCAACAATGATGTTATCCCCATCCAAGGGACACTAAAGATTGCCAGCAACCATCAGAAACTAGAAGAGGCTAAGTGAATTCTTTCCTACAGCTTACAGACAGCATGACCCGCTGACAGCTTGATTTTAGACTTGCAGCCTCCAGAACTGTGAGAGGCTATTTTAAATCACCTTGTTTGTGGTATTTTCTCAGGGCATGCCCATGAAACTAATGCCCCAGTGGCCTGCCTTGAACATCTCTTAATTCCCCCCCTGAAAATCTAATCCGTTCTTAGGAGTTCTATGTCTACCATGATCTATCTATTGAGCTCCAGTTCCATATTTTTCTCTCTCTCTTCAGTCTTCTCATCTAGATTTCCTACTGGGGCATCACCTTGAATATATGGAGTCCATCCCCATTCTGTCATACCTGAACCTGAGTCACCCATTTCTGTTCTTGGCCTCCCCCTCCTTCTGGTTACTCAGACTTCAAGTGGAGGGGTCCTCCTTGACTCCCTGTCTTCTTTGGCCCATCCCACAGATGGAGTTGGTGTTCAGGTCCTTATGAACCGCAACACGCCTGAACGCATTCTTTGCTTTTTATTACCACCTTCATGGGCTAGCCCAGTGACGCTCTAATGCTTTCACTTCTGTTTGTCTCTCACGCATTATCATATATGTCCTTAGAAAATTCTGTGACTCCACAGCTCTGGCTGTGTACTCCCTTGCTTAGATAACTTCAGCGCCTCATCCCAGACTTCCAGTAAGGTCCACCCTGACATGTTCCCACTTGCTTCAACGCATTTTCCTCTAATCCCTTCATGTACACTGTTTAGCTCAATTAACACTATTTTTCTTGTCCAAGTTTTAATATCTTAGTGTTTTTTTTTTTTTTCTTCTTACATCTTTCTGGATCACTCTTTGCTTCATTATCCACACGTTAAAATCTGACCTATCATTCAAGTTCAAAGATCACCTCCTCTGGTCCTTATCAACACTGTTCCTATTTTATGTTCTATGTACCTGTCTTGTACACTGTGCTAGACTATAAGCTCAGGGAATGGAAGGACAGGCTTTAATATACACTTAACCCAGTGCCTTGGATATAGCAGACTCTCAATACATATCTTTTATTCAAAATTAGTACCCGTTTCAAATGAAAAACCATCAATTAATTATTTGATTATTTCTCCCTCTCTCTACTGATTGTGAACTTCTGTTTTACAATCTGTATATTTTTGGCAGGCAGATCCCCCCCTCCCCCCCCCCCGAAAAAAACCCCCTACAGATCATCATTGTGTCTTCTGATTCCAATTATCACAATAAAGCAAATTAAGGAAGGCTCTCTCAGTTAAAGCATGTTACTGTCCTGAGACACTGCATGCATGATGTTTATTAAATCTTCTTGGGAAATTTTGTGTCTATGTTACAACACACAGGCCATCTAAGCGACTGGCCTCCAGCACATTTGCTGGATTGTGTGTGATTAGTGATAGGCAGAATATGCTTGGAGATAACTTGTTAACCACCTTAGGGTGGGCCGCTGATGCTCTTTCACAGATACGGAGGACAGGGAAAGTGTCTTTGTGCCCCAGGTTTGGAAGAACCCCTTGGAGCTGGGCCAGGGCTCTGCTCCTCTGTGCTCAAGGCAGGTAGTTTCAGGTGCTAGCTATGAGTTTCCCAAAGAAGATGTTCTCGCATGTGGACATTTACTGAGAACCCCTAGACCGCTCAGCGTTCTTCAAGGTAACATTAAACCTATTGTTGTAGTTTCAAAGGCATCGAATACTATGTATTCATGACACAGAGATTCAAAGGCTGGCTCTTCTGAACTTAACACATTATATATTGCTTAATGCCCAGAATGGGTGGATTTTAAAGCAATGCATATTGGTGTTGTAGATCATTTTATATCCTCCTTTTTTTATTCATCTGAACTTTCCTGCTGTTAAAATAAATATTTCTTATGAAGCTTATATATATATATATATATATATATGGAATTAATGGAATTCATTAAAGGAAACCCCAAATTGAATAAAATGACATTCTTTATGTTCCTTCTTCAACGATAATGCTTCAAGCATGGAATGACATTAGAAAGGCCAAGAGTAAAAGAGTAAAATTATTTTAAAGTGCATAATGTTTATAGAGAAAAGGCTCAGGTTACCAGAGGGAAAGGATAGGTGACTTGGGATGATTTCATTTTGCATTAACTTTCACAACAAAGTTTTTTGTGTTATATTCATCTTACTGCTTTAAAGAGACTTGCGGTTTAGTGGAAACACACACTGTTCTAGGTGTCCTAACAGGTTTTCCTTTAGGCAAGGTGACTAACTTCCAGGGTAATACTGGAAAGCATGTCGCCTCTGTGAGTGGACCTCAGCTCCCTCACTTGGGTGTCTGAAGCCAGGTGCAAGTCTGAGTGGCTAGGATGCGGACTGAAGAAGAGCGGCGGCCTCTCTCTCACTGAGTGCTCATGACGTGCCAAGCCCTGAGCTGAGCACTTCCTGTACATCACATTTGATCTTCCCTGAAACCTTGAGTGGCAGGAGCTCCAGCAACCTGTTCTAGTCCATTCAGCTGGCAAGTGCCAGAGACAAGATTTGAATAAATCTGTCTTACTTAGCACTACACTACGCTGTAAGCACAGTGAGGGGGAGAGCTGAGTTGAAGGATCAGAGGGTTTTTTTTTTTTTTAAAGGGCACCCCTTCTCTTTTCTTACTAAAAAAAAAATATGTTACCCAGGAAAAATTGTATTTATTGAGGAGTTAAAGAGAATTAATATATGCATGAGACTCAATAGCAGAAAATATACTAGACTAGGATTCAGGACGCCTGATACCTCTTCCCCAATCTGGCATTAACAAGTGTTGGTATTTTGGGAAAGCTAAGTGTCTCTTCCATGCTTCAGCCTCCTCAATTTTGTAAAATTGAAATAATATTGCCCTGTTGAACAAAATGAGGCAGTGTATGCAAAATAGAAAAGGTTTGAAGTGTAAAGCAGGAAAGTGGTAAATATTTAAACACACATTCCCTCTTCATCCACCCTCTAATTCCTATCCAATAGCTTGTGACTCCTTTCAGGAGAGAATGGAGAATTTGCATGGGGGACCAAGGTGGGTAGTATGAATATCTGAAAAGCTAGCTCTAATTTTACCTGTGCATCTGGTGAGTTAATCTCTGTGGGGCAGGAGTTTCTGGAGAGCTTTAAGTTTGGATCATAGTAATGTGATGCAATTAGATGTCCAGTGACAATCTTTTGGGAAGGAATAATTTAACTTTGCTAAAATAAGGCCTGGAAATAATGAAAATGTCAGGAGGAAGGGAACAGGGAGTGATGACGTCACTGCATTGCAACTGTTCATGCAATTTCTCTATTTTTCTTTGTTCTTCATGGATAATCGTCAAAGTGTGTGTAATACAGGCAGACCTCAGATGATGTGTAAAATCTCCTTAACAAGTTCTTGCTAGAGAGTGGATGCTTCTGTCCCCTCCTCCCAAATTCATGGGATGACACCTAATCCCCAACGTGATGGTATCTGGAGGTGAGCCTTTCGGGAGGTGACTAGGTCATGAGGATGGAGCCCTCCTGAATGGGATTAGTGTCCTTATAGAAGAGACCCCAGAGAGCTCCCTTTCCCCTCCTGCTATGTAATACACAGCAAGAGAATGACTGTCTGTGAATTAGGAAGCAGGCCCTTACTGAATGCCTAATTTCCTCGTGCCTTGATCTTGGACTTCCCAGCCTGCAGAACTGTGAGAAGTAAGCTCGTGCTGTTCATAAACCACCCGGTCTATGGTAATCTGTTAGAGCAGGCCAAATTGACTAAGACAGTTCATCAATCACACTAAATTTTTCATGTGGACTGGGTTATATATAATAACAATAATATAAATCCTATTTCTCAGCTACAATAGCTAGAGATAAAGCTAATCTCAATCAAATATTGCACTGAATTGACCACTGACATGTGAAGATCAACCCTAATAGGGGAGAGGGGAATGTCATGGCCCATACCATTCCCCTCTTTTTCTTCCTTAGGGTTTGTATTCTTTTCTGAGGGCTGCCATATCAAATTACCACAATGGTTTAAAACAACAGAAATACATTCTTTCTTTGGTTCTGGAGGCTAGACGTCTGATCTCAAGCTTCTTCCAGTGCTCTGGGGGGACGGATCCTTCCTTGTCTCCACTGGACTCTGGTAGGCTCACACACATTTGGCCTCGGGCAATATGCCTTCTTCCTCGGCCTCTGTCTTTGTGTTGCCTTCTTTTCTGTGTCTTTACTTGACCTTCTCCTCTGCATGTGTCTTTGTCCACATCTCCCTCTTCCTATCATGGCACCAGTCATATTGTATTAAGGTCCATCCTAATGACCTTATTTCAATTAGATTGAATCTATAAAACCCCATTTCCCAATAAGGTCACAATCACCGGTAAAGGGGTTAGGACTCCAACATAGCTATTGTGGGGATGCAGTTCAGCCCATAACAGAACTTTCTGGAGGTTTTTTGGTTTACTTCCAAATATGGGGGGTATGGGAGAGTTTAAGAAAGTTAATGAGGAAAGAAGATATGAAGGGACTGCAAGGTAAAACTACCTTTTGGGCAAACAGAAATAAATATTTCTTACCTACCACTTAGCTTGACTCATTTTCTCCTTCCTGGCCTACATGTAGTCCAGAGACAAAGTTTGCAGAGGACATCTGGAGGCAGAGAATTTGCTATGAACATACCTCCAAAACAGTTGAGGAAAGGGGCTAAGAGAAGGGGACTGGGAGTCTGGTAGATCTGGGGACCAACATTACTAGATGTGTGACTTTGGCCAACCTAACCAACTTGTCCAAGTACACTTTTTCTCATCTAGTGAGGAGGTAGTTAACAATATGTATCTGTGGGGTATTTTTATAAGGATTACTTGAGACAAAGTATGTAAAATGCATGTAATAATGCAACAATTCAAGCCCTAAACATGTTGGGTATAATTATTTCTCTGGACCCTCTAGTAGGATATGGATTTCACCTTCTGTGTGTTGTAATTCGTTAAAACACTAATTCAACTGTTTAATAATTTTTAAAGTATTTTAGAGTATAAACATGACTGTTAGAATTCATGGGATCATAATTTTTATAAGAAAATCTGTTGAAAAGTCTATTTTATTCGATGTGAATTAAGAAAGTAAATGGGATAAACAAGACTTAAAGCTGTTTTTTTTTTTCTTTTTCTTTTTCCTTAGTAATACTTAAATCAACAGTAGCAAACAAAAGTAATTTATCATGGGACAAGTAGTTCTCTAGAGGTATCGTGTCAGTTTCTTGTTCCCTGTAATTTCGAGAAACAGTGTTATGGTTTTTTTCAATTTTCACTTTCTTGGGCTACATTATATGAATGACAAATACCATTTCATTGTGATCTTTATTCTGTCAAATAAGAAAGACAAGCTTTGCAAAGTTCTTTTGAAATAAATTATTTCTGGAAGAAGAACATAAGTGAATTTTAAAATTATAAATTATTACCCCTTATTGAAAAGGCTAATTTAGTCTAAAACATAAAATTACATTCATTCATGATGTTTCAAAAGGTACTTATTAGAAAAGATACATTCTGACTGTATTTTGTCCTGAGGAAAAATTAAATTTGTCAGAAGAGGAATATGCTTTTGTAGATAAATAATTAATAAAGAGAGGAGCTTTGTGCATCAATCAGGGGCTACAGAGAGGAATTTTAGGACACAGAAAAATCTAGCAACTCCTATTACCTAATTCTGCTTGACTGAGCACATTAAGATGTCATTGGTATTCTCTGCATTCTCTGAAGCCAAAATTGCTTTGAGCTGAAAGATACAGTTGTCTTTCCCATAGCGATGTGTTCTACCAATTTTCTTTTGTTTTTGCATCTCTTCACTTGGAATACAGAGCTATTCATGATACAAAGAAAAGAGAAAATTCATCTGCTTTTAGGAAAAATCCTTTAGATACTTAGTAGTTCCATTTTTCATGGCAAATAGGTTATATTCTTGATTTAAAAAATGCATACTTGTTTATTCTCATTTGAAAAAAAAAGTTTCTTGTCATTTGCTTTGATTTCTTGACTTAAGGATTATGGAAAGATTTTTTTTCCTCCTGAAAATCACCGATTTTCCTTTGCCAAACAAATCTTAGGTGACACCACATTACCTTTTTTGAATGGATATTATTAGGAACAAACGAAGCTCAAAACTAAATAGTGTGCTTAGGGTCATGTGACCCTATGGGTTCAGAGGTGAATAGGTTCTTCCCGTTCTTTTTCCCAAAATCTCATTTTCATGATCAATAGTCTGTGCTCCATGAAGGCAGGGAGCATGCCTATCTCGTTTACTGGCACAGTGCTCACACAAATTTGAATCTTAAAAAAATATGTGTAATTTACATCTGTTCTCTATTTAGGGCAAGAATGCCTGAGCAAAGCTAAATTATCTTTAAAAATCGTTTTTGTAAGTAACTTTATTTGGAACCATGCAGGAATAACAGAATATTGGATTACTTAGTTACCAACAGTGTACCTGACTTTTGAATTCATTCTTTCTTCTTTTCTGGGGGGGGCTCCCCTTCTTTTTTTCTTTCCTTCTCCCTTACCCTCCGTCCCCTCCTTCATCCTTCTTCCCATCCCCAACTCCAGAAAAGATTCTATGGACTGAAAAAGCCCCAGGCTGAAAGGACTGGACTGCCTTGATTGACGTGGGGAAGATGGGGAAGGGGGTTAGTAGACTATGTGTATCTGGGCAGCAGAGGCTGCAGCCCAGTGTGGTTTTAATGACCAGCACGCAGGGCAAAAAGCATTTGCACAGTGTTTGTTTTCCTGTCTTGCACTTACAAATAAGGTCTATGGGAGTAGCATGGAAAACGTTTGTTTTTCCCTTTTTTTTAATTGCTTTTGTTTAAAATTTGATCACCTTAACTACTGTAAACATAGTCTATTTTTGTGCTTAAGATACTGAATGAAAAACTCCATTGTGTGTTGCAGGACTGTTTTGGAAATATTTGGTCAAATGTGTGTTAATTTGGCTGTCATGGCATTTAAAGCAAACAAACAAACACACAAAAAAAAGCTGTGAAAATGACCTTGGAGCATTATCTTTAGTTACTTGAAGAGTTTCTAGTTTTTTTAAAATACAGTTTATGTTAAAAATAATTTTTATTAATTTAGGGGAGAAAATGTCTGAGAAAAGAGACTTTTTTTTTTTTTTAAAGATTTTATTTATTTGACAGAGGGAGAGACACAGTGAGAGAGGGAACACAAGCCGGGGAGCGGGAGAGGGAGAAGCAGGCTTCCTGCCGAGCAGGGAGCCCGATGCCCCAGGACCCTGGGATCATGACCTGAGCTGAAGGCAGACGCTTAACGACTGAGCCACCCAGGCAGACTTTAGCCACCTAAAACAGACTTTCTTTTGGGTTTTCTTTTTGTGGTCATTGTGAGTGATTGCTTTTTTCCTTTTATTAGTTTCACATTCTTCCTTTGTTCTAAAACTTAGTCTGACATCTAGCTTTGACAATCATAGTATGTTTTATTTTCCTGAGGGGAGAATAACTTATAATGCTGTTTAGTTTTGTACTATTGGGGGGTTGGTGAATTTTTAAACTGTGTGCTAACTGCAATAAATTATATGAACTGAAAAAATATCTGTAACACTTGATTACTGACACCAACTGAGCAATAGTTGAGTATAGGGCCAGTAAGTAAAGGACTGCGCCCATTTTCCATGTGTAAGAAGTGGGGAAAAGGACCATTTTAGACTCCTGAAGGGCTCAGGTTGTTATACTAATAATAGCAGTCAAATTCACTAATTGCTCCTCACTTGATAAAATTGGAGAGAGAACATACATTCCATTGGAGGACCAATGACCTATGATGGATAGTAAATTCTTGAACAACTCTGTACGAGGCCCTGTAGATAGGATGAAGAAATACATTACGGAACATTGACATAAGTCTTTTGTGTGTATATTCTCCAATTTCCTCTTTCATTAAGTCCTTCCTAACCTGAGAAACGCCAGCACAGCTCTGTGCCACAGAATAATATTTGTCAAGAAAAGCTGTGACTCAAACAATGAATCATGGAACACCACATCAAAAACTAATGATGTAATGTATGGTGATTAACATAACATAATAAAAAAAATATAAATAAATAAATAAATAAATAAATAAATAAATGAAAAGCTGTGACTGTTCAGGTGTTTTGATTGAAAAGACTTAGGTCACAGTTCCTGTACCTCATTAGGCTTGTTACCATTAATATTCATGGAGACAGGAGTCAACATTTTTTTCTTTTTTTTAAGATTTTTTTTTTTTAATGTATTTGACACAGAGAGACAGACAGCTAGAGAGGGAACACAAGCAGGGGGAGTGGGAGAGGGAGAAGCAGGCTTCCCGCTGAGCAGGGAGCCCGATGCGGGGCTTGATCCCAGGACCCTGGGATCATGACCTGAGCTGAAGGCAGACGCTTAATGACTGAGCCACCCAGGTGCCCCTCAACATTTTTTTCTTTCCCAGTAAAGCTTGTTTCAGAGTTGAGAGTTGGAGAACACAGAACTGGGCTGAATGAATAGCAAATATCATCAATGTAATATACACATAAGTCATTAATTTCTCTTCCAGGTGGATTTTCCCTTCAATTATAGACACTTGCAGAAATCAAGCATTATCTCCATCATGTGACTGCTACCAGAAGGTAAGGGTAAAAACCACCACGACTTTCAGTAGACAGGATTATATTACTTGACTAACAGTAAGTATGCTTAACTTTTAATATGAGTTTCTGTTTAAAAAATAAACCCACTGTAGAATACTTTTTTTTTTTTTTATACCTCCCTCTTGCTTTTCTATTGAAGCTCCTAAACTGAAAGCTTGTTGTGGATGGAAAATTTTTCATCTGGGCAACATGATATGACACAAGTCTTGCCCAGAGGCTGGATGTTTTTATGTGTCTGTGTTCTCCAAGTCTGCCATTTTAATGGTGGTAACCACATCTAATAGAAATTCTAAAACCTGCTGTGAGTATCTTCATGATTATCTTCTTTTCTAAAAAGTTGTGAAAGAAAGGCACTTGGGCAGTTTCCAGAGTCTAATGTTTTAGGAAATGATCTTCCAGGTAGCAGTCTTGAATTTCCTTTTCTTTGTCACACAAGGGAACTGGAGCAATGGAATTTTCCAGTTTCAATAGTAGATTGGTTTGTTGAATCTTTGAAGGCTATTTTCTACCTTGGAAAATGAAGACACATTAAAAGGCTCAAGCTCTTAGAGATAATCTTGTATCTCTGGACTATTAGAACCTTTGGGAAAGTCACTTGAGGGGGTTAACATTAAGGTTGCTAACACTGGTGGACAGCTCCTTCCCCAGCTCTTTTGAATAACATTGGCTTCATCCAAGGGCATTCTTCTGCCTCCAAGAATTGCTTGTTAGGTTAGAAATGACTTTAGAAATCATATCACTTAATGGAAGAGGCAGCACAGCTAAGGGAAGTGAAATGACTTCTCTAAGGTTACAAAAACTAGAAAGTAGAGCAAAGACTGAAACTCAGACATTCTGACCAGTTACATGGGTTCTTCTCATATTTGTCATAGATGGTAGGATCTAGACCCATCTTTGCTTCATTTTAATGACATTGTTTTTCTGTGCTTCATTTGTAATCATTCCATGAGCATAGTTCAGTCAAGTTTATGGTGACTCCTTGTGAATATTGATTAGTCAGTGGCTAGTTCAAAATGTCCACAAGAGTGGGAATGAGAACTAGAAAGTCAAAAACAGAAAAAAGTCACAGGGCCTCTCGTCAAAGTCAATTAAGGATGGTTAGGTGACAAGGTTTATAAGGGCTTACACTTATGTGTCGAATGCTGTGTTTTGAGTTTGTGCATTTTAATTTGACTAAATATCGACAAATGGTACTCTGATGGGTTGTACCAATTTACACTACAACAAGGTAACCTTTATTGTGTGCTCATTATATGTTCAAATTGTACTAATTATTTTTGCACACATCAATTCCGGTTTTAACAGTCTTACAGGTTTGGGTACCATTATTATTATTCTCATTTTAAGTATAAGAAGATGAGGCACAGAAATCAAGGAACTTGTTCAAGGTCACTCAACTAGTAAATGATAGAGCTGAGATTTGAAGCCAGGCAGTTTGATTCTGGATTGCATACACTTACTTCTCAGTACCAGCTGCTCTGCCCTCTCCAACAGTTGCTATTACCCAAATTTTTAATTTTTGAGGATATGCATTTGCATTTTGCTAGTTAGTAGTGAGGTTGAATTTTTTTTCATAAGTGTATTGCCTTTTCTCCTCTATTAGGTGTTCATATTTCTGTTGGATTGTTTGCCTTCTTATTACCTGAAAGAGTTCCTTATAAATACTAAATATTCATTCTTTCTTGGTCATGAACATTGCAAATTTTACTAAAATGTAGCTTATCTAATGAACTTTTTAGGAATGTATTTGCTCTGTATAAGTTTTTAATTTTAATGAAGTTGAACTTGTCCATATTTTTCTTACTTTGTGCTTTTGGGGTCTTAAGTAATTTTTCCATGTTGTAAGGGTCTGAATATATTTACTTGCATTTTTTATTGAAAAGTTTAGCTTTCACATTTAGAATTTATTATATCTGGAATTCAGTCTTATTTTGTGAGGTAGGGATCTAGTTTTTCAAGATAAACAAATATAAAAATTACTACAGGAGCATTTATAGAATAGACGATCACTTCCATGCTCGTTTGTAGTGCTACTTCTATCATACAGATGCTCAGTTGTCTATCCCTAGAGCAATGACATCTTCTTTATCATAACTTTATATCAACTCTTGATTGGAGTCCCAACCGTCTAGTTCTTTAAATTGTCTTGGTTATTTTTGCCTATTTGTTCTTACATGTGAATTTCAGATACTATTGATAATTTCAGTAAAAACACCTGTTGATATTTTGATTGGAATTATATAGGGCTTATAGAAAAACATGCAGAAGACTGACATCTTTACACAACTCATGAATCGTTGAACCCTACATCAAAAACTAATGATGTACTATATGTTGGCTAATTGAATGTAATAATAAAAAAAAGTCTTAAAATTCATGTCTCAATTATATCTCTCCATTTACCTAGGTCTTTAGAAAAGTCTTCCCATAGAATGTCATATATTTCTGCATAAAAGTCTTGAACATCTTTCAATAGGTTTATTTTTGTCTGTTTCATATTTGTCCTGATATTGTTGTTATATCTTTATAAAACTGCATTTCATAATCATTCTTTTAGGACACATAAGAATTAAGTTGGGGGCGCCTGGGTGGCTTAGTTGCCTGAATCACGATTCGTGGTTTCAGTTCAGGTCATGATCTCAGGGGTCATGAGATCAAGTCCTGGAAATGTTGCATGCTCAGCGGGGAGTCTGCTTGAAGATTATCTTCCTCTGCCCCTCCCCCCTCACTCATGGGCATGTTCTCTTTCTCTCTCTCTTTGTCCCTCCCTCTTTAAAATAAGTAAATCTAAAAAAAAAGAATTGAGTTTGTAAGTTCATATTATTGCCCAGCATCCTAGCTGAACTCTTAAAATTCTAAAAATTTTTTAAAGTTTACATTCAGGACCGTAGAGACCCCCTTTTAGTGGTAAAGCTAAGACCTTGGGGGCTCTCTCTGCTCTTTTAAACGGATTTATTTACGTTCAAAAGGATAAGAATAAGGATTTAGGATCCTGTCCAAAGAGCAAAGAGTTTTCTCCCTTCCTTTTAGAGGGGAAAGGAGATGATTGTCTCTCTCCTATATAAATGCCTAGGTTCATAGTCTTATGGTTTCTTGCCTACAACAGGCCCCAATATGTGTAGGATTTATCATCAGTCTCTCATTGTGCCACCTCAGGAATAAGAATTGAAGCTAATAGGAACCAGAGCAATGATTTGTACTGGCGAGGGAGAGACTGGGGAAGATGGAAAGAGAAAAGTAATGTTTCTTCTTAGTAATTCATCGGTTTAGGGGTTCTTGGACCCCTGATGTAGCATCTATAATGTGGTATCCATACTTTAAAATCATGTGAGAACAGGTCTGTGATTTTTCTCAGGGAGGCTTTTTATTTTTTATATATGTATATAAATATATAAATATGTACATAAATAAATACACACATATATGTATATGACCAATTGCCTTTCCTGAATAGACAGACTTCTCTGATAGCAAATGTTATTATGGACCGTCTACTCTACTCCTCCAGTGGAGTTACAGCATTTCAGGGGCGAAGAAACTTTCTAGACACTTCAGTTCCAACTCCCGATCTTGCTCAAAACCAAAGCTTATTTTCCTATCCTCATGTAGCCACCACAAGCTATGCTCCTTGGTACCCAAGGCTGGAAAAATCCCCAGGGTGGTGCCATGTTAGTTCACACTAATCACTCCACTTTTTTGTTCCTGACTCGGAGGATTTCACTGGCTTTCCTGACATCCAAACTGTGCCTTTAGAATAGGAATGTTTGTCATGTTTTATCCAGTGTTTTGAAAGGTGCTTTTCAGGGAGTTCAGTTCATCACATGTCTAGAAACAAAAGTCCAAAAGCATGTATCAAGCATTGTCTCTGTATCAGTTACTGGGGAAACAGATAAAGGACAGATTTTTCTTGCTTGATGTAACACACATTCTAAGGTAGATGCAGAAACACATAATTATGTTCAAGAGTGATCACTACTCTGTGAAAGGCTAGTAAAAACTGTCATGTGAACAGAATACAGGTAGATATTCATCCCACTGGACCAAAATAGGGGAAAGCATTACTAAAAATGTAATGGCTGATCCAAGCCTAGAAGAATTGGTAGCAGGCTGCCATATGGAGGAAAAGGGCTTTTGTGTTCCAAGGCTTGGAGGCATGAAATGCATGCGTGGGAAAGAGTGTGTAGACTTAAACGCTCCAATGGTCAGGCCTTGGACTGTTGCATGGTCCGTTCGCATGGCATGAAGGAGGAGGGCATGGGAATATCATGTGCTGAAAAGATGTGGGAGCGGCAGCACCAAAAAGACAAATTTTCTTATTCAAAATTTTATGTCAATCTCACCCTGCATGTCATAAGAGTTTAAAGGAAGCTTGCTTTTTTTAGAAAACAAGTTCCACCCACTGTGGAATCCAGTATGTATGCCAATATCGACAAGATTCTTCCATAACAACCAACTTGAACTATCACTGAAAAAGATGTTGAGGTTTTTTTTCCAGAGTTTTAAGCCTTGTCTACTGTGATTCTCCCTAGGATAACCAACCATCTTGATCTACCCAAGATTGAGGGGATCGGCTAATGGAAATGCAAGCCATTGTAGAATTTAGTGTCTTCTTATGTAATTTAAAGATTGGAGGATTGTGAGGAGTTTTCCTCTTTCCAGAACATCTACATTTCTATAGCCCTGTATTAAGTGCTACTAGGATATGAGTAAGTCACAACAGGGTAGGGTGAGAAGAGAGTTGTGCAGGGTTTTTCCTTGGCCATAGCATATGCATTCTGAGTTGTTCAGAGGAGGAGGTGCTATTAGGAGAGTTAGGTTTCAAAATGGGACTTGGACCCTCATAATAGGAGGGTCCAAGGAGAGATACACTATTGATCCCAAATTGTACTTCAAAATCATTTTATAAAGGTGTAAAAGAGTCAAGGGAAATATAAAAAGGGAAATAGGATTCAGTTCAGTCCTATTTGTCTCTCTAATGCTGAGGATTCCTTATTTACCTGCTCAGACATTATTTTCTTTTTATGAAATAATGTTATCCACACTAATACCATTGCCAACTGGGACATAGTCCTGGTTCTTAAAAAGAGGGCCCTGTTAATTTGGATGGTTATCTACACTTTGATTTATATTAATATAATTCTGAAATAGCTGAAATAAACACAAATTTTATACACACACACACACACATATACATACATGTACGTATGTGTGTGATTATACTAAACTCGCGTACCGTATGCTCAAGGATCAATCTGAAAATTTCTGCTTGTGAATTATATACTGCTTTCTAGGCTGATTGATACTGAATAGCAGGAAAGGAGGATTAACTGGTACAATTTAAAAACTTTTCAACTCATTTAAAGAGCCCAAATAAATCCTTTTCTCATTTGTTTTTTTTTTTCTGAAAATCATTCTCTTTTTTCATCATAAAAAAGATGTCCAATTTAAAAAATGTTAGAAATCTATAACACACAGAAATGTGATGAGTCCTACAGCATGCTACATCCCAGAAATAAGGCTGTGCTTCCCGTACAGGGAAAAAGGATGTGTTGCAAAATCCCTTGTGAGATAACAAGGAAAACAGAGTCAGAGCTGAAATGGGAATAGTGTTTAATCAAATACAGATAGTGAAAGAAAAAATTCCATCTATAAACCATAACAGGGTGGCATGACAGGCTGGGTTTTAATCTTATTACATGGAGAGAATGTACATGCTAAGTTGGAAATTATTGTAATTACCTACGCTGGTGATTTACAGGATGGGTGAGAAAAAAAGTAATGAAACCAATTTCTCTCTCACTTGAACTGGAGGCTTTTTCTCAGGTCTTTGAATGTAGAGAATGGCAAACAATTACAGCAGAGGAATCTCATACTAAAAAACACTGCAAGGTTGTTAAGAAATCAAACAAAATAATCAGAGCAGAATAGGAAAAAGAGAGTCAAGTTACAAACGAAGGAAGTCCTGTTTACGAAACCGTTTTCTACAAGACTTTCTCACAGGCCATGTGCCTGTGAGCTCCTTCTGTTCCTCCAGCCCTTCATCCAACAGAGTGTGTAGCATTCCATCAGAAAAGATGGTGTGGTGGATGCTCTTGGGGTATAACATCATTTGTCTCTCTGTGGATCTGACTTAGGAGGGTCATCTTTCTCTTGGCCACTGTTAAGATTCCTAAAATGGACTTTATCTTTTTGGAATAAAATCTTGTATTTTCTAAGCTTGGCTTTTCTGATGAGATCTTTTTATATATTTTTAAATCCCTCTTTGATAGGTGGAGATTAAGCAGTACTATGTTTGTGAAATGAGTCTGAGTTGAAGGGAAAACAAGTGGCTACTATCAGATGTTGATCCTATTGCTCTCTTAATCATCCCCATCCTGGGGCACCTATCTCTGGATCCTAATTCCTTCTGTGGCAAACTGCCTCTTTTATGACTGCAAAACCTTGAGACCTGCTAACTTTACCCCTCTGGTCTGGTTCCTGTATATACACGTTCCTAATGTTGATTCTCCTTCCCGTGACTGGTATGTATTCTTCTTGAAGATCTGGCCTCTATCAATCTGCCTCCCTACTCTGCCTTTCTCTTTCATCCCTTGTCTTCCTTTTCCTCTCCCCGCGCTCGGCCACCACACTGATTCACTCACTCACAGGGAACCCTTCACAGACAGCTAGCATTCTTCAGTTACGGTCAATGTCTCCTCTCAACAAAGTCCTTCTACAGGCTTTGCCTTTGCTTAGATGTGTTTGGAGAAATACAGAATAACTATTATTTGATTGTATGAATTTATAATTTTTTTGTTCATAGAGCGTCTCATCTGCTAATGTAGAAAAATAAATCAGCAGGGAGAATATGGTGTAAACCAAGAGCTCTTGAGTCCGGACGGTGGTTGAAAATTCCATGTCTTCCTACCAATTCTAAACTCACCGATCTTCCCAATTAGTCTCGTGTCACGCATGTCGTAGCTCACTTAGAAGAAATTAATACCAAGTTTGAGTATGGTTGTGTAGTTAGAGGAGGATTAATAATCTGCCTCTGGAGTTCTTCATCTTATAAACCTGACTATAGTCTAATTACCGTCGACTGTAGGACTCCCAAGTGATTCTTGGCTTACTGCAGTAACCAAACCTGTAGCTTACCTGTACTCCAAGCTGTCAGTTAAATGACAAAGGCTTTCTTGAGAGATGGTTGCCCCTGGGGGATTGGTGGTGCCCCTGTTAACCTACCTGGAGTTTAATGCTGCCATTTTGTTGAGGAATCTACTCATGATCTCCCCAAGTCACCCAGCAGCCACTCCCTTTTTGCCCTCCAAGCTCCTTAGGTACAGGGACCAAGCAGGATCACAAGAGTCAGCGAGGTAAGGTTATTTTGTAGCTCTTTTTATTGTTTTGCTATTGTCTAGGTGGATGCAAAGACTAAAGATGCTTCACTTCTTTTATTTTGGTGGAATATTTCTTTGGATCACACCTGTCTAACCCATCCCAAGAGACTTTATTAAGATCTGATTTAGCAATAACAGGAATTGAGGAAATTTGAAACTTAAATATAATAACTACCTGTCATGACTGGTTAAAAATATGACAGATGCCACAATGCCATGATATTTTGCACTAATCAGAACATCTTCTTCCCTAACTTCTGCAGTCTAATTAAAATCATCCTCCGCAGTGATTGTTCTACAATTTCTTCCTCCTATCAGGTCATTGTGTCTGAACCTCTGAGATTCTAAAGCAGCTTCAGACACCAAGGTCAAGGTATGCTGCTCTAGTCCAATTACTCTCACTTGCTTGCTCACATGCAATTATAAGACAGTGGACTTTCACCTAATTAGAAAGAGGCTGTTCAGTCCATCAAAACTACCTTATGCTTAGAGAGAGGAAATAGACAAACTTTACAAAATATAATGTTACATGAATGCCTATTCTGAAGGAGAGAAATATTTTGTGAAAGTTGTAATGAAAGTTTAAAAACAGGACTGAATTTCCTGTGTGGTTTTTTTTTCCTTTTTTTCATGGTGAAATGGTTTCCTCACCTTCTGAGATTCAGAATCCCCACATGATGCTAATGATATTTAAATTCCCCAGGCGAGGGGAGGGGTGGGGTGGAAAGGAATAGGGCTCTGACTTGAGCCGGCCTATGGATGCTCGAGTGTCACCTTCTCGGGGCGGCATTTAGTCGGGTGCCCAGAGTAGAAATTAAGTAAAATCTAGAGTCAAATCACTAGATTGAGCAAAACATTGGTCTGAAGGCAGGAAGGAAAACTGATTAAAGGCCCATGACTGGGATTGGAGACAATGTGATGGAGCGAGTGGGTTTTGGAGAGTGGATGGTAGGCAGAAGAAGACTCCTTTTTGAAGGGCGTCTGTGGCTACTCTTGGGAGATGAGTGAGCTTTAAGGGTACCGGGAAGATGAGTTTCTCTTCTATTTTGACTCCAAGCTTGAGCGCTGTTTAAGA
The DNA here is from genome assembly GCF_002201575.2 of Neomonachus schauinslandi. Lineage (NCBI taxonomy): Eukaryota > Metazoa > Chordata > Mammalia > Carnivora > Phocidae > Neomonachus > Neomonachus schauinslandi. Next base: position 107,035,672 of record NC_058413.1, on the reverse strand, counting down.
CTGGAATGTACACCAGGAAGCTAATTTCAGCTTCAAGTCCTACCTTGAAAGCTCAGTAGCATAACTGACCTTGAGAACACGTAGGAGCACTAACAGCAGACTGAGAGACTCATAGGAAGATTGGGCTTGGGGGGAAATGTAAAGTGGTGAGCTTTTTGTCAGAGTTGCTCTCCCACCATTCTCTTGATTCCTCAACAGCATGTCACTTGGGTGGAGGCCTGGGGGCAGGGGCATCCGTAGGCAATTTCCCATCCTTTAGGTGAGTGGTCCTTAAAGCACGGCCCCGAACCTTGAGTATTCCTGAAACCTTTTCAGGGAGCTTACAAGGCCGAAGATGTTAATAACACAAACGTGTTATGTACATTTTTCTCCTTCTCAATTTCTCATCAGTATACAGTGAAGTTTTCTAGTGTGATATGCTAACAGATTGAATACAGAAACAGATGGGAATTTTACTCTTTCTAATAAGCCTTTTAGCATTTTTAAGATGTAAAATAATGTCTCTCTTCTCACTATTTTTTTGCTTTGATGAACATTCATAAATATATATTGTATGAACACATTATTTATCATTAGTTTTAAGTAAATTTGTAAAAATATTTTTCGGGTTTAACTTCAAATATGGTTTACCATACCAAGCAAAAGCTTTTGGAGTCCTCGGTGATTTTTGTGTGTACAAAGAAGTTCTGAGACCAGAAAGTAGGAACATTACTTTAGGTCTATGTCTCCCTATGCTTCTTATTCTCATGTAGGTAAAGTTGACATCTGGTTCTGTGATCTAGTGTTGAGGGCTCCATGCAAGCTCCTCTTGGAACATCACCCACCAGCCCATTACTGATGTCTGATATACCACTATTTGCAATTTCTTCATTTGGGGTAAGGGATGCACCATGCAGAGGACCCTAAAAGGTAAAACCTACCAAACCTCATCAGCAGTTAGCATCCCCACCATCACCTCACCATCACCATCACCGGTGTAATAAGGCCTCAGGTCAGCAGTTGGCAAACTTCAGAGGGCATTAAATGGAGGCTACTCACCCCTTATTCTTTGGAATAAGGTTTGGAGGATGTAGCTCGGAAAGCTGAATGTTCACGTGGTCCTTGGGTTATTCTTAAGTAGGCAGTTGGATGTGATGTGATGGCCTATTTGTCATGCTCACTCCATCATCACTATCTATAGCAAAGTACATGACATATAATGAGATTTAAATATCTGCCACTTGGAAGAATGAGGTAATACCGCATCAGGTGCATAGGGTAGAGGGTTGCAGCAACTGTCTGGTGGGTCTGACTTCAGGAGGAAGGTGAAGATGTTGAAGTCCAGAATCCAGGGCAACCTGAGGACATGGTGAGCCTCAGGAAGGAAGGGGAAAGAGAACAGGGAACAGAGGAGACAAACAGAACCGATGCTGGTGATGGAGTCCTTACTGTAGGTCTGATGTTATGCTAAGACCTTATATACTTCACCTTGTCTTAATTCTTACAACAACTTTGAGAGAGGAGTATTCCTATCTCCATCTTTCTGGCACAGATATTCTCTCCCCACCACCTTCCTTTGGGTTTTCCTGGAAGTACAAAGGGGAGATGCTTGACTGTAAAAAAGACAAGATTTGACTCATACCTCTGTACCCATCCTCTTCATCTGTCAAACTGGGAGAGGGTTCAGAAGTAGATGGAGGAATTTTGGAAATGTTTGGATGTCTTCCAAACATGCATTTTTTTTTTTCCCCATTTTCCCTAAGCTTGTGTGCTAGTTTTCTGGCTGTGAATCTGTGCATCACCGTTGCCAAGACCATGGGTTCCTGACACTGTTTTGAGTCCATCCTTGTCTGTTTGGTTAGACTGACCGCTTGTTCCGCTGTAGGTGCCAGATGCGTGATCCGCTCAGTCCTGTGCTGGGGATGACTCATTTCTTACTGTTTCTGTCTCCTCAGTTATGGTTCAAACCAGTCCAAAGAAATCTACTTTCTTCTCTCCTTCAGATAAGATTGCTATAGTTAGCAAAACAAATAACAAAATCATGAGTTTCAGATAAACGATATGTACTTTTTTAGTTTAACTTTGTCCCACACAACATTTGGGACATACTGTACTAAAAAATACTATTTATGTGAAACCTCAAATTTAACTGGATTTCCTATATTTTGTCTGGCAACTTTACAGAAAAAAAAATCAGTGTTCTATAACTCCTGACTTTCTTCCTAAGAGCAGCACCAATTTCCCTTCTTTGTTAACCTTTAGCTAATAACTCCATCACATCACATAATGGCTATAGTTTTTGTGTTGAGAACATTGAAGATTTACTCTCTTAGCAGTTTTCAGGGGTATAATAGAGAACCGTTTTTATTCTGTATAGCAGCATTCATAATTTTTGTGGTTTTTATTGAAGTATGATTCACATACAATGCTATATTAGTTTCAAGTATACAACACTGATTCGATAATTCTCTATAGTGCTCATCATGCTAAGTGTAGTCATCATCTTTCACCATACAATGTTATTAAATATATTGACCGTATTCCCTTTGCTATACTATCCATCTCTGTGACTTATTTGTTTTATAACTGGAAGTTTGTGACTCCTAATGCTCTTTATTTCATCCTCTCACCTCTACCCACCTCCCCTCTGCCAACCATGAGTTTGTTCTCTGTATTTAAGAGTCTGCTTTTTTTATTTGTTCATTTGTTTTGTTTTTTAGATTCTACATTTAAATGAAAACATAAGGTATTTGTCTTTCTCTAACTTACTTCACTTATTTCACTTACTATAATACCCTCTTGGTCCATCCATGTCATTGCAAATGGCTAGATCTCATTCTTTTTAATGGCTGAGTAATATTCCATTATATATGTATATATGTATATATATAATGTGTGTGTGTGTATCCATTCTTCTGTTGATGGACACTTGGGTTGCTTCCACATCTTGGCTATTGTCAATGATGCTGCAATAAATACAGGGGTGCATATATATTTTTTTTGAATTAGTGTTTTTGTTTTCTTTGAGTAAATACTCTGAAGTGGGATTTTTGGATTATATTTCTATTTTTAATATTTTGAGGAACCTCCATACTGTTTCCATACTAGCTGTTATCAATTTACATTTTCACTAAAAGTGCACAGTGTTTTCTTCTCTCCACATCCTCACCAACACTTGTTACTTCTTTTTTTTTTTTTTTTAAAGATTTTATTTATTTATTTGAGAGAGAGAGAATGAGAGAGAGAGAACACATGAGAGGGGATAGGGTCAGAGGACGAAGCAGACTCCCTGCCAAGCAGGGAGCCCGATGCGGGACTCGATCCAGGGACTCCAGGATCATGACCTGAGCCGAAGGCAGTTGCTTAACCAACTGAGCCACCCAGGTGCCCCCAACACTTGTTACTTCTTGTGTTGTTGATGCGAGTTGAGATCTCACTGTGATTTTTGATTGGCATTTCCTTGCTGATTGGTGATGTTGAGCACCTTTTCATGTACCTGTTGGTCATCTGTATGTCTTCTTTGGAAAAAGGTCTATTCAATTCCTCTCTCCAGTTTTTTATTTGAATTGTTTAGTTTCTGTTGAGTTGTATGAATTCCATATGTATGTATGTGTATATTATATATGTATACATATATGTGTTTATATATACATATGTATACATATATGTGTTTATATATACATATGTATATATGTATATATGTTTATATATACATATGTATAAATAAACACATATATATTATTATAATAAACACATATATATTAGCTAAACCTTCCTCCCATTCTGTAAGTTATATTTCTATTTTGTTAGTTGATTGTTTTGGCATACAGAAGCTTTTTAATTTGATGTAGTCCCATATATTTTTGTCTTTGTTGCTTATGCTTTTGTTGTCATATCCAAAAAATCATTCATCATCCAGATCAATATCCACGAGGTTTTCCTCTGTTTTCTTCAAGGAGTTTTACAGTTTCAAGTCTTACGTTTATATCTTGAATCCACTTAAAGTTAATTGTTGTGACTGTTGTAAGATAGAGATGTGATTTCATTTTTCTGTGTGTGGTTGTCCAGTTTTCCCAACACCATTTATTGAAAGGACTCAAGGGTGCTCCACTGTCAACATTCTTATTGAACATAGTATTGAAAGTCCTAGCCAGAGCATTCAAGCAAGATAAATAAAAGGCAGCCAAATCAGAAAAGAAGAAGTAAAATTTTCTTTATTTGCAAATGATAAGATCTTACACATAGAAAGTCTTAAAGACCCAACCAAAAAGCTGTTGGAACTAATCAACAAATTAATTAAAGCTGCAGGATATGAAACCAGCATACAGATATCAATTGCATATCTATACATGGACAAAATACCTGAAAAATACTAAGAAAACCCATTCACAATAGCATCCAAAACAATAAAATACTTAGGAATAAATTTAATGAAGGAGGTGAAAGATCTGTATACCTAAAACTATAAGACTTTGATGAGAGAAATTAAAAATGACAAAGAAATGTTAAGATAGTCTTTGTTGATGGATCAGAAGACTTGATATTGTTATGATGTCTACTACTGAAAGCCATCTGTAGACTCAATGTCTGTCAAAATTTCAATGGCATTTTTCACAGAAATAGAAAAAAATCCAAACATTAGTGTGAAATCACAAAAGACCCTGTATAGCTAAAGCAATTCTGGGAAAGGACTTTAGGTCTCAGTTGTTTCTGCAGAGAATTATGGGCAGTGCAGGAATGTCTTCCTGTATCTGTGCCAGGTCCTGGGCCAATCTTTAGACCTGTCCCACAAAACTGAGCTAAAATCACCCTTATGCCAATTCTGACACCTTATGTAGAGTTCAGTTGCAGTTTATTCCAACATGTTTTGTTTCCAGAGATTTCTGTTAATCAAATCCTTTCACCACAAGACATACCAGATAATCTTTCTTTAATGTAAAACTAATTATTTTCTTCTCACTACTTAAAATTTTCAAAGTCTTCTTAAGGCCCTCAAGGTAGATTACAAATCTCTTAAGAATGCTCTACAAGCCTCCGCACCATCTAGTCAAGGCTTCTCTCTGAGATCGAGTTCTACTCCATTGTTTCGTGCTTCTGCTCCATCCCTGTTGAGTTCTCTGTAGTGCAAGTTCAGCACCTGACTTTTCTTTCCTTGCATGCACATGCTGGTCCTTCTGCCTGGAATGTCTCTCCTTACCCATCTACCTGATGACTGCTACTAATCCTTCAGATCTAGACCTAGACATCATTTCCTGCAAGTTTTCCCTGATACCACCTCCTCCCCACTGGGTCTGGAATAGGTAACTCTCTTATGTGATCTGGAAATACCTTGGACCTCCCATATCAGTGTACTTAATACACAATACAAAAATAGGATGCTCAGTGCCCCTATGTTGGACTCTAAGCTCTGTGAAAGTAGTTCACTATTGTTGCCCTTGTATTTGGCACACAATAGATGACAAATCCTTGACAAAGAAGTGCTATGTTCAAAATTCTAATCATTTAATATGGTATGGGAAAGATTGGGTTAATCAACTTCAGATATAAAAGAGTGAGGGTACTTTTGTTCTGGTTCAGCTGGATTGAGTTTTTAATCACCTAACCACTATGAACCTCTGTTTCCTACTTAATAAGATAAGGAAATAAGTGATTTCCTCAAAGGGATATTGAGAGAATTGAACGAGATAGCAAATACCTTTATAAAGTACAAAATACAACTGGAAGGTGTTTTTCTAATCAAACATTCTAGTTAACTGATTGACTGATGGCATTTAACCAAAAGATTATTTGCACCTAAGTGCTTCAAAAGCCAAGCATTTCTATTTTTTTCCAAAATTACTAATTAAAAAAATGAAAGGTTTAGCCCTTAAGAGAATCTTGGGGATTTAAGAGGATTTTTTTTTTTTTTTTTAAGTAGGCAGAATAGATTGTGGAGATCAGGAAATTGATGTAACTCAGCAGTCTGACATTAGAAGATTTTGGGGAGAGAAGAAGATCTCTTCTTCCGGGGCATTGTTTATGTTCTGCCCCAGCACTGATGGGTCAACCGACCTCTTATGTTCTTGAGTTCTTTCTCAATCTTTCTCTCTGTGAATGGAGCATAGTTTTCCTTCACGTCACCTAGTTGTAACCACCTGTTCGTCATTTTTACCCTATTCCATCTACATCTTCATTCACTATAGTTTTTTGTTTGATTTTTTAAATTAAAAATGGTATGGTAATTACCAATGCTTTTCATCTCCATGACCTATTCATTTTATAACTGGAAGTTTGTCCCTCTTAATCCTCTTTATCTATTTCACCCATCCCTCCACTCCCGTCCCCTGGGCTAACCACCAGTTTGTTCTCTGTATTTAAAAATCTGGTTTTTGGGTTTGTTCATTTGTTTTGTTTATTTGGATCCCACATATGAGTGAAATCATTTGGTATTTGTCTTTTTCTAACTGGCTTATTTGACTTAGAATAATACACTGTAGGTCCATCTATGTTGTTGCAAATGGCAAGATCTCATTCTTTTTTATGGCCAAGTGATATTTCATTCTTTTTTATGGCCAAGTGATATATGTACCACTTCTTCATTCATTCATCTGCTGATGGGCGCTTAGGTTGCTTCCATATGTTGGCTATTATAAGTAATGTAGCTATTAACATGGGGAGCATATATATCTTTTTGAATTAGTGTTTTCATTTTCTTTGAGTAAATACCCAGTAGTGCATTCCCTGGATATTCTGAGATACCAATATCAGTACCTATATTCATTTTATATTATTCAAGATAGAATTTCAAGATGTCTTCTATTGTTAGCTCCCATATTTGATAGCTTAGGACATACCCCTGTGCTTCTAATACAAGTTCTTCTAGTATCTATCCAAGGATTATTTTCTTGCAAAGATAAATTACAATGCTGTAAATATTTATGACTTGGAGCCAAGTGGAACCTCTTGTGTCACAGTAAAAGCAAAACCTACTTTTGGACTTTGCCTTCATCACAGAAACTCCAGAGAGAGGAGTGTGACAACTGGCTTTACCCCCACTGCTCTCTCCCTCCTCTTTCCTCTCTGATTCAAAATAAGGGGAGTCTGGGCCTGAGAAGTATGACTTTCCTCCCTTGGTCCATAGCTATCACTTTAAGACTAAAAGTTTCTGTGGGACCCTCATCTTATCCCTCTACCCTTCAATTCTATGGCTTCCCCTGTATGGCAGACTTTAACACCCAGTAGTTCATGGTGTAGTTATCAACCATGAAATGAATGGCTTATGGGTATGCAGACATGTGGTTTATCTCCAGCTCCATGGTGGCTAGGCAGGCATGGCCTGGGGTTTTGAGAGCCTGTTTACTGTGGTACTCCGTACACATAGTACCATTTTCTGTGTTTTTCTTGAGAACGATTGCAGAGCAATTCTTGACTGTCAATACTTACACGGCAAGTGATTCAGGAGATCCTATTTGTATTTCTGCTTTAGCAGCTCTGCTGGGTTATAATGGGGCACCAGGTGTTCTATTTTTATGATAATCCTACATGTTGGCTGGAAGAAATGCTGAAGCAGGCTTTGGAACCACAGGCTGAGCCCTAGAACACTGTGGATTAAAATCCTATGCAAAGACCAGGCATGAGACTTGAAATTTCGAGTCTATTGGGTAGACATGGAATTGATTCCAACATTCAGTAAAGTAGAGGTGTTCAACCTCTGTCTTTGGGCAAATGTTGGGGCCAGGAGGAGGAGTCCTATTTAGTTAGGCATTGCTGATAGAACGTTAACATTCTACGACTCAGTCCTGGGATATTTTGCTCCAAATTGTGTGGAGAAAAAAACCCCAAACAAATGAACAAAAAGAAAAAGGTTGTGAGGAAACTTACAGTCAGAGTGTCTTTGGGAAACCAAGTAAAAGTGCTGCAATGCTTGTAGGGATGACTCTTCATTTTGGAGCAAGGTTTCTCAATCTCCACTCTATTGACAGGCTGGACCAGATAAGTGCCATGGGGCTGACCTGTGCATTGCAGGATGTTTAGCAGCATCACTGGCCTACTCACTAAATGCCAGTAGCGTCTGTCTGTGTGTGTTCTCCCCTATTCCAGACATTGGCACGTATTTCCCGGGGAGCAAAATTGCCCCTCTGTTGAGAAGCACTGCTATGGAGAAAATGGCAAGATCTCACTGGGGAAGCGCTGTCCGTGGGGGCAGCTATATTAGCGGTGCTGATTGAGATGACCACATCGGGAAGGTGAGAGAGACAACATCCACAGCATCGGGGACAATTTAAATCACACTGAGGAAAATAGACGAGCCACAGAAAACTTGGTGGGCCAAGAGGGGACACACAGAGGTTGGGTTCCTGTAACCATGCTAGGTGAGGTTCTGGAATCAAACACCTATGACCTGGACTGACAATCCATTGTCCCCTCCCTAGCAGTATGGCCTGGGGGCATGAGGGTCATATACTTCCTATCACTCATTCATTGAGTACTGAACACCACTATGTTTCGGTCACTGCGTTAGAGCCTGAGGCCAAAATGAATGAATAGGACTTTTGTACTTAATATGAACCTGCAAGCAATCATAACCTATATATATATATATTTTTAAAGATTTTATTTATTTATTTGACAGAGAGAGACACAGCGAGAGAGGGAACACAAGCAGGGGGAGTGGGAGAGGGAGAAGCAGGCTTCCCGCCGAGCAGGGAGCCCGATGTGGGGCTCGATCCCAGGACCCTGGGATCATGACCTGAGCCGAAGGCAGACGCTTAACGACTGAGCCACCCAGGCGCCCCAATCATAACCTATATTAATAATTGACATCATAGTGGTTTATATAAGGTACAATGGTAGAACAAGTACAATACCCCCTTCTGCCTGAAGTCATCAGGGAAGCGTTTGAAGACCATGTAGTTCTTGACCTGAGACCTGAGAAAGATGAATGGTGAAAATTTGGCAGGTGGATTTAGAAGACCTGGAAAGGGTACTCAAGGTAACAGGGAATAACATATGAATAGTACTGAGAGGTGGCAGAACATCCTACGTTCTTGGTTCAACACACAGTTATACACTGCAAGATGGTCATCTTCACGAGGGACATTTAAAATGTATGGGGTTAGATGGGTTCTCTGCAATTACTATTCAAGCTTTTATTGTTTCTGCCTTCATGGGAATATGTGGTCTGCTGGAAAGAAGCATTGACATGGACTCTGTGCTCCCTGGCTAATGGAATACCAGATGCTTATGTGGTGTGGATGTGAAATGGGCATAGAAAAGGTAGCAAAGCCAAGATTCTGGTGTGACCTTAGTCACTAGGTCAGGTCATTGTGTTCTGAGGTTGCCACATGATTCATATATAGGGACAATGGGAGAGCAAGGGGTCAAACATCAAGACAGAACCATCTTCACAGAGAAAGAATCACACGAGGATCCAAGACCTTAGTGACTGCAGGCCAGAATTCATTCTCAGCGTAGCCGTTGACTTTCTAGCCAGTGTTTCTAAGGATATTGCAGCTATTATGGCTTTTTAAGGTGGGTCTGGCACTCATGTTTTACAGGACCTGCAGACTCATTTGCCAACTTTCTTTTATTTCTCAATGGCCCTCTTTTGTTTACTTTGCGTTGGTATGTTAATATCTTTCTCAAATGAGCCAGGAAAGATGAAAATGTTAAATTCATTCAAAAGACTTAGTTCCATAGCTCTAAAGAAAAGTACCTGTATCCTGAATCAGCACAGAAACTTGAAAAAAAAAAAAAAAGGTCCCTGCTTGTATCCACTCTGATGAGGGGAAATTATAGGATATTCTAACAATGGAACAGGAAAATACCCTGACTGCAGTGGAGTCACATAATGATCCATTGCCATGACCGTTCAGTCATCCCATAGGGTCCTCATAATTCATGTTTACTCAGGGATGGAGAAACAAGAGGGACCTATAGGCAGGTGTTATTTTCTGACCTACTTTTCTGGTTGGGAGGAGATTGGTACTTACTTGTCTCTAACCTGCCTTCATTATGTTACCTTGTAACAGTTAAAAAGGGGAAGTATTTCAACACCCTAATTCTGAGGCTGAATATAATTCAGGTTGGATTTGGTCATAAAAATACATTTTAAATATAAACCTCAGCTTAATTTCTAAATCAGTTTCTCCACATATAAACTACTTACTTACAAAATGCACAAAGGATGAGAAGCCTTAAATGAATAAAAATCAGAAAGGGAAAGACCACGCAGGGTTAAAAATTAATTAGGTTTTACTAATGGTTGTCGTGTTTCTGTGTCAACCTCCTATTTTCAGGCAATTTTCACAATAAAATTGTCTATCACAATATCTATTTTACAAGACTTTTTTTACAATAGAATTCATTAAGTCTAATATTCTGCCTCCACATATATTTCCGTATTTATTCAGAAGAGTTTTGAAAGCTCTGTCACATAGCTGATTCTTTCCCTTTACAGCTATACTTGCTAATATTGAATAAATAAGATTTTTCTCAACTTCAAATTGATTTTTTTCTCCTCTAAAGGTTGTTGCATGCAATATGGTAAAATATGTTAGAAGAGATTTCGGGCTTTGACAAAAATTATAAAATAGAAAATTCAGTACTACTGTTCAGCTACCCCCATCGTCATGTCAGCCTCCCATGCTCTCCTTCTGAGATAGCCTTCTGTCATGTGGATCCTCAGCTTCCAGGATTTTCCTACCGTTAGAATTATTTTAGATGAGTATCTCTCCTAGAAAATAGTCTGCTTCTTGCCTTTGAAAATCTCAAGGCCTATGTGCTGCTCTGCATTCCCTCCTGGGGGCTCTGTGGTGGAGCACTCACATAGCTCACTGTACCTACTGTGACTAGAACAGGCTGCTTTTGAGTTGCTCTGTGCCAGAAGCAGAGTGAATATGACACCCTTTTGTGGAAGGGGACCCGTGCACATTGCCCACACACCATCCCTGCTGGGGCACCGATCTCCCTTCCTTATCTGTCAGCCACTGGTGGGATTCCTTCCTAGTCCCCTTGGTGAATCCCCAGCACCTGATATAGAATAAAGAGAAATACTTCCTGTGTGTGTGTGTGACTGATTTTGCCATTTGAGCACTAGATACACTAATTCTTTATTCTGTAACAGAATCATAAATAGGGAGTTTCAACTGAAGCATTCAGATACAAAGATATGGAATTGCAAGATTAGGTGCCTGGCCGCATACAGATTTTCAAAGAAATATTGGACAATTGGTTTTACAATTCTAGAAATGATCATCCAGAAGAGGGAAATAAAGAGGTGTAAAGAGTGAAGATGAAAAGAGCATCTTGGAAGGTGATTTCCTAGGTGAGGGAACTGTGGGGAGGGGAAGGGGTGCTGCCCTTGGTTCAAGCCTGGTGGCTCATCAGGCGTGTCATCGGGACCTTTGAAAAGCTTGACAAGTGTGCCCTGTAGCTGGCAGGTGCAGAGATTGGTGGTGTCTCATGGCTAGTGACCGCAACTGAGGAAAGGATGGTTCCAGAGAAGGTCCCACACCTGGAACATCGCTGAATTCTCCTATGACCGGGGGTCAGAGGCATTTAGGTCCCAGAGAGCAGATGTGGAACCACCAATGGGAGGTTAACCCTGAGGTCTGTTTAAAAAGTCAGGGTAAGGGGGACCTTGGAAACTATGGGTTTTCAATCAAGGGTGATGCTGAGTGGATGGAGGAGGGGCCAGCTGATGGAGAGGCCCCAGCTACCACAAAGAACTGCAGCGTGGAGGCCCCAGCACCAAAGAACCTTGGGATGTACCCATGAGACCATCATAGCCAGAAGTGAGACCCAGAGTGCAAGCCTACCCTGTTCCTTCCAGAAGGCTCCCCTCTGAAGGCAGGGCAGCTGTCTGCACCGTGGGGCACCCTTGACAGGTCTTACCTTTGAATGGAGGTTGAAGTGTGGGTTGTGTTGAATTGAAGTCTGAATTTCTCAATTAAAAGTCCATTCTATGATACAGTGTTGACAGTGTCTCAGTGACATAGTTAGGTTAAGAGTGATCAGAAAAACCAGTGGATAGTCTGAGGTTCCATCCAAAGTACCGGAGGAGGACAGCTTCATGAAGGAGGTTTAGAGGGCGAGAGGGAGCAAGGGTGGAGGGCCAGAATAAATGTGCTCTATTGGTTTTACACCAGGAATCCACTTGGACATTTTTTTTTCTTGTGATACTAATTTGATTCTCTGCCTTACATCTTCATGTCTCAAGAACACAGGGACATAAGTTCCTAGGGTTTTGAGACTCTGCATTGAGCAAGACAGAGTCCTGTGTATATAAGCCAAGTCCTGTAAAACCTGCCCAGTATAAACCACACCTGATGAGTGGTGCCTGTTTTCAGGAACAGAGGGCCAGGAAGATCTGAAAGGCACATCCAGAATCAGTTGCTATTAGCAGGCATCTAGGAAAGAGTGCTAGGAACTTGATTATTATTATTTTTTAAATAAACTCTAAGAATACATGCCTACAGATGAAATCTAATCACTGAAAAATACCTTCCCCTCTAGGATGACATTTTCCTGGGACAAGTTCTTCCCCTCCCCTTCTAGTCCATTCCTCTCCTCCACCTGCATCCCAAATTTGGTGTTCAAATGGGCATAGCCAGGGCTAGAAGTCAAAGGTGTGGTAGAAAACAGATGGTGAACTAACCACTTCAGAATTTATTTCCAACAAGTTTAAAGACCTTGTGCTTTTTTGCCATGCCTAGGACAGGAACTTTATTTTTAACGGTAATAATTAAAAATCTTTATACATATTTAGCGACAGAAAACTGTTGAAGACAACTTGGGGACCGTGTCTCCTCCTACTGGAGCTCTAGCATTTTTTTTTTTTTAAAGATTTTATTTATTTTTTGACAGAGAGAGACAGCGAGAGAGGGAACACAAGCAGGGGGAGTGGGAGAGGGAGAAGCAGGCTTCCCGCTGAGCAAGGAGCCCGATGCGGGGCTCGATCCCAGGACCATGGGGTCATGACCTGAGCCGAAGGCAGACGCCCAACGACTGAGCCACCCAGGTGCCCCAGAGCTCTAGCATTTTGAAGGGCTTTAAGGGGCAGCTTACAGGTTCAGCCACCGCGAGTGTGGGTAGCACCAGTGTCCTTGCTCCACGCCCCAGCCCAGGATACTGGAAGGAGCTGGAGTCAGTGTGGGAGGCTATGTGTGGTTCAGAGTTGGGGTAGCAGAGCTCTACAGCAGGTGTCAAATTCTGGCTCCACAGCCTACGTCTGCAACTTACATAAACTCTGTGTCCTTGTTTCCTCATCCGCAAAATGCATGTATTAATAGTAGTTCATGACTTTGGAGAGGTTTAAATGAAAACTGTTACAAATGCTCTGGCCCCTCCTAAAATGTTCTTTTATCATGGTTCTGTGGCATCTTTCTCTCAACCAAGTGAGGTAATGAGAGGAGAAATGGCCTGCTGGATTTTGACAAAATGGAACCCTGGGGGAAGAACAAGAAAAGGACGACTTCTAGGATTCTTTGTTGCCAAGTGGACTGCAGAGCTTGGAATATCCCCCTGAAGGGAGACGTGGGACCACATCAAACTGAACGGAGCTACAAATGTCTGCAGTAAGGCTTGGGGACTTCTTTTTTTTTTAAAAAGATTTTTATTTATTTATTTGACAGAGAAAGACACAGCGAGAGAGGGAACACAAGCGGGGAGTGGGAGAGGGAGAAGTAGGCTTTCTGCAGAGCAGGGAGCCCGATGCGGGGCTCGATCCCAGGACTCCAGGATCATGACCTGAGCCGAAGGCAGTCGCTCAACCGACTGAGCCACCCAGGCGCCCAAGGCTTGGGGACTTCTGAGAAAGATAATGCTTTGTCTACCCCGTGAAGAGGAGACAACTGGCCTTGCCTGGGGTCTTCTAAGACACCAACACAGGAATTTGAGAGCCTGTCTAATACTTCATCTTTGTATCTTAAACTCAGCTTCCAACTAATTGGTGTGTTTTCATTTTGCAAGAAGTCTCATCTGCTATCATGACTGCTTCCATGGAATGGTAAAGAGGCTTTCTCCAAAATATCATTGAAAGCTCTGGGTGCCTTTTGTTTCATTTCTAACTACTTGTGCAAGCATTGAATGACTATCCACAGGCTAACTGGAGGGAAGGGTGGCTAGATCTACTGCAAGTTTTCAGCCAGAAAAGGAAATGAAGGTTTGCATCTGGCAGCATCTGTTTGAATTCATTTGGAGAAGCAAGATTGGAGCTGCTCAAGGGGAAATATTTATAACTCTATATTCCCCTTGCAGTGCCTGGCATGTCCCTGCTCAATGAATATTTGTGGTATATTTGTGGCATTTGAGTAACTGAGAAAAAGATGAAATAGGGTGGAGGTGGGAGGCAGACTAGGAAGATATCAGGGTGTGGGAACACAAGGAAAGGGAAGGAAAGGAAAGGGCAGCCATATTTCATGAGGAAGATGTTCATGTCTGACAAAGTAGGACTTCAAGTATTCCTGCTGAGCGCAGTGTGAAGGGCAGAGCAGCTTCTCAGGGGTCTGTCAAGGAAGAATGCCCAGGGAAGCAAGAAGAAGGCAATGAGGAAAAGCACAACTCCATTTTGGAAAGACCTCTGAAATTTCTGCCTGAATTTGGAATGTGAGAAAAGAATAGTGTAGAATCTGCAACAAGGGGCAGAAATGAAGTGTTCAGTGGAGGCGAGACTGAGCATTTCCTTGGAGCAAGAGGGGACAGTGAAGTTCACACAAAGACTGCATGGAGCTGCTCTGAAAAGGGGAACACCTCCCAGGCACAGTGCTCCCTCTAGGAGGCTACCCTTGGGGGACACCAAGAGAACCATGAGAAGAAAAGAATTAGAGAAACAAGAACGAAGGAAGCAAATAGTTCTTTATTATGTTTGTTTTGTACCGTCGGCGAGGATCAGTGGATCACGTATTTCCCTCTTTCCCTCTCTCCCTCCCTTCCTTTCTTTCTGTTTTGGAACACTGGTAAGCTTTATTCTGAATAGATAGTATGGAAATTTAGCTTCCTAGAATCACCTATGCACTCATGAGGCCACATGTGTAACATGACTTTAATGAGTACAAATGTGAAGGTGCAGGTTGGTTATTAAGCAAGGTCTGAAGACTGAAGACCTTCTCATCTTTATCTAGCTCCCAGAGAAAGGGTGTCTTGGGTTAAGTCCACAATGATCTAAGAAGAGTCACATGTAAAGTGCTATTGTTTTTTTTATTTTCACTGCAAAAGTCACTTCTGAGTGAAATTGTAAAACAAAAAGCTGAGCTCCAAGAAGACCTTTGGGTGTAATAGTAGTAGTGTGATGGTTCATGAAAATACTTGGGGGCAGCTGTGTTCTGGCCAGCTGCCTGAATCCACACATCTCCCCCCTAGGGTCTCTGAGTGGGAGCTGACCAAACTAATTTACTCTGAGCATGAGGCACACTATTCACATCAAAAGAATATCCTTAAGTGGATAGAATGCAGCCTTCCCCTGGGGCTAGTTTTGCTTTGCTCTAGACAGGAGCTTGGCTGCCATCTGGAAATATGTCCTAACTTTACTGTTGAGCCAATAAAGCCCGAATAACGTGAAATGGCATAAGCTTTTAAGTAAGTCCATTGGCGAGGAAAACTTGCAGGGGGTGTTTATCAGAAGCAAGTAGCAGGAGAACATTAGAAGTGCAGTCCCAGCCAGGCTGGAAATCTAACTGAATTCCATGAATGGGAGCACTGCTGAATCGAAGAATAATGCAGTGGTTATGGCAACAGACTTTTTTAAGTCTTTAAGATGCGGGTTCAAATCCCCAGCATGGCCCCTTTCTCACGTGGCCAAGTTACTAACCTTCTCTGTATGAGTTTTCTCATTAAGTGAGGAAAATAATACCGACCTCACCGGGTTTTTTAAGGTTTAAAGAAAACACATATGTAAAGCATGGGGAGTGCTTAGTGGTTTTCAACTCTGGCTGCACCCTGGATCCACTGGGGAAGGTTTAAAGCAATTGTTGTGTCCCACCTCAGTCCAGACAGACTCAGAATTTCTGAAGCTGGGACCTGGGATTTGTAGGTGCCGAAAGCTCCCAGGTGATTCTCATGCACTATGAGGGATGAGAGCAATTGTAACCATATAGTAAACACTGAAGAAAGGATAGACACAGGAGAGAGTCTTCGGTGACAAAATGTTGGAAAAGAACTTCACACCGTGCTTAGTCTATAGTAAGTACTCAGAAAATGATAGCTATATTCTACTCACCCTAATTTTATTAAGCCATATGAATAATGATTTATTTGCTTCTCAGTATAAGGGTAATGAAGCTGGGCGATTACAGAATACAGAGTATAGATTTCACTTTGGGGAGTGTCAAGTGTGGTAGGAGAAAGCATACCAAACTTCAAAATTTGGGCTAAGGGGTATGTTATTTCTAAGTGCAGTGCCAAATTGCTGTCATAACAAGTCAGCATTCATAGTTTCTTATGAAATTGATTCTTAATGGAGAGACAGGGAGCAGAGTGGCTAATGGTGTGATCTTCTGAGGCTCACTGTCCATGTTCCAACCTCAACTCACTCCGTTATTAGCTGTGTGAGCCTGGGCATGGTATCTGATCTCTTTGTGTCTTAGTCTCTGCATTGATAAAATAGAGAGGACAATAGTACCTGTATCAGGGACGTTTTGCCGAGTAAATGAGTTAATAGAAGTGAACCACTCTCAACAGAGTCTGGCATTTAGTGATTACAAAACATTAGCTAGCAGGAGTAGAAAGTGTTCTTGAATTTTCCAAGATCCCTGTGTCAGAAGGCGATTGAAGTATGAAATAATAAGCTATGTTCTCATACTTTGGTACATTTCAGAATTTCCTGAGAGTCTTGTTAAAAAATCAGAATTCTGGGCGCCTGGGTGGCTCAGTCGGTTGAGCGACTGCCTTCGGCTCAGGTCATGATCCCAGGGTCCTGGGATCGAGTCCCACATCGGGCTCCCTGCTCCGCGGGAAGCCTGCTTCTCCCTCTCCGACTCCCCCTGCTTGTGTTCCCTCTCTCGCTGTGTCTCTCTCTGTCAAATAAATAAATAAAATCTTTAAAAAAAAAAAATCAGAATTCTGGGTGAATCTGATACACACAAAATTCAAGAATCTTTGCTATTTTGGAAATACTAGATATTTTAGTCTTGGTTCTCCAGGGGAATAGAGCCAATAAGAGACAGCTTGATTGTTCTGTGTCTGTCCACCCTGTCTATCTATTATCTATCTATCTATCTATCTATCTATCTATCTATCATCTATCTATCTATCATTGAAAGAGATATTTACTGTAAGGAATTAGCTCACATAATTATGGGGACTGAGAAGTCTGAGATCTACCATTGCAAACCTGGAGACCCAGGAATGCTAATGGTGTAACCTTCAGTTCCAGTTTGAGTCCAAAGTCAGGAGAAGACAAATGCCCCAGGTCAAAGACAACCAGGCAGAGAAAATAATCATTTCTTATTCAGGCTTTTATTCTATTCAGGCATTCAGTGGGTTGGATGAGGCCCACTTGCATCGGGCAAGGCAATCTGCTTTACTCAGTCTTATTAAACGTTAATGTCATCCAGAAACAGCCTTACAGACACACCTAGAAATAATCCTTAGCCAAATATCTGGATACCCTCTGGCCTAGTCATGTTGACATGTAAAATTAACGCTCACACTAGATTAGGAATCACAATTTGGTTTAGGATCCCTAATGTCCTTAAATATGTAAGGACATTATAATCTATTGGGCCCCAATTTCTCTTTTGGGAAATGGGGGTGACATTCAGCTCTAATTTAGGTTCTTGTGAGGAGTAAATGAGATAATCACAATTCATGCAAGAGACAAATTTGTATTTTCTGAAAGACCCTAGGAGGTTAACAGTGTTTTCTTATTGTCTGCATATAATATAATTTCTTGGTTGTAATTATTTGTTATCTACCTTGTTTTGATAGAGTACAAAGTAAAATAACCACGCTGGAGTCCCAGTAGAATGATGTTTCCACCCGCACATACACACTTGATTATTTGGGTCTGATAGTCAGAAACAAAAACTTTGAGAACAGAGAAAGTCAAGAAAAATATGAAAAGTTTGGAAGACGAAGATTGATTAATACCTTTTCTTGAAATGTAGGAACTTTGTGGCAACCTCAAAGAAAAAATCTTTTAAACTGTTTTTCATGGTTTATACGTGGAAATAGTGCCTGCTGTTGAGGAATAATAACAATTATGGAATTAAAATATAATGGAAAGAAAACTGGGAGGAGTTTTAACCTTGACTGTATCATCTCCCCAATTCACTGCTAGAGATGTGATGTTTTCAAGCACAGTAATTGGAAAAGCTATACCATCCTATAGTTTCCTTTTAGAATTTGCCTAGTGATGCTTGGCTTTGGTTCTTGGTTTTTTGGGGTTTTTTTGCATGTATGTGTGTGTGTGTATACTTGTGTGTATGTGTGAGAGAACTGAGTCTCATAGACAGGCCATATTTAGCTAACCTTGTCTTCAAAGATCAGTGCCAAACTAATCATTCCTGTGATATAAAAAGAGCCAGAACTCTGGAAATTAGAGCATCAGGGACCTCTTCTCTTCCCCCACTCAGAGGGAGAGTTATGGGGGAGTGGGGGTGGAGGGAGGAGAAGTCATGGTAATTTGAGGCTTCTAAAATCTTTCAAAAATCTTTCACTGAAAAAGGTGTATGACCTCACAGGATGAAGAAAATCTTGAGGCACCAAAAGTTTCTGAGGAAGTTTTCCAAAAGTTCTTTGCTTCTTTCTATATTCTTTCAAGTTACCTCTGGGCCCTGGAGCCATTTCTATAGGTGACTAGTCCCTGGCAGGAATAATAAATACTTCATTCTGCTTCAAGATCTTCCCCGAGAAGGTGACCCATAGGTCCCTTTTGCTCAGTAGGAATTAGGAGGACAGTCAGAAGGCTGGATCCTAACGCATGTCCGAGGGTCTGCCTCACTGACTGCATGATGCTGAGCAGTACAGGACATGATGATTTTATCAGAACAGTGGAGTTGAGGGAGGTCATGTACCCCTTCCCCCTACCCCTGCAAACTTCACAAAAGGAGAAAAAAAGTCTTTCAAAACCAATATAGAACAACCAAAATGATATAAAACACTCTATGTAAATGGTGAAGCATAAGCTACAAATCCATTCTAGAGCAGTATGTGAATCATAAATATTTCAAGATAGAAAAAATGATGAAGAATAATTCAGTAAAAATTCACTGAAACAATAATTCAATCCTACTGCTTATAGAAAGGCCCACCTTACCTGGTCCATGTTATGTGTCCTGCCAAAGGTACATCCTTCCTTGCTGAAAATTAGTCATGCTGCACCTTTGGAATATAGAAATTCCTCTAGAGATGGCACAATCAATATTTTTTGATCTGAAATTTATTTCGATAGGGGAGGTTAGTTTAATAAATGTCACCAAAATTCCTGATATATCATTTTGTTTTATTTTAATGTTATATTATCTCTGTCAGAATTATAATTTTATAATATCGTATGGGATTGTCAAATATTTGTCATTTTACTAATTTTGAATCTTTTGTTCTATGTTTTATCACTAGATGTAATTCCTTTTTATTTTTCCCCAAATTCTGAAGGTCATAGGCTTTTTCTTGAACTCTTTGAAAAAGTCCAGCACCTCCACTATTCTGTTTACCACTGAGGTTCTGTTTGCCCCCTTTTTCCCAAACCCTAGAAGGTGCTGCCCTCTCTCTATTCACATGGTTGGTTTAAAAATTATTAATCTTGTTTTCATAGAATCCTGTGATTTCTGAAAAGGTAGAAATGAACACTTGACTTTTCCTTGCAACAGTTCGTGGAAGGCTATGGTAAGAAGAGCGAGGTTGATGAATCCCAAAACTTAATGTAAAAACTCAGGTACACCCATAAAGGTAAAATGGTTAGGATCCTAAGTAGGGTCAAGATACCAACCCAGACAGAAAGAAGGCAGGGGCCCAAGCATGGATAATAGTCTGGGAAAGGCTTTCTTTTTTTTTTTTTTTTTTTTTTTTTTTTAAAAAATTTTTTTTTTTTATTTGAGAGAGAGAGAATGAGAGAGAGCACATGAGAGGGGGGAGGGTCAGAGGGAGAAGCAGACTCCCTGCCGAGCAGGGAGCCCGATGCGGGACTCGATCCCGGGACTCCAGGATCATGACCTGAGCCGAAGGCAGTCGCTTAACCAACTGAGCCACCCAGGCGCCCGGGAAAGGCTTTCTTGTTCACACTTTTTTCCTGTCCCACTTCGCCCTGGACAGAGTAGCACCCACTGCCTTGATGATACAGAGAACAGGAGCCCCAGCCCACACCTGAAGTCCCACTGGGCTGGAAGATGGTTAACAGTGTGTGCTGATACCATGATGTTTGTCCTGGTCGCCCCGCTAGCATTGAAGTACTCATCCTGCAGTCGTTGGGCAAGTTAGGGGTTGACGTTTCACACTTTCCTCCATTAGGACGTCCTTCAGTGGAAGGCTGACCTCTGTCTTTCGATCTGCTTCCTTGGGAGCCCAGCTTGGTTGCAGTTGGATCTGCTCACTCTTGAACAAACCCCTCCACCACTTCTATGTCCCGGGCCCGGGGATTACAAATCAGGGAGGTAGTTTATTGGAAAAAGGAAGTCTGTGATGTAGGGGGTTCCTCTGAGGGACTGGGTTAAGATTTCCTGATGATTAAGTCATAAAACAAGTTAAGCTCAAACTAACATGAGAGACTCTGAATGAAAGCACATCTTCTACACTCATGTCCTGTATTTCCAGGAAACACAAGCCAGGAGCAGGGCCTCCCTCCAATGGACCAGTGTTGGTCCAATAAATTCACTATAATTATCTTAACTCTCTGAACCTGAGGTTAAAGAAAAAAAATTTATGTCTAACTCTATTTACCTTTAATTCACTTGTTTGCCTTCAACTGTGGATTTGATGGTGACTCTATAGTACTGTAAAGTATATGCTACAAACACTCAGATTCATAATTAGCCATTTTGATAAGCAGATGAGTCCTTTTCCAACTCCCTGCAACTCTGAATAATACCTGTTCTGTTCAGAGAAAAAATATATTTTAATACAGAAGGACAAGTGTGAGTACGGTTTACTAAAGATTGCTTTTCATGGAAGCAGTTGTAGATTCTAGAAGATTCTTTGGTTCCTAAATCCAAAAGCCATCAGAATGGAGGCACTTCCAACATCAAATAAACTTTCGCACAAATGAACTTCATCATCATTTTAGTTGATGGTCCATCATTTGGAGTACTAGGTCAGATTACCTCTCACCTGAATTTTTGCAGGTGGTAGTGTCAGAAATGAGATGGAAAATTTCATACCAAAGCCCTTTACTTGAAGGGGCATGGCTGAAGCAGGCTGGAGTACCAAATGTTGTGTAATTATCAAATGGGAATAGGCCCCACCAGGCCCCTCTAGAATGAGCTTTGTGTAGACAATCTGCCCACTCTAATAACTGGGTGTCTATGGCTGTGGATGCAGTATCTCTTCTACACAATACATGAGAAGATGCTTATTACAAGACTCTAAGTGAGTATTCAGTTAAGTGTACCATGAGGACGACTAAGCTCTTATTGTGCAAATGGCTCTGTACTAAATGGTAAATTTTAAAATGTATAAGTAAATGAATAAAACGATACTATATATTTGGGGTTATCTGCTGACTGTTTTTGGTTTTCCTTTGATATAGTAAAACACCTGGGAGAAGCTGTTATCAGGTTTCAGCTAATATGAATAAATCTGTTGTGTACAGGTCTTTATGAGGACATGTTTTAAAAATTAAAGATTTATTTTGGAAGAGTTTTATATTTACAGCAAAGTTACAACAGTACCAAGTGTTCCTGTGCAGCCTTATCTCACCTTTTCCTAATGTTGACATCTTATATAACCATGCTACCTTTGTTAAAACTAAGAAATTAACATTCGTGTAGTACTATTAACTAGTCTATAGGCTTTATTCACATTTCACCAGTTTTTCCAGGGATGTCCTTTTCCTGTTCATGTCTTCCTAGTCTCCTGCAATCTCTGATGGTTTCTCTGTCTTGCTTTTCTTTTGTAGTCTTGACAGTTTTGAAGAATACTGGTCAGGTCCTTTATAAAATGTCTCTCAGGTAAGGGATATGGTCTGATGTTTGCTCATGATTAGGCTGGGGTTATAGGTTTTTGTGGAAGCTGCCAGAGAGGAAAAGTGTGACTTTCTTTATAGTGTCATATTAGGGGTATACAATAGCAACATGCCTTCTTATTGGTGATGTTAATTTTGATCACTTGGTGTCTACCAGATTTCTCCACTGAAAAGTTATTTTCCCCTTTCCATACTCTATTCTTTGAAAGTCAGTCCCTAAGTCCAACCTATACTCAAGGGGGGAGGAACTAAGCTACACATCCCATTGTGCAAAATATCTGCACATGTTACTTAGAATTCTTCTGTAAGGGGCGCCTGGGTGGCTCAGTCGGTTGGGCGACTGCCTTCGGCTCAGGTCGTGATCCTGGAGCCCCGGGATCGAGTCCCGCGTCGGGCTCCCTGCTCGGCGGGGAGTCTGCTTCTCCCTCTGACCCTCCCCCCTCTCCTGCTGTCTGTCTCTCATTCCCTCTCTCAAATAAATAAATAAAATCTTAAAAAAAAAAAAAAAGAATTCTTCTGTAAGGAAGATTTGTCCTTTTTCTCCCCCACTCATTTATTTAATAACTTCTGTCAGTATGGATTCATGATATTTATTTATTCTATAGGTTTGCATTAGTTTCCCTTTTGCTGCTATAAAAAATTACCACAAACTTAGTAGCTAAAAACAATACAAATTTATTATCTTATGGAGGTCGGAAGTCTGAAATGGGTCTCATTGGGTTCAAGTCTATGGGTTGGCAGGGCTGTGGACCCTTTTGGAAGCTCTAGTAGGGAATCCATTTTCTTACCTTCTTAGCTTCTAGAGGCCACCTGCATTTCTGGGTCCCTGGCCCCCTTTCATCTTCAAGGCAACAATGTCTAGTTGAGTTTTTATCACAGTGTAATGCTCAGACACTGACTCACCTGCTTTCCTTTTCCACTCATAAGAACTTCTCGATTACATTGGGCCTATCCACAAAATCCACGATAAATTCTCCATCTTGAGATCAGCTGATCAGCAATCTTAATTCCCTTTGCCATGTAATGTAACCTATTCACAGATTCTGAGGATTAGGATATGGTCATGTTTGGGAGGTCATTATTTTTCCTTTTTTGGGGTTATCTAATACACCATTTATTTTGCTGCTTTAATCATTCCAGCTTTGTCTCCTTTGGGTTAGTTCCTTTGTCCTTAGGACATATCTCCATCACTTCTCAAAAAGTCATTTCTTACTTTCTGGCATGGCAAGATGCTGCTGGTGTATCATGTATTTTCCCTATCCCAGCCTTAGAATCAGCCATTTCTCTAAAGTGTCCTGGTTCCCTTTGTTGGAGAATGGTATTTAGAAACCAAGATCTGGAAACTAGGTATGCTTGTTGCTACTGGGGTGTCTCTGTCCTCAGTGGACAACTCTAGAATATATATGTATGTGTAGTAACCCACGTGTATACTCACATCTGTAATTATTTCTGCATCTGGATATCTGCACATATATTTAAAAAACATGCATTCATAGTTACTTTTCCAACTCTGACTCACCACTACAAGGTTTATTTCAAACTTCTCTCCTTACTTGTACCTTCTTTCTCTGACAGTGACAAATCTGGCTACCATTATCCATAATTTATTTACTTCTTCAGTCCTAGTATATATGTAATTTCAGAATTGCAAACCCAGAGCTCTGTGAGAAAAAAAAAATTGTCAAATATAATACAGTGTTTATATACAGTTCTTTTGTCTTTAGCCATACCGTTTCTGACCAAAATACCATTGCTAAAGCTTCTTAGGTCAGGTCCTTTTTTCTCTAATATTTTCAGTGCTGTTGTTTCATGTTTTTGTGATACAGTTAGATTTATTTCTCACTGTTTGCATTTTACCTTGGTATCCCCTCATTTCCAGGCTGGTTTTTAAAAATATGCCTACAACAGTGTTCATTCTTTTTAATGTACAATTCTGTGGGCTTGACCAATTCATAAAGTCCTATATCTGTCTCCCCAATACCATAGAGAGCTGTTCCATCACTGTAAAGATTGTCCTGTAGTAGTCCATCACTCCTTACCAACCCCTTACAGCTACAAGAGTGATTTTCTAT
The DNA here is from genome assembly GCF_002201575.2 of Neomonachus schauinslandi. NCBI lineage: Eukaryota > Metazoa > Chordata > Mammalia > Carnivora > Phocidae > Neomonachus > Neomonachus schauinslandi. Next base: position 107,011,528 of record NC_058413.1, on the reverse strand, counting down.
CCCTATAGTTTGCCTTTTCAATAATGCCATCTAAATGGAATCATACAAGAAAAGCCTTTGAATCAAGCTTCCTGCACTCAGCAAAATGCATTAAAGATCTTTCTATCATGTTACAGGAATCAACAACTTGTTCCTTTTTACTGCTGTGTAATACTTCCATTGTGTAGTTTACCATAGCTTGTCTATCATTTCACTTATGGATGAATTTCTAGATTGTTTCCAGTTTGGGGTTATCGTAAAGAGCTGTTATAAACATTTGCATGAAAGTTTTATTATTACTATGATGATGATGATGATGATGATGATGTGTGTGTGTGTGAACATGGGTTTTCAATTCATTTGGATAAATACCTGGGTGCATGATTGCTAGGTCATATGGTAAGTATATATTTAACTTTATAAAAACTGCAGAACTGTTTTCCTAAGTGGCTGTACTATTTTGTTTTCCCACCAACAATGAAGGAGCATTTTTGTTGCTTCACATCCTTGGCAGCATTTGGTGGTGTTTTAAAATCTATTTAAATAGGTAGCAGTATCCCATTTTGATTTTAATCTGCATTGTCCTAATGATGACTGATCATGACCAGCCCTTCATATGCTTATTTTTCCATTTTCACACAATTTTTTAGTGAAGTCACTTTATATCTTTTATAACTTTTTTAATTGGGTTTTTTTGCTTGCTTATTGTTGATTTCTGAGTGTTCTTCCTATATGCTGGATATGAATTCTTACTCAGATATGTGGTTTGCAAATACTTTATCCCACTCTGTGGCTTATCTCTTATTTTCTTAACTGTGTGCTTTGTAGAACAAAAAATTTTTAACTCTAACAGGGCTCAGTTGATGAGTTTTTTTCTTTTGTGGATCATGCTTTTGGTGTTGTATCTAAAAAACTCATTGCCAAACTCAAGGTCACAGAGATTTTCTTTTGTTTTCTAATACAAAATTTTTAACTTAAGTTTTACATTTAGGTATATGATGCTTTTGAGTTAATTTTTTGTATGAAATGTGAGGTACATCTCAAGCATATTTATTTTTGTATGGGGATTTTCAATTATTCTAACACCATTTGTTGAAATGACTCTTCTTTCTCCATTGTATTGCCTTTGTACCTTTTTCAAAAATCAGTTGACTGTGTTTACGTAGGTCTATTTCTGAGTTGTCTGTTGTGTTCTATTGATCTGTATTTGTTACCATCATGCTGTCTTGGTTAAAGTAGCTTTATAAGTCTTGTATTTAGACAGTGTAACTTCTCCAATTTTGTCCTTTTTCAGAACTTTTAATCTTTTAAAGTTCTTTGCCATGCTATGTAACTTTTAGAATCAGCTTGTCATTATCTACAGATCCTTACTGGAGTCTTACTATAGTTGTACTGAATCTATGAATCAAATTAGGGATCTTAATAATATTAAGTCTTCCAATCCATAAACAAAGTATGTCTATTTATATCTTTTTTGATTTCTTTAATATTTTGTAGTTTTCAGCATATAGATCATCATAATATTTTGCTTATATCCTTGAAATCTTGAAGAGCAGAGTTACCCAGGTGAAGTGAGGGTACATGATTAGACAAAAACTGAGTATCAGGATCTTGGCTATATTGCAATCACTTGCCCTCAAATTTTTGATAGTTTTCCATTATACTGTAGGAAGACTTCAAACTCTTCAGTATGAAACTTACATTATGACCTCTAATTAACTTCCCATTCTTAAATTCTATTGTGTTTTCACATATTTGGCTGTAGTTAATATGATTGATTTGATAAATAATTTTGAGTGCTAGTATAATTTTTAAGACACCATGTAAATCTTTGTGTTCTGTCATTTCAATTCAGTGAGTCAACAGATAAAATACATACTTAATATTAGTGATAATAGTACCATTTACTGAGAAGGTGCAATGTAAATTTGCAATCTAATTATTAACAGAATCCTGCAAAATAATTTTTGAATTATTTTGGCAAAAAAACAAGGTTCAGAAAAGTTTGGTAGCTTTCGTCAGGGCACATGCTAAGTGATGGATTTTGTATTCCAATCTAGATCTGTCCAACTGAAGCCTGTAATCTCTCTGTAGGGCACACTACCATTCAGTACATGTAAGAACAGAAAATACACTTGGGTTGACTTGGGGGACTCTGAGATATCATAGAAAGTTAACACTTGAGGCTCTGGTTGAAAGGGATGACATTTTTGGCAGATGGGCAAGAGTGATGAGGAAAAGAGCGTCTCAGGAAGTTAGGCTTGCATGTGTTTACATTCAGAGGACTTGAATAGCATAAAATGAGGAGAGAAAAGCTTATCATATAGCATGAGTATCATATTGTGCAGTGAGGGGAGTCAGTTAACCTGAGTCCAGGAAGCAGTTATGGGTCACATGGAGAGAGGCACTGTGTGTCAAATAGAGCTAGTGGCCCTTTATTCTGTAGTTAGGACACAACCATAGAAGAGTTTCAATTAGAGGAACTACTTGAATAGATACATGGCTTGGAAGGATATCTCTGGCAGCAGTATGGAGGGCAGGAATAAGAAGTGAGGCAGAAGTTAGCAGATGATTTAGAAAACCATGAAAATATTGCAATTTGAACATAATGATCAGATCTTGTAGGGATGGAGGAGAGGACAGATTAGGGAGGTGAGTAAGAATTAGTATGAAGAGGACTTAAAGTAATTTGGTGGTGAAGGCATGGTTGAGGGAGAAAGCTTGAGTGATCCAGGGTTTGGCCTCAGTAACTGAAATAAGGGACAAGGAGTGGGTTTGAGGGGTGCAGAGGAAATGGGATAGCTTATTCACATTAAGCTAGTGGCCCTTGTGGTATATATAGGGAGAAAGATGTCCAGCAGAAAGTTAAATACATGATAATGTTTTAATCCAGTGTTCCCTTTTAAGCCTAAAATAATGCCCACTCCATCAATGAAAGGTATCTATCCTGAAGGCATATTTTGGATTTAGAAATGTAATCACATAAGGTACAATAATTTAGGGGCTTAAGCTTGCACTGCAGTAGATAATTTCTCTCCTCCTAACAATACTTTGTCTATTGCTAATTGAGGCTACCTTTTTCCCTCAACTTGTGCCCAGACACTTAGTCCTCTCTGGAAGTGGTCTTTCTTAGTCCTAATGCTCCCTGATCAACCTTCCGTGTGCCTAGACAGTGGGAGACCCACAAATAAGGTCTTCACCTTATCTGAGCCCAGATCCAAGACCATCCTTGGGCAGCCTGCCCCTCCATCCTTTCCTCACTTATCCTAATTGAGATATATTTAACTTACCTCCCTACTTTTTCTAGGGTAATTGTATTCAAAGGCATTTTATCTGTAAAGACTGAGTGGATCTACATTCTCCTCAATGGAGCTGGGATGTCTTAGTAAAGATGCAAAACTGTTCATGTCACTTTCCTGATTAAAAAACCTTTTAGTGGCTCCCCATTTCTCACTGGAGAGAGTCCAAAGTCCTCAGCACTATGTGTAATTTCTGTGAGAGTCCCTGGCTTTCTCCTCCAGGCTCAATCTTACTAATGATATGCTATGATCCAGTCAAATGAATTTTCTTCTAACTATACAAGATTGTACTAAGTGCTTGTCCTAAGGGTCCCTATAGTCTCTGTGCTCACTCCTATTTTAGCACATTTCTGAATTGTGATTTTTAAAATTTGTCTGTATCCCTTCTACACTGTATGTTCCCCATGGACAGAAGCAGTGTTTCAGAGTTTTCAGTCTGCTGCCAATTCATTACAGGAAGTTACACACATAGAGAAATGAAAAGTCCAGAAGCATTTTTATAAAAAAGACTACATTTTCAGTGCTCCCATTATATTACATGACACAAAAAGAGCAATAATAGCTTAACTGGCCACCCACATAATGAACCTGCATCCTTCTTGTCAAAATGACCTTGTAGGACTATGCAGAGAGATATTGCAACCATAATAGCAATTGAAGAAAGATCGAAGGCCCAGGACTCATAAAGAATAGATGAGGCATAAATTGGAAGCAGGCATGTGTGGCACCCGTATTTAAAAGGAGCACAGAAATGAATTAAATAAGTAGAAATGAGATTTGCTAAACTGCCTGTCCTGTGCTTGGTATGACTGCAGCCAAGAGTCATCTTAGTGTCGTCATGACAATGCTGCATAGAGACTGGTTGAAGAACAGTGTGAAGAATGGCTCTCATAATTAATTAGGATTAGTCTTAGTTGAACTGAAATTTTATAGTTGTTCTAGGTTTCAAGGTCCGAAGGTTCATAGACACAAGTTTCCTGAAGGCGTAGCAGTCTCTCTCCTTAGGTGTATAATTAGATAGACAAGCTCATATGTAACACCTTTGAAAATATTTGACCAAGTAATTGTAAAATTCTATCTAGCTTAGTGAAGGTTTTTAAAGATAGTCATAAATTTTGTCTCTGCTTACTAGTTCTGTAACATTTGAGCAAATTACACAACCACTCTTGGTTTTGTTATCTGTAAAATGGGACACAGTGGATCTTCCTTAATGGTCTCTTGTAATAATTCTGGGAAGAAAGTACCAAACACATGTTGTTGTTGTTTTAAGCTTTTATTTACTTATTTTAGAGAGAGAGTGAGCGAGTGGGAGCAAAAGCAGGGGAGGGGCCGAAGGGGAGGGAGAAGCAGGCTCCCCACTGAGCAGGAAGCCAGACATGGGGCTCCATCCCAGATCCATCCTGGGATCATGACCTGAGCCAAAGGCAGACGCTTAACCACCTGAGCCACCCAGGTACCTCCAAACACATATTCTTATTCAGAGCAGACACACCAGAGAAGTATCATGGCAGTTGCAACCATTTCTTGTAACTTAGCTATTTCTGAATCTTTTCTTTCTCCATCTCTTATAAGGAAAACAGAATGTTCTCCAACAGCAAAAGTTTCCCCCTGAGCTTATTTGCATGGATGATAACAAAATAACATCATATGGAGAAACTGAGTGTTACTTAAGTTTAATTCCTAATATCTGTTAGATCTTTATTTTTCTTTGTTTACTGGTCTTTCATAACACTCAGTATGTGAATTAGTTCTGTCCATAATTCCCTCGGGCATTTTCATTATACAATGAGGGCTAACCTAAACTCCTATTAGGTTAACCTTACTTGAAAAAAAAGTGCTATAGGTTCCTGATTCCTGATCCTAATAACCTTTAAGCTTCATGTTCTGAGTTCTAGAAAATGTAAAACCAGCTGAAGCTATTGTTAGTTATTGACTTTTTAGTACAAATCAGTTTCTGACAATTTCTTGAAGGTTGCTTTTAATAGATAAAATAGCAAAGGGCACTGGTGGAGAAGGGAGTCACCCCCTTGGATGTGGGAACCCTTCCACAGGTGACCAGGATCCAACCTGGTGCCACCTACAGGTGCTGTATGGTATTGCTCTAGGTTCCTCCATTCATAGCTGTATTTTGATCCCTGTTCGAAATAACAAGTGCAAAAAAATGGTAAACAGTTTATGGAATTATGAAGAAATTAGTATTTTGCAGAAAAATCTTAAAGCTACAGACTTTCAGTTTACCAGCAGATTCTCTAATGTTCGTATAGTTTCATCTATCTTTAAATTTGGGAGGGGGGTTTGTTTGTTTTTAGAATGGCAACAGTTGTATATTTCCCTATTTTGCCTTTGCCTGGCCCATTATTCAGGTAAATACACATCTAGGTAATTCCTATCTGTGTATTATCACGTAACCTGAGAGCATGTCATGTATTGAAAATTCAGACTTGAGCCTTAGTATCCAGAATTTGGGCTTTACCCTTTGGTGATACGCTCTATTTTCTAACAGCATTTTATTGTCCACTTATGTTGTTTATCTGTCAGAGATGTCCTTTACATTTTCAAATCTCCAAATCTTGAACCCATGATGCAATCGAGTGCAATCATGTGGCTTATCACTTATGCTACTGGTTATCTTATTGTATAGCACATAAAGGATCATATTTTGTATGTACTGTGAATCTCTTAACACTCAACCATATATACATTTAGTAAAGCATAGATGATTTATCACACAACATGTGAACAATTTTTATTGTTTATATGTATTAAAGACAAGATTGTGAATCCTAGAGAAAATGAAGTTCAAAATACCAGCATTACTGTTTTTTAATTGACTCTATATCTGAGGACAGGATAAATATAATAAATACCGTGAATAATTTTTTAAATGCAAATTAGTATTTCAAATCAAGTTATACAAATAATTGACCATAGAATAATTTGCAGCTTCCTAGTGCCTGATTTGTTCTTATATTTGCAGTCATTTTTCTTTTTTTTTTTTTTTTAAGATTTTATTTATTTATTTGAGAAAGCGAGAATGAGAGAGAGAGAGCACCTGAGAGGGGGGAGGGTCAGAGGGAGAAGCAGACTCCCTGCTGAGCAGGGAGCCTGATGCGCGACTCGATCCCGGGACTCCAGGATCATGACCTGAGCCGAAGGCAGTCGCTTAACCAACTGAGCCACCCAGGCGCCCAGCAGTTAGTCATTTTTCGCGTAAAACTTAGATACTAATATCAGTTCATTTCTGCAGAGGAATTAGTGATGTGTATCCAGTGATCAGTAAGTCTATGAATAGTTTTCTGTTCTCCCTGCTGCCCTCCTTCCCCTGCAGTGCATACTCACATTTCACTCGCCATGTCTCTATATACCCACCCCACCTCAACTGCCACTCACCCTTAGCCTGGAGCCTCATATGCCTTCTCAGCATGTCTCTGGATTTTGATGAATACAGGTATCTCTGGAGTTCCATATGGACTTCACAAATAAGTAGGGGGTATAATCTCACTAACTCTAGGGACAGAGAGTTTTCTGATCGGTTTGGGAGAGACTAAATGACATTTCCAGGACACATTTTGTGAGAGGGTGACCAACAGCATCTCAGGAGATCCCTCAGTCCCTAGCAAACTTGGAGAGTTCCTCACCCTTTCTACTAGGTATTGTGATAAGTTTTACAGAAAAGAAACAAAGATCAGAAAAATTAATTGATCCAAAGTTATCACTTATCCTTTGCTAACCAACATATTCATTAGGAACCCACGACATCAATCTAGGCAGATAGTGACAGAGATGAGATTCAAACACAGCTTAAAAACTCTTTCCAATATATTTTCTATTGGCTGATCAAATGTGGTCACACCTCTTGTGAAGCTTGCTATTATTTACTTTAGTATGGAATGTATAATGTGCTATCATTATTGACACACTTATATTTTCTCCTTTTCTGGGTCACATGTTACTTGAAAGAATAATTTCTTTTTTCTCTCTCTACTTGGGGCCTTACAAATGTCTTTTTTAATTCGAATGATCATGACTAACCAAGCACCAAGTGGTTTTAACGTTTAAATATATCTTTCTCCCCATACCTGTTCTCTTAGTAACGAACGTACCCCTACAGGTTCCAAGGAGGATTGTCTTCATCTCCAAATCTCTCTTGAATTCTTTTCTTTCCATCTCTTCCCATGGCCACTCCTTTCCTTCATTTCTTAAGTGGACTAGAATGATGGTCTGCTCCTGCATCCCCACAGCTTAAGCCTCTCTCTCCTGTTCAATATTTACTGGCAGAACCGTTATACCTCATGATGAAGCTTTTCACAATCATCATCACCACCACCATCATCATGAGCCCCACAGTTTTGGCCTTATCATTCCTTCTACCCCCATGCAGCTCCCCTTCCATCCACACTAAATTGTTCCCTTTCCTTGAATGTGCCTTGTTTCTTCATGTCTCTGTGTGTTGTCTCTTTTTCTTTCATTTTCCAGGAAAGCTCCTCGTCACTTTTCCCCCCTTGAACCTAGATAGTCCTGTTTTTCTTCACCTCTCTGGTTAAATGTCGCTGTTCTATAGAAGCTCTCCCTAATGCTCTAGTCAGTGCCTGACATGTTTTCCTCTCTTTTCATATTTCCATGACAATTTGGATATGTTTTATATAGGCATTAATCTTTTTGATTGTTTTTTTCTTGCCTCTTGGTATCACTAAAATATGAACTCTTAAAGCATAGGGGCAGTGTTTGGTCATCTTTGCCCTTTCCTTGAGGAATTTGGCACACACAGGGTAAGCAAGGGGTGTCAGAATATACCTACTGAGGCCAAGAACTGGAATGACACATAATTTCTGTGATGTGTTTATTTCTTCCCAAGCTACCTTTCCTCAGGTACACCATATTTTTTCCCCTTCAGTCTGAATAAAAAAAAAAATCAACATAATCATTAAGGGAAAGTAGCATTAGAATGATACCAAATTTCAACTTCCTACAGAGGATATGATGCTCCAGAGATCAAGGTCATCTGAAATTTGATTGTCAGTTTTGAATTACTATCTTTTAAAAAGATAAATAAACCAGTAGATTTTCTTACAAATAATGAGCACTTAGAAACATTGCAAAATCCATATTGTTCCCCCCATTTTTTTTTATCTGTATGAAGTAAATTATTTTGCCTGAGACATAATTTACAGAATAGACTTAACAATTTTTGGTGAAGTAAGACATGCTCCTAACTGGAAGGTCTACTCAAGATACGTATTTGAACAGAACCAGTGAATTGAAACCTTAAAGAACTTCCATTATTTTGGGGTTGATTGCTTTTTACTTTTGTAAACATTTGCCAGTTGTTCACTTCTTGTAGGGTTTAGTATTCATTCTGAGTTCTTAAAGCTAGAAGAAGAATAAAATACCATGAGCAACTCCATCCTTGTTTAAACTTACTGTTGTTGCATGGGATATTACTGTAGTTGATCATGTAGTCCCTAACACACCATGGACCCCTGGCCACCAGCGTTTATTTAGCCCACTTCACAGAATAACCCATTTCAATCAAGATCACTGAGCATTTAGTTGCCATGTGAGGGGCTAGGATGGGGACACAAAGACAAAGAAGCCCAGAAATTTCCATAGGAGCCTGGCACCTACTGTGGGAGACCAATATGTAAACAAATCCTGGTGAAACTGTATGAAGCTTCTCTTGGCCTGATGGAAAGCAGGTCAGTAGCTCAAGAGAAGACACAAGTGACCTTTAACTAGAGAGGAGAGGAAAGGATCTTATTTGGTAAAGGGCAAAGCAACGTGATTTGGGACTAGAAAAAGAAAGAATAAACTGAGAATCTCTTGAGAGTGGCTTCTCAAAAGAAAAACATGTCCTCACCAGAGAAATCTGGGAACAGAAATCATAAAGGAGTCTGCAAAGATAAGGAGCAACAGAGAAGCATAATTATATAAAAGGACCTCAGGAAGATAGGACTGAAATGATGACTAAGGATTTGGGGGACAAATATATATTCTGGAAAGGAGAAACTGTGGCCCCGAAACCTACCTTTTATTCTGAATGAAGAGGAACTGACAGGGCTGTTTCAGCAGGCAGAGACAAAGGGCAAAGCAGACTAGTGAGCTGGAGAGCCCAAGACTCATCTTCAGTAGAAAAGATCTAACAGAAAAAGTTCTCATGAACTAGAAACCTAATCATAAACTTAGATATAACAGAAACGGAAAACCTGCAGTTTTAACTACAGAGTTAGGGGGCTTCTACATTACAAACTCATGCTTTCTGCATTTTTTTTTTCCCATGGAGAAAGTGTTTTATGAAAAGGGTTTTCTTCTGTGTACTCTGTTTTCTTGTTAGGAGGCATGTTTTCAAAGGACTTATTCATGTGTTTTCGGTTTGTTTGTGTGTTTAACCTTTAACGAAGTGATAGATGGAAGAAGAAATGGATGTCTGGATGAGCTTCAACTTTCTGCCTGCTTGGATCAATTATATCCTTTATAAAACAATTCTACTTAGCATTTTCTTTGCATCTGACACTGTTCTACATGTTGGAGTAAGAGTTGAAGCTTACCTTTATACATTGTGTAAGGGGGCAAGGGTTTTCCCTCCTAATCAGGGACATTCTTGCCCATTGTATTGCCCTCAATCCTTTAGTTTGCACTTAAAAAATAATCTGGTTCAGACAAGGGGAGATGAGATTGTAGTTCCTCCCTAAATTGTAGAACTTTGCAGTTCAGGCCCTTCTCCGCTAAGCTCATTTCCGCACATAGTCCTTGGAAATCATTTCACAATTATATTTGAACTTGATGGGATTAGGAGAGTCACAGTTGTTTCCAGATTTTAAAATTAACTTTTCCTTGAACCTTGAACTGGGAACCCTTTAGATATAGAACAATAGATTTTTAGCAAAGCTATTCTCCTCTTCTGAATCAGCAATATGTGATCTTGTAGACTGGAAATAATAAGGTCAGCTCTTCCTGTACTGTGAGCCAGAATTGAACGTAACAGGGCCCCTGGTGTCCTGCTCTCAAAGCTGGTAGAAACTCACATGGGCTGTAGCTAGTGCTGAATGAGTCACAGGTGGTGCTCAGGATGGGGAAGCATGGCTGGGGGCTGACAGGTCCAGAGAGCCAACCAATCGCTGTTCACAAGAGCAACATGCCATGGCCTCTTGGCACTTGAGCCACTTGACTTGGTGTACTTAAAACAAGGGCACAGAAGGATTTCAGAGGCCGAACTCAGGAGTATGAGACAAGAAAGTCTTCTATTTCTGTGCAGAAGAGTTAGCCCCATAATCACATAAAATAATCTATAGCTTCTTTGTGCCAGGCACTATTGGGCACTGGGAAGAAAACACTACATAGGGCAGAATTTCTGCCAACAGGGATCTTAAGTGTAGTGGACTTGTATAGGTGAGGAACCAAGACATTTACATTGTGTCCTACGAGGCACAATATAAGGTGTCAGTATGTCAGCTAGGTGAGTCTTTGGGTAAGGAGGAAAGCCCTCTGAACATAGTGGTATCTCACACGAAAATGAAGAATAAGGTGTTAGTTGGGGACAGGTGGAAAGAGGGTGCTAAGCAAGTCAAAGGTGAAGAAAGGAGAGAGATCATGGTACATAGAGTCAAGGGACCTAGTACCGTAGACCATTGTGGCTACACTCAGAGTGGGTCTGAAGGTCCAGCAGGTATCACTTTTCTTCCTAAGAGAAACTAAGAGGTCCTGGCTGTGAGTGCTGCAGGCTAACCATGAGCTGAGAGTTAGATCCAGTGTATATGAATCGAGTACATTGGAGGGGTTAGTCCGACACAGAGAAGAGCAGCATACTAAGCCAAAGTCTTTAAAGGAAGATAAGCCTCACAATTCATGAAGGAATAAAAAAGCCAACTCTGAAGATCATGAGAGTGACTGGGAAATGGGAAGTAGAGGCAAAATCGGGAACCTTAAGGGGTAGGACAGGTTAAGAATACTCATAGAGGGTGTGATAGGATTCCTACAATCATTGTTGTCATATTCTTGGCTTGTACATGTGCTGAATTGGCTAATGATTGAGGTGAAAACTCTTTGTATTTAATATTGTATACTGTGTTGGTTTCATATCTTGTTTTTATTAGTTTGCCTTTTTATTAAAATAGTATCTTCTTGCTTACTAATTAAGCATCATCAATGGTGGGTTGGAGCTATCTCATAGAGGATAATGGGAGGTATTTGTTGAATAATCAGGAATTTTTAGAAGCCAATTGTTAAACCATTGATAGCTTAAAATCAGCCATGGTACTTATACCATGGAAATCGGTAAACATCACTAAATCAGGATTTTTGGTGGGGGGGTTTGATTTGTTTTCTAAAAGCTGGTTTACCAGTGTACTACTAATAGTGCGTCATGTGTGAATTTATTTTTTAGAGAAATCCTGTGAGGTCCATACTCTTGGGATCCACATTTTTTCAGGTGAAGAAATTGAGCCAGAGAGAAATGACATAGTGCTTCCAGGTCACAGCTTGTGAGTGGAAGAGGCAGCCATTATACCCAGTGGGTCTGATGCCAAAACCTGCAGTTTTAACTACAGAGTTAGGGGGCTTCTACATTACAAACTCATGCTTTCTGCATTTTTTTTTTTTCCCATGGAGAAAGTGTTTTATGAAAAGGGTTTTCTTCTGTGTACTCTGTTTTCTTGTTAGGAGGCATGTTTTCAAAGGACTTATTCATGTGTTTTCGGTTTGTTTGTGTGTTTAACCTTTAACGAAGTGATAGATGGAAGAAGAAATGGATGTCTGGATGAGCTTCAACTTTCTGCCTGCTTGGATCAATTATATCCTTTATAAAACAATTCTACTTAGCATTTTCTTTGCATCTGACACTGTTCTACATGTTGGAGTAAGAGTTGGAGCTTATATTTTAGTAGGGCAAAAAATTAATACTCTTTATGTATCAAGTTGTGTTATAAAAAATAACATAGATAATGGGGTTGAGACTGAAGGGGACATAGAAGTAAAGAGATGCAGACAGCTACATGAAGATTGAGGGGAAAGTGTTCCAGGCACTGAAAACGGTGAGTAGAAGTAGCCGAGAGAAACAAGTTAAGATGTGTGAGTGCTTTCAAAGAGGCCAGTGTCATGAGGAGTATTATTATAGAAGAGGCAGAGCCAGGAGGTGATGGGGGGTCCCCACAGGCCATGGGGGATGACTTTGGGTTATATTCTGTGGTTAGTGGGCAACCACTGAAGGGTGCTGTTAATCAGGGTAACCATAGTACTTGTGCCTTGAGAATATCACTGGCAACAATGAGGAGAATGAACTTTGGGGGGTATGAAAGCAGGCTTAATCACAGTGATTCAGTGGAGAGATAATGATGGTCTTAATGAGGTGGGGTTTTGCAGTGGGAATGGTGAACCTGACTTTATTCTTGATGAGATGTTAGATCCTGGGAAAATGACCCACTTTCTTGGAGTCTCCAATTCTTTACCTATAACATAGGATAGAACACTGTGCCTCCCTCACAGAGATGTGGTGATAGTGAAATGAGGTAAGGTGTGTGAAAGGTCTGGAACGCTGTCTGACAGACGGCAGGCTTTAATCCATAATCCTTCCTGCAAGTGTGTATCTCATTTACCTTCTCAATAGAACTCTTAAGTTTATCATGGGGAAGATGTCTCCTGAAATGCAGTGCTAATCACTAGGATACAATGAATAATTACATCTGATAATTATGGATACTGTTCTCATGATTTCCAAAAATCAGGCCCACCCAGCATCTTTCTCAGAACATTTTTCATGAATGAATAAAATAGGAAGTTGTGATCCAAGAATAAATCAGAGATTCTGAGAGTATGAAGGAATTTCATTTTTTTAAAAATGCCCAATCTAAGAGATTAAAAATCTGTGGCCTGGAGTGGTTTTGAAAGCATGTCAGAGAAAGAGCAAACAAATACACTGAGAAACCACAATCGGTTAGTCCACATCCAGTACTTTATGAAAGGGCACAATGTTACACTAATATAAGTCAGTACAGTTTGATTCAACCTCTACAAATGCTTAGCACTGAGCAAAATAGTTTTCAAATAATAAGTTAAAAAAATGAGAGAATGGAGTTGAGAGTTTCCCCACTTCTCTCTATCCATATACTAAGTTGTTCACATGTTCTTATGTAAATCATTGTTTCATAGATCACTAAATCCATCGCAGTGTTTCTAGACCACAAATACTTCTCCACTGATTGCCACTCATCAATCCTGGACCACCTGGCCAGCACTGTGGGTGCTGTCATATGATTTGCTCTGTTCCATCTGGTCTCAGCTAGAATAAGCACTGCAAAAATATCAAGTGATGGGCAGTATCTAACTTCGTTTCTAAAGAGTCTTCTTAAAATAAAAATATATTTGGACTAACACTGAAGTGTCCCATCATCTTAATCCAAGCATTTTGCACAAAATTGGCTTGGGAGGAATATGATCTCCAGGGGATATTCTTGCCTTGAACCAGAATCAATTTGGAATTTGGACTAAAATGAATCCAATGTCCCAGCAGTGTCATCACTCCTAGGGATAGATTTCATCAAACAACTTCTTTGTTCACTTGAAAAGTTGTGCGATTTGGAAGCTAACGTCCTGGTCCTTTAGGAGGAACCCAGTTTGATGGGAAAGGGATTAGTTCTCATCCATTCTTGTTCCTGAAGTCCAGGTTAGGAGCCCATTGCTGTTGAGAGTGCTTACATGGACAGGCAACTGTCCTCATCCCAGAAAATCTCAAATAAATAAAAATGTCCAATTGAAAGAAGTTATTAGGCACACCTCTGCATCAGGCTAGACATTAGACCCCATCTAGGAAACAACTGATAAGTTCAAAGTAAGGCATCTATGTCATACAACTTTTGCTGATAACAAACCATCTCAAAACTTGGCGGCTTAATACAAGTACTTAATATGCATCATGCTTCTGGAGCCTCCCAGCGGAAGTGGATGGCATATCTGGAATGGCTGGGTCCTCTTGTCACACAGTCTTTTATCTATCAGCAGGCTAGCCTGGACTTGTTCATAGAGTGGTGGAACAGTTTATCAGCATAAGAGAAGAAACAGTGAAGTCTCTCGAGACCCAGGCTTGGAAGCCATGCAATGGTTTCTTCTGATGCATTCTATTGGTCAAAGAAAGTCACGAGGGCCCCCCAATTTAAGAAGCAGGGAAGGAGACTCCCCTTATTGATAAAAGGGGCTATAGGGAATCTAGGGTCATTTTGCAATCTACAAAAGCATTCATGATTTTTGTCCATAATACAGATGCTCCAGTCCAGGGAAAATCATCTTTTCATAAATAACTTACACACAAGCTATTTTTCATAAAGTATTTTGCACAGGTTAGTATATATTTCTGTAAATATGGGATCATAAATTCAGCATAGCTGGTATAAGTCTTGCCATTGTCCTAGTTTTGCACCTCCTCAGACTGTAAAGTTGAAGCAAACATTTTTTTGAAGCCCAGCATGGAATTCATTCCTCCAGTACAGTCCCTGGATGGTGGCCATCCTATTAATGACCAAGTATGCCATTGTCATAGTTTTGCACCATCATCAGATTGTAAAGTTGAAGCAAACATTTTTTGAGGCCCAGCATGGAATTCATTCCTCTGGTACAGTCCCTGGATGATGGCCATCCTATTAATGACAAAGTAGATCCAGAAATGAAAATCTGCCAAAAGACAGAAACAACCCCTCCCCCCAAAAAGCCTCTTGGAAGAATTCTGTCTTTTCCATTAGTGAAAAACAGAGAAAGAGAAAAAAACTGTTGGCTTCATTCTTTGTAAACTGGTCATACCAACAGCAAGATTAAAAAAATAAAATGTCAGCACTTTTAGCTTCAGGTGTTCTATCCTGATTTCCCTGGTGCTCATTGGACAAAAATTTTCTCACTTGTTGAAATTCTCCTTTATCATTCCTAGACTTGGCCAACATTTCTGGCATCTTACTGCCTTCAAATTGTTGAGGCTAAATACTAATGTCTTCAGAAGTTATTTTTAGGTCTCTTTTGATTAGAAGATCTCCTTTGGCACGTCAGGATATTTTCACAAGTCACTGTCTCCTTTTCAAAATCTGCTGTTCCCAATGTTTAACTTCACCAGTGAAGCACAAATGTTTTTGCCATCCATCTTCCTCAAGAGCTCAGTAAACACGGAGTGATATTAAGTATAAAGTAGGAATTTGCCTACTTTGTGTGATGTGAGAGCATCATCATCTACCTATATATTGTCATGACTCCTGATATTTCCACTATTAGAGAGGCATTATTTCTTTAGGATTAGTCCGGCTCATTGCAAGAATTAGGACGTTATATATTGAGTAATTCAGACAGTCTTGAGAAACAGGACACAGGAAAAAAACGATATGGAGAGTATGAAGAGTTTGGCATTAAACATGGTAGAACTGGGCTCTATATTGAGTAGGGTCACTAACTGGCAGGGTAACCCATGAGACTTCTATCTGGGTCATCTGCAAAATCAGAGCTGTGAACAAGGAGAACGTTATGTTTCTTACCGTAAGTGTGATGAGAATGTGCACGAGAGGATGAGCCAGGTGCAGGAGTGAGTGCCAGGATGACATGTGCTGGAGATCTTGAGGGATATCCTGGCCGTCAGGGGCCACACTCAATTACTGGACCGTAAAGACAGAGAAGAAAAGTAATGGGGAAGAAAAGATATTAAAGATAAATGGGAAATTTTATATTGTTCAGTTTAGCAGTCACTGAGCACCACTATGTGCCAGGCACTGTACTGGGTAATGAATCTGAAAGAGTCTGACTCAGAAAGATCGTAGGGAGACTCACAAAAATAGTTAACAGCAAAACAGTGAGCCAGCTATTTATTCCCAGGAGTGTAAGAGCCTGGAGGAGGGACCAGGGAAAGAGCTGTAGGAACTCACAACAAACAAAGCCTTGCGGGCTAAGTGGGAGTTACTCAGGGCATCGAGAAGGAAAGAACGTTCCAGGAGAGCATTCCCACAGAGAAGAATGTAGGGAAGCCAGGGTGCTGAGGCATGAAAAGCGCAGTGCATGCACGCGTAAGCTTTTGGCAGTAGGCTTGCAGGGTAGCAGATCAGATATAGGGCAAAGGACACCACTGTTACGAGTGCAGGAGGAGCAAGAAAAAGCATTCTTTCTCAAAGTTTGCTCAATCCTGGAGGGCGTCACCATGTGTTTCTGCCATCTTACTCTCTGGGTCTCAAAATTCCAGCTGCTTATTTCCAATGTATCTGTGGAAGAATTAGCCACATAGTAATCTCCAAATTCTTGTGTTAATTGTATGGGATGGGAAAATTTGCCTCGAGTATGGGGACGTTCTTTAAGATCCTGGGTTGTTCTCTGAGCTCCCATGCAGGGAAGCCAGAGATAAAATTGAGCTGAGATAGAAACCAGGGCTCATTTCCCCAGTTTCAATAGCCGGCTTATCACTACACAAATACCAGTTTAATTCAAACTTAAATATTTAAGAGCCTCTATGATATTAAAGACATTTAATTCTGTATCTGAACTTTCATTTCACCTCCACTGCACAGAGAAATTAAAAACTGCATTTCCAGATGGCCACATCATTCAGGGTATGCTCTCGGAGGTAGGCTGGCAGTCTGGAATTCAGAGTCTGTTAAGTGTGTGGAGAAAAATCAGATTCCAGTGTGTCAGTATTCCTGATCCCCAGAGCCCTGCAGCTACTCTATTTTGGCATTTATCCTGTGCCTGGCACTGTGCTAGATACAAATGGGACCAAATAGAAGAATCACATCTGGTCCCTGGTATATAATATGTACCTGATTACAGGAGAGGCGAGCCTTGCCCACCTGAAGCAATTAGACAAGAATTAAAAAAAAAAGTTTTAGTATATTATTACTGAAGCCTTTAATTTAAAGTAATCTCTCACTGGTTAGTGAGAAGCCCAGAAGAGTAACAGAAAACAAACAAACAAAAATAGGTCAGCTATCCACTGGTTCACACGGTGAACCTGAGCCAGGTGGGGTGTTTAGGTAATGGGGGGTAATGTGAGTTTTCTTGGTTGAGAGGTAAGGTCAACCTTTAGATGTTGGTGGAAGGAATGGGCAACAAAATGCACCTTTGGTGTCACCTGGCATCACTCCCTCCGAAGTTCTGTTAAAAGTCCACCTCAATTATTACTTTGGACTACTCAGTCATTTATTCACTCAATATTTGTGTAGCACACTCAACACTGCCAGATACTGGAAAGACCAAAAGAATAAAACACAATTCTGAGCATCAAGATCTTAGATTCTACTAGAGGTAAAAGACAAGCAGATGGTAAGCACAATACATTATGACAAACACTACAATAAACATAGAGTACCAGGTGTGGTCATGCATGGGGAAGTGTGGCCTAAGCCCGGATAGGCAGGGATACAGGCGTGAGCTGAGCATAATTAAGCAAAAAAGGTGTTCCAGGCTGAGAAGTGAGTGATACCAGAGGGTACTCTGGAAATTCCACGTGGTTCAGGATGGGTGGGGTGGAGGTATATGAGGGTGTGGCAGAGATGGGGTTGGAAACCAAGTTGGCAGGGCTCAAGTTATAATTAAGGCACCGAAACGGCTTCTAAAATGCCAAAGTCGTGGGGGAGAAATAAACACGAATGAACTACATCCACTTACACTTTATATCAAATCAGTAGATATGCTAATTTATGCTAAACGAAGGTCAAAGAGGAGTGGTTCTGTGCAGCCTTGGAAGGGACAAGAGGCTGGTAGGGCCTTCTATATCCAGGGAGCCACTTAAAGACACTGAGCCCTTGGGGTCTGAGATGGAACAGGCTCCAAGGAAAGGAAGCTGTGCAACCATTCTCACTTTACTACTGGAACCAACCTATTGACTGTCAAAGCGTTTTCTATTGACAAACCACTTCTTGGCACATTCATCAATTTAGTGTAATTTCTATTCATATCCAAGGTGGGTTTCAAGGTTCAGATGAAAATCTCCGGGAAGCTCTTCCCCGATGAGTGCAAACCTGTGGTGGATCACCTGACTCCCTCTTGCCTCTTGCTCTGTCCTCAGATGCTCCCTTCCCAGCTGTCTGTCTAGGTCTTAACTCCTCAGCTACTGCCCAAAGCTTGAAGGAACTCTGCCTCCTCATGCCTTGGACAATATGGTACAGGGATGCAAAAGTGCGTGATGTGTAATATCTTCCTCAATAAGTCATTTCCCAGGGAAAAATACAACAGTGCAAACAGGAAATTCTGGTGCAAAGCAATGAGGGCTATAAAAATGTGCAGGGTGAATTGGAAGTTAGGGTGGAGGGAATGGAGGCAGGGAGGCCAGCCAGCCATTACCCCATCCCTCCCACCCCCCTCCACTCCAGAACCCTCAGTTTGTTTCCTGAGCTTAAGAGTCTCTTATGGTTTTTCTTCCTCTCTGGTTTCTTCTTGTTTCATTTTTTCCTCTCTTCCCCTATGATCCTCTGTCTTGTTTCTCAAATTCCTCATAACAGTGAGATCATATGATAATTGTCTTTACCTGACTGACTTATTTCACTTAACATAATACCCTCTAGTTCTATCCACGTCGTTGCAAATGGCAAGATTTCATATTTTTTGATGGCTGAGT
Organism: Neomonachus schauinslandi; assembly: GCF_002201575.2. Lineage (NCBI taxonomy): Eukaryota > Metazoa > Chordata > Mammalia > Carnivora > Phocidae > Neomonachus > Neomonachus schauinslandi. The sequence continues at coordinate 106,992,691 of NC_058413.1, read as the reverse complement.
AATATCCCATCATATATATATACCACATCTTTATCCATTCATCTGTTGATGGACATCTGGGCTCTTTCCGTAGTATGGCTACTGTGGGGACATTGCTGCTATGAACATAGGGGAGCCCCTACACATCACTACCTTTGTATCTTTGAGGTAAATACCCAATAGTGTAATTGCTAGGTCATAGGGTAGCTATATTTTCAACTTTTTGAGGAATCTCCATGCTTTTTTCCAGAGTGGCTGCCACCTCACACCAGTCAGAATGGCTAAAATTAACAAGTCAGGATACAACAGATATTGGTGAGGATGCAGAGAAAGGGGAACCCTCACACCTCCCTTCTACTAACTTCTTTCGCCAATTGTCAAAAGGTTAAATCAGAAGGAGTAGAAACCAGAACAAATTCATCAACATTTCCCTCTAAAAATCATCAGGCCAGGAGGTCAAAGTTTATAGAAGAATTATGGAAGTTCCTAGAACTAACTGATGGAGAACACAAAGACTGAATCTGAGTGCCCTGGAGTCCCACTTGTAGGTAATTTTACAACTCGCGACCAACCACATGTAATTTTTACAGCACAGTTTTGATCAATTCCATCTCTACTGTTGAGGGACTGATAATCTTCTGGGGATTTAAATTTAAATTTATGGTAGAGCACTATTGAGAGGGAATTAATGCAACACAATGCAACATAACATATGCCACCCAGGTATCAATTCTTTGCCAAATATTCTCTGCCTGGTGTCACCTAATTCACAGCCTGCAAGTGATAGATTGGGTGACCCTTACTTTTTGTTTTGGTTGTGGGGCACTGTGTGTGTGTGTGTGTGTGTAACTGTGCTTTGAGGGTACTGTGTGGAATGGAAGGATAAATCTCTGCGTCCTACATCTAGATTCAGCTCAGGTTGAGCAGAACAACTGCTTTGTTGTCAGCACAGGCTGTAGCTGGAAGATAATCTATGTGTTCACGAAACTGCGCTATTGCTTTTATCAGTGGGTTGTCATTTTTAAAGTTAAATCCGAGACAATGTAGTATTATGTCCTTTCTTTTCTGCCAGTCTTCTCTTTTGGCTTTTTCATATAGTTTAATGTAATAGAACAGGCAACGAGCTGAGACACACGGCTATGTTTTCTATGCCGAGCTTGTCATAAAATGTCGTAAGTGACATAGGAACGATCAAGCAGCATTTAAATGCCTTCGCATAGGGTGGAAATTTTTTCCCCACAAATCATGACTCCTCATGTAAGCATCCCTCTGGTCTTTCAGAACTGCTGACCTCCTGCATCATGACATCACTATTCACCTGCTACAGAGGACAGCTAGCAGCCATATTGCAGTGGGATCATAAATTTTGTTTTTCTACCATTTTTTCCTAGTGCTTTGTTCAATAAATTAGAGTTACTAAAATATATAATTATTTTTATTTTTAAGATTTTTTATTTATTTATTTGACAGAGAGAGACACAGCGAGAGATGGAACACAAGCAGGGGGAGTGGGAGAGGGAGAAGTAGGCTTTCTGCAGAGCAGGGAGCCCGATGCGGGGCTCGATCCCGGGACCCTGGGATCATGACCTGAGCCGAAGGCAGACGCTTAACGACTGAGCCACCCAGGCGCCCTATAATTATTTTTATATCTCTCTAAATGCATTAGAGTCACTGAAATTTTTTTTGGCACAATGGTCATGTCAAGTATTCTTAGAAGAGTTTTTATACAGTTTCACAAAACCTCATTGTTTATTGTTTTCCAGTAAATATAAATTTTGAATCATCATGCATATTGCTCCCATTTAAAAAAAAATTAAATAAAATGGAGGATGATAGCCCAGAAATGGTAAATAGCATTTAGCTGTGGGAAGAGCTTGAGTGATGACGGTTAGTGAGCCGAGGACAGCCCAGAGAAGTAAAGGAGAGAATGTGGAACATAAGGAAATGAGTCGTGTCTTAAGTCCCCTCACATTTCCATGATAGCTTTGCTTTTAGTAAAATACTTCTCCTGTTTGCATTTCCTTGGTGGTGATTTTTGTGTGTGTGTGTTTATATGCCAAGAAACTGCTAGCATCATTGTAGATGTTGGGATATTTGGGGTGAAATTCAATATAGCTATTTCAGTTTTTCTGCATTTGACTAGATGTCCCTCCATTTGTTTGATGGTTTTGTGTGTATATGTATTTGACCAATGGACATTTCCGAAGCTTGTGCTTAGGTAGTGTGAGTCATGAATTGGAAATTAAAATACCATTCAAGATAAAACAGAAAGGAGCTCAGAGACACAGGAAGCAAACTGTGGGTTACCAAAGTGGGGAGTGTTGGGGGAGCAGATGAAATAGGTGAAGGGAATTGAGAGTTACACACTTCCAGTTATGAAATAAACAAGTCACAGGGATGTAACATATAGCATAGGGAATATAGCCAATAATATTGTAATAACTGTGTGGTGACAGAGAGTGACTAGACTTACTGTGGAAATCAATTCATAATGTATAAAAATATCAAATCACTATCATGTACACCTGGAGCTAATAGGTTTCTGTATGTCCATTATAATTCAATTAAAAATATACAAATATTCCCTTAATAAACATTTACAGAATGATTTCTTTCTGGTTGTTATCTTAAAATTATTGACTTTGTACGATGTATGGGAAAGCAATTTAAAGACTTTATTGTCTAAAGTACATTTATGTATTATTTCCTTAACCCTGATTTCCCCACTGTCTTAGGCTGGGTTCCCTGGAGAAAGACCTCATACTTCGATGTGTGTGTAGGTGGTGTAGCGGGACATGCTATGAAGGATTGAGGGAAGCTGAAAGGGTATAAGGAGAAGTTGAATTCTGGTACAGTGGCAACAGAACTTAGTGTCACAGGGAGTTTTGGAGCTGGATGGACCTTCAGAGTTTTATCAGTTGGGCAGTGGTACTTTCATGTCTAGCAGTAGTTGGATATAGACTGCCCGTGGGGATAAGGTGTGATCATGGGCTAGGCAGCTCCCTCTGTTTGATGGCAATTCCTGGGAGGAGACGTGGCTGTGAACTGCAAGAAGCCAGTACTCATGGCACCTGGGGGAATATGCAACTTGTCCTACAGGGAGGACCTGGGTAGCCTGTCCCAACATTCAGTACACCCACTGAAGACCCCAGACACAGTATTGTTCCTTTTGGAGGACTTCTATTAAATCTTGTGGACATTTGAAGCTGAAAACATTTAACTGAAAAATTCTATCGCATTGTGTATTTCAAAGTCAATTCTTTTAAAAATGTGATCTGAGGCTCCTATAGAATTAGCGGTGGCTGTAAGTTCTGATTTTTTATTTTCCTCTTGACTGGACTTCTTGAGTTGGTCATGGCTCCTTGAGAAATGCTTGAGGTGCTGAAAATTGTTTCTAGTTACTTTGGATGAAATGGCGTCTAATGTTTTCTAGAAAATGCCATGATATAGGCATTCATTAGAATGAAATAATTCAGTAATAATCCTGGTAAATCTAGGAGTATGTTTAAGAAATCAGTTTTGAACTAATTTTATTTGGTTTGAGTAACAGACAAATTTCTGGTCATTTAACACACTTGTTTTGGATATCTACTGCATGCCAGGAACTATGGGAGAAATTGTTGTATACAAGCTATCTGTGATCATGACAGATTTATGTCACCAATCCTGGTGGCCCAGAGAAAGATGGGATTGTGCCATATTTAGTTACAAGCTAAGTTCAGAAGAGGGATAGATAAGCCAGTTCATTTGAGATCAGTAAGAAGATCTTTTGGGAAATATGGCCTTTGAATAATAGAGATGAACTGAATGTTTGGAGTTGGGGGGAAGTCAGTCTTTCTAGATTTGGGAAAGAATTGGAATTAAAGGTGACAATAGAGGTCTGGGAATTTCAGATCCTCTGGACCTTAGAATATTTAAGGAAGTAAGTAATAGATAAGGGAAGGAATGCCAGATCACTGAGGACCTCCAATGCTGGGCTATGAATTCAGAATTTTTAATGGACAACTGGGAGCTATTGACAACTTATAACCTGAGGAGTGAATAGAATTCTCTTGGATTAATTCAACATGGCTATGTCTGTTTTTCCCAATAATACTTAGTTACTGGAGACCCAGAACTCTTAATTTCAAACCACTCAACTACCATTTGTTATTCACTATGATTTTAGTGTCTCAAGATCAATTTCTAATATAGTTTATGGGGCTATACAAAAAACAAAAGAACACTTATGTTTCTTATTTAAATACCTTCTGAATAATTTTGTAAAGCAATACCACTGGCATTTGAAACTCAACATGTCCCAAACTACTACCCATAATTCTCATATATATATATGAGCACAAGCACACACACACATACACATGCACGCTCACACACACTCACACTCACGCATACACACGCCTTCCCATTGTGCTGGTTCTCAAGAGAATGATGTATTGGAGAACAATGTGACATTAAGAAAGCCTACCAGTAAGCAACTCCAGTGTAGAAGTTGTAAGATACGTGTATGTGCGCACGCACACGCACGCGCAGGGGTAGGGGAAGGGAGGGAGAGAAGGAGGGAGGTTGTGTGGAGGCATCTGCTTTTTTGTTTCTTGAGAAAACACTAAAATGGCGTTTTTTTTTGCCAATACAAGTCTCAAAGTGAGACAAAGAAGAGCAAAATTTCTCTACACAATAAAGGTCATCATCTTTAGCTGGGAATATTATTAGGCTTTTAATCATTCTTCTCCCAAGGGACAAGGTATTTGGGAATTTGATACAATAAGCCCTCGTGGGTAATGGATAAAGACCTGTGGACTGCATGGATGAACAGCCCAGGAGAGTAGGTATGGTGAGGGATCACCATTTCTTAATTGAGGAAGGTGTGGCATAGATAAGTAACTTTCCAAGAACATTCAACTGGGAAGTGACAGGTCCAGTACTTAGTTGGTCTGAGCCCCCCAGCCCATGCTCATAACCACCCTGCCATTCCATGTCTGACAGTGAAGCAGGAGGGGTCAGTAGAGCTTCCGTAAGCAGTGGTCCTCTGGCAGATGTGACAAGTGAAAGAGGACTGGACTTTGTGCAGTTAGGCACCATGGGAGCTTCTGACATTGTATTTGACAATTAAATGAAGAAATGATCCTGGAAGAATGGGACACTTGGCACCCCAGGATCACCCAGGCCAGAGGACCAATGTCATATTTACCATTTTGTTCACCTCTCATGGGCAGTCACGCATCAAGCAAATCCATTTGTACGCCCTGTCTCACCCAGCCTCCTCCTTGTTCCATAGCCAAACTGTAAACATGGTGCACCAGGATGGCTTTGATGACACACTACGTGTCTATCTCCAGCCTCATCTGAAGTGTAAACACTTGTCAGAGCAACCCACTTTCCGACCTTGCTCAAGTTCATGCCACACACACACCCATTGAATCATCTTCTTTGCTAAGTTTCTTCAAAGTAATTTCAAATTTTTAATCATGCTTTCCTTCCTGGCTTGTTAGAGGAACAGGAGTTCTTTCTTTCTATGCATTTCTTCTAAACCTGTCTCTTTATCGTCATCATCATCTATCGTAAACTAAACTAAAATCCTTATATGAGGAAGGTGGCTGCTAAACCACATGTCTATCATTTCTCATTTTTATAATTCTTTTTTGACAAAATTTCTGTCTTTTCATATTAGATTTAGACTTTTACTTCGGTCTACTAAAATGTTTGATAATCTTGATTTTGTTATGCAATAAACTCACTGCCCCACTCAGCTCTGAGTTATTTGATAAGAATTATATTTGAACATCCATTCAAATTATCTAACAAAAATGCCAGAGTTCTGGGGGAGGTGGACTAGGAGCTGGAGGGAGAACCGATATGTACAGGATGGTGGTGAGGATGGTTAGAAAAATACTTTAGGGACTACCTCTCTCTCCCCATTAACATTCTCTGTCCCTCCTTTCTCATATGTAGATGAGAGAGTTTGATAGTACCTACTTTATAGGTATTGTGGACATTAAGTGAAATGATGCAGGTAAATATTACATGTTTACTATTTTTATCTTTGATCTTACTATTACAAATCTGGTCTTTGATATTTAGTACAAACAACACAGAAAGTCTGGCACACAGGAAAATCATGATTATGGCAGGAAAGATTTATCTAGACAGTTTATAGGAGTCTAGTTTGGCTTTATTACAGTGTGATTTATATCACTTGCACAGCCAACAGAAATCACTCCTCCCTAGCCCCCCACCCCTGCTAGCTTGCTAGGCATGCAAAGTCAAAGAACACAAAAAAGAAAGTGGCTACTAGACTTTTGCAAACCTTCTGTGTTACTTGAATTTATAGTTTCCCTTTGACAAACCTAGCTAATTTGTCAAATCATCTGAATCACATTTCTCTGAGGTCAGTGTTATGTTTCCATTTGCAACGTTTGCTTATTCCACGGACTATTTCTGTCAATATTGTCATTTTGAATTCTGATTAAGTGTGCAGCAGAAAACATGACTGCAGTGTGAATACCTTCATTTCACAACCACATTAGAGTCCTTCGCTTTATTTAGCAGAGGGAGGTAAATTACTTTGTTACTTAAATACTAATATAAGCACCTAGTTATGTGTTCAAGTTACTGTAGAAGAAGAAAACCTACAAGGAAAGATAACATAACAGGCATCTTGGAGATTGTTTTAGAGATTTTCATATTTCCATATTAATATGTCCTATTGATATCATTTTAAACTAATATACAAGTTCCAGGTTTATGGTGTATATAGACATGCAGAATTAGAGTGGAAAATGAATTTCTCCTTCAGTATAGCAGCTAAAGAAAAACACTGTCTTCTCCTTGCTGTATTCTAATTTACTCTAGCAGCGTTCCAACAAATTAATAGGTTAGATAATCCAATCATATACAACATGCAAGGGAAAATATGTACCATGAATAAAAGTATCTACCATTTATTGTCTATATATCAGATGCACATGGTCTTTCTATATATGTATTCTCAATAACACAAGAAAACTTTTATTATTTTTGTTTAAAAGTGAGAAAATTATGGCTCATGGGCTATTAGTAATTTGCCCAAAGTCACAACTCAAAGATTTAAGATGTTTATCTGAGTTTAAAACTTGCATATTATCCATTAAAACATGATACTTTTTTTTTTTTTCAGAGAGGGAAAGAGACGGGTGGGGGGAGGAGCAGAGAGAGAATCTCAAGCAGGCTTCACACCCAGGGCTGAGCCCTACACGGGACTTGATCTCATGACCCTGAGATCATGACCTGAGCTGAAATCAAGAGTCGGACACTTAACTGACTGAGCCACCCAGGTGCCCCAAAATGTGATACTTCTAATTTTTTTTTCAACCTTCTCGAACACAGTTTATTAGGATGTAGCTAAAAATTTCCTAAATTTTATAACTTTCTGACTTTTACCAGTGGTAATAGGAATTGGAAGCAGTATAAAAATAGGAAGTGGGGGGTGGGGTGGCGCCTGGATGGCTCAGTCAGTTAAGCATCTGATTCTTGGTTTCTGCTCAGGTCATGATCTCAGGGTCATGAGATCAAGCCCTGCCTCAGGCTCTGTGCTGAGTGGGGAGTCTGCTTGTCCCTCTCCCTCCATACCTCCCTACCTCTCTCTCCCTCTCTCATAAATAAATAAACAAACAAATAAATAAATATCTTTAAAAAATAGGAGGTGGGGCTGATTAACAAATTGGATTTGCCAAGAAGCCACCTTCTATAAAACAACCACATGTGGCATAAAATATATTTCACTGTTTTGCTGGGCCTCAGATGTAAGTAAGATGACAAAGGGGCTAACAATCAAAACGGGAGGTTGATGCTTGATGAGCAGTAAGCTTTAAATCAGGTTTTCCTGGTGGTAAATAACTGACAGCTTTCTAATCAGGAGACTAAGCACGGGATTACCTACAGAATGGGGGAACCGAACCTGAGCCTCCAGAAATGGACTCGGAAGGGTAATATAATAGACCCAGTCTATTGCAAAACCAGGCTTCAAAAGGAAACAGAAGTAAATCCCCACTGGAAGAAAGCATCATAACTTTCATCTTGCAGGTTTTCCATAGATTAAGATGTATGGCTTCCAAATAATCATCATACACACAAGGAAATAAAGTACCATGAATGAAAGCCAGCAGAAACAAAAACAAAAACAAAAACAAAAAACCAAACATAGATCTCCAATGAATTTAGGCTTTTTAATTTTCAGATAGAAATAAAAGATTTACAAGAAAGAGTATAAGAAAATGATCAAAACCGATAGTTGACAGATTGGAAAAACACAAAATAGAACTTCTATCTTAAAACATATTACAAAACAAAAACTGAGATAAGATGTAACTGGAGAGATAATTAGCAAACTGAGAAACAGATGTGCAGAAGTAGCCCAAAACACAACACAGAAGTAGGAGATGAAAACCATGACAGATTAAGATAGATGGAGGATAGAATAGAGGTTATAATGGATGCTCAATTGAATTCCCAGAAGTACAGTGTGGGGAGAATAGAAGAAAGGCAACATATGCAGAGATACTCTGTGTTAATCATTCTAGCCCATGCTGCAATGAGGCAACCTGCACATCTCAGTGGTTTAATACAACAGAAGTTGGCATTAGTCAAGGTGATGCTCGTCATCTGTTCTTCATTCAGGGAGTCAGCAATCTAAACTGTTTTGATCTTGAATCTCTCTGCCACCTTGACCCAAAGTCTCCATGTTTGCTGTGGAGGGGAAGAAGGGAGAGGATAACTACATAGGCCTTGTCACTGTCTCAACCTGGAGCGATACCCATCCCTTCCACTTACTTATCCTGAACAAAACAGTCCCAAGGCCCCTACAAAATTGTAACAATTAGACTGAAAACAGATTTCTCAATAGCAACAATAGAAGTGGGCAGGAAATAATACATTTGAAGGGCTAGGAGAAAACTACTTTCAACTTTTGTGTTCCTGAGAAAAAATCAAGAGGGAAGACAGACTAAATATATTTTCAGATGAAATACATACCTTACTTATATACAAAGAGGTTACCATAAATAAGCCTACATCAAGGGACTTGCTGAAGTACTTATGTGAGATAATAAATGATCTCAGAAGAAAGGTCCATGATTCTGGAAGAAGTAGTGAAAGAAAGAAATTGATGAATATGTAGTTAAATCCAAACCAATATTTTTAAATAAAATAATATCTAACTTGGGGAATTTGGAAAAAGAACAGCACTAAATGATTGAACCGAAAAGCGCATGTAAAATGGAGAAGATTGATTTGAATGTGGTGTTAAATATTTTCTTACATTGTTTGGGGGTGAGAATTATATTAGCTTCAGACATTCAATTGGAATGTATCATGAGCTTCTATAATTAACAAAAAATAGAGTGGATATAGTTTTCAAATGTGTAGAAAAAAAGAATGGTTTAAAAATAATAAAGCAACATAAAAATTCTAAATGGCTTGAAAGGAGAACAAATGGAAAGCTCAAGAAAAAATATAAGGCATTGATTCGATAACCCCTCTGACCCATCATAATCCCAACTGGGGATTCATAAATACTCATGAAAACAGACAAATAGTAAAGGGATGGAAATAGCACATCAGTCTTAAATGCTAATTAAAAGAAACGTGGAGAGCAATATGAAGTTCAGACAAGACTGACTTTAAGATAAAAGGCAATTTTAGATATTGTAAATGTTATTGCATAATGCTAAAATTTTGAATTGAATCAGGAAGTTTACATAGTATAAATATGTATGCATCTAAAATCACATAAAAGTATAGATATAAAACCAAAGTGCTTTGAAAACAATAATAAAATAGTTCAACCCCCATCGAGTTTAAGAATAAAAGAGAAAAAGTACAGATATTACAACTGAAAAATGAGCATGACCACAGGCAGTAGAGTGTGAAAAAATAAAGGCAAACAACCTTATGCCAACAAAGTCTGTTTTGGCAAATTACTCGGAAAAAATACCACTTACCAGTGGTTATTCAAAAAGAAATAGACTAATAAGTGAACAAGTGCAGATGAAGATGTGGAGGAAAAGCCACTGGGGTGCGCTATTGGTAGGAATGAAACTGGAGCAGCCGCTGTGGAAAACAGGGTGGAGGTCCCCCAGTAAACCAAAAATAGAACTACCATGGGATCCTGCATTTCTACTTCCGCATATATATCTGAAAGAAATGAGATCACTGTATCACTGTCTTGAAGAGGTGTCTGCACCCCCTTATTCATTAGAGTATCGTTATAGCAGCCAAGATGCGGAGACAACCTAAGTGTCTGTTGATGGATGAAGAAGGACACACACACACACACAAGAATCCCGCCATTTGCAACAACATGGATGGAACTTGGGGATATGATGTTAAGTGACGTAAGTCAGACATAGACAAATACTGTATGATCTCATTTGCATGTAGAATATAAAAAACCAACTAGGTCACATGATTTTATAGACAAATTCTAGCAAACTTTCATGAAACAGATAAATCTAATCCTCAGCAAAACATTTCAGAGAAAAGAAAAAAGTTTATAGTCTCCTATTCATTTTAATAGATGACTTTAACATTTATAACAAAATACACAGAGTGTGACAAATGGAAATCACAAGCTAATCTTACTCATTAATATAGATCAACATTCTAAACAGAGTATTAGCAATTCTGGCCATATAAACATAATTCATTATGCATAAAGTCGGCTTATTCTGAGAATAACTTGATTCAACACTAAAATTGTTTAAAGAAAAGAAATATGATTATCTCAAGGCATGCAGCAAAGTGTCTTTATAAAATTCAATTTCTGTTTATGACCGAAAACCTTATAACAAATACCTGTTCTTAATATATGAAATGTCAGAAGCATTCTTGCTGTCACTGCTTCTGGTCAACATTGTACTAGAGTTATTAGAGGTACTATACCAGCTGGTGAGGTAAAACAATAAAAACAAAGGTATAAGCAAGAATTGGAGAGAACTGAACAATTATCTCATAAATCAAAATATGATCATCCTGGGGTGACTGGCTGGCTTAGGAGAGCATATGACTCTCGATTTCAGAATCTTGAGTTCAAACCCCACGTTGGGCATAAAGCTTATTTAAAAAAAATATAGGGGTCCCTGGGTGGGCTCAATCAGTTAAGCATCTACCTTTGGCTCAGGTCATGAACTCAGGGTCCTGGGATCAAGCCCCACACCGGGCTCTCTGCTCAGGGGGAGCCAGCTTCATCCTCTCCCTCTGCCTGACGCTCCCCCCTGCTTGTGCGCTCTTTCTCTCTCTCTCTCTCTCTCTCGCTCTGTCAAATAAATAAATAAATAAATAAATAAATAAATAAATAAATAAATAAATAAATAAAATATAAACTGAAATTTTAAAAAATATGATCATCTGCATAGAAACCCCCAAACCTCTACAGACAGATCATTAGAAATTTTAAGAGGGAGACAAATTAGTTGCCTTTAAGATCAATATACTTAAGTCAATTTTCTATCTCATCAATAATGAGATAGAAAAAGTAATTTTAAAAATATATCATTTAAAATTGCAATAAAAGCCATCAGGTTCTAGGAATAATTTTAGGAAAAGAGAAGCAAGACTTTTGTTTCATTTTTTTCCCATATTTTCTTTTTTTTAATTTTGCTTTTTTGGATCTAAATTCAATTAATAAACATATAGTGTATTATGTAATACTCAGTGCTCATTACATCAGGTGCTCTCCTTAATGTCTATCACCCAGTTACCCCATCCCCCCACCTCTCTCCCTTCCAGCAACCCTGTTTGTTTCCTATGATTAAGAGTCTCTTATGGTTTGTCTCCCTCTCTGATTTCATCTTCTTTTATTTTCTTCTCTCTTCCCCTATGATCCTATATTTTGTTTATTAAATTCCACATATGAGTGAGATCATATGATAATTGTGCTTCTCTGATTGACTTATTTCGCGGAGCATAATACCCTCTAGTTCTGTCCATGTCATTGCAAATGGCAAGATTTTTAGTCCTGGAACTTAAAAGTTTTGTTGAATGACTCTAAAGGGCTTTTAAAAATCCAGTTATTCTACCTTAATGAATGGGGGAATTGTCTTGTGGCACTTTTGATTGTTTTGGTCAATTGTGTTATCCCAGATAATTCTCTATTTTCTATAGGTTTTTAAATTTATTTGCCCTGAGCTATGGAAAGTAACATCTTCATTTCTTAAAATTTCCTCACTGAAAAATAATCAGTATTCACATTTTAGTATATTTCTGATCTTTTTTGAAGCATACCTTGCAGTCGTCATTTAGTGTATCTTACACTGGTAGGAAATTGCCTCGAAGAGTCTGTTTAGGAGTTCAGGTACATCCTTCTCCCTTGCAACTTCAGTCTTCTATGTGTATCCCACCTTCTGGCCATATCCAGACCACTGGAAAATACCTTGCCACAAGATTAGTGATACACTTGGTAAAATCTTTAAAAGCAAACTCTTTCCAGCCAGTGAAATACTGAAAAATCATCTTTCACTAAACCAACACTTAGCAGAGTTTGCTCATTAGTCCTTAGATTATGCTTTCACTAAATTTTTCCCTCATGGGCAATTGAAAGGAGAACGGAAAGGAAATCATGAACCAGTTTAAATAAATGCAGAGCAGCGATTCTTTGCTGAAAATAAAGGTATTTTTCTTTAAATGAAGGTGAATGTCAAGTTTAAGACTGACTTCTTAAAAGGCAATCTGGAAGAAGCCCTTTTATATTATGGTTACAATGAACAGATTTGAGGGTTTTTCTACCAAAAGGCAATGTCTCAAAATTAGGGTGGGCAGATCCATCAGAATGTAGACTGCTAAATTTACCGAAAGAAAACTTCTCTTCTCCAAAGTACACATGTTCCAGTGCTCAAGGAAGCAATACTTCCCTAATGCAAGCATATCTTTCACACTGAAAACAACTTTATAATTTTTATCTTTCTTTTATGAACTTGGACAAATTAAATCAGAAAAGAAAATAATTATCCACAACAGGCATCCCTTATTCTTAAAACTGCATATGCCCTACTTTAAGGCAGGGCTGCTAGCCAGAGGTGAAGGTTGTCACCCATTTCTTGGTCATAAATGAAAATACCCAGCATGACTGCATGGAAGCTTCTGTTTGGCCGCTGGACATTGGAGAGCATTTCCCTGGTGTCCGCGGCCCTGGTGCATAATGATACAGCATCACTGATGTGTGCACCAGCAACCCTTTTGCTTTAATGTCTAAACAGCACTGAATGGGCTTAGTGATGCCTACCACAGGCCAAGAGGGTAATTAAGAATGTGTATATGGAAATTAGGTAGTAATCATACTAATGATAATATCTATTGAATGACAGATTTCTCTCTGCCAGGTAGTCTGCTAAACATTTTGTTTGGACTATCCCATTTAATCTTTGTAAATCCCTTAGGAAGTAAATATGGTGATCCCTCTTCTACATATGACAAAAATTGAAGCTTCCAGGGACAGAATAACTTGGCCTGGGTCATACAGCTAGTCCCTGGCAGAGGATTCAAAAGCATCTCTGACTCTGAAGCCTGTCTTCCAACCACTATGCAGCCATGATATTTAAAATACACACATAGGCAAACAGAAAAACATGGCAGGAAACCAGAATGAGAAAATATCAAAGACATTTTTCATAGACTTAATACCGGACTGTATGGTGTAAATCTAGACACATGATTTTACTGAGGTGGCTATTTCTCTCTCTTTCCTGTCAGTCTGTAATCTATCCATCTATTTATATCTATCAGCCCTTTATGACCTACCTCTCATCTATCAATCACCTCCCTCCCTACCTATCAGCACAGTGATTGGATCAATCATGGGCACATGGACCAAGCAGAGCCAGGTAGAGTCCTTTTGACAGGACTGATGTGGACACAGGGGGAAAAAGCATCCTGATCCTTTGAGAGTGTATGTGCTAATCTGGAACTGCCCTGAGTCATCTTAGCAGCTCGGAGAGAAGGCTTGCTTACTCCTGAGGCCAACAGAGACCCGATAATGGGCTAAAGGAGTGGGTCACGTGATGTTCGAGTCCTGAGAGCCAACGGCGTTAGGAGCTAGGAGCATATATGATGTCTCTTAGATATCTCAGTAAGATGAGCTGAAAATACCTTTTTTCCCTCCTTAAAGTTTAGTTTGAGTTGGGTTTCTGTTTTCTCAAAACAAACACAGAAGTGCTGACTCATTTCCATTTAAACTGGGTACTTTTACATGTTGCTGAAGATTTCGTACTCTTTTTTTTTTTTTTTAATCTCTGTTTTTGTGTGCTGTGACTGCTTTCTGCATTGCCAATTCCTGATCTTCCTTCTGGCAAAGATGAGTAACGTGGAGTATCCATGAGTAAAGAATTTTGGGGCCTCTAACGCGAGTTAATGTATACGCTAAGCTACAGGTGGTATGTCCAGGTGATAGTCTGTATGTGTGCTGGAGAACACAGAAGAAATACCATAAAATCAACTACTTATTAGCCCAGATGTCATGCCACGAGGATTTCCAGCATTAAACTCTGAAATATAAATCATTTCAGAGAATTCAGTCAAAACATGTTTGAGCCTGCTCTAGCTACCTGTCACCGTATAAGATTTAATTCCTCCAGGCTGCCGTAATGGTATTTCATAAATACCTGTTCCAGAATGCCCTAGAGTTACACTATTCTTTGTATGATACTCACCCAAGGAATCAGACTCTGATATACAATATAAATCTTTCATAAATTAACTAATAGCTTACTAAGCGTCTCTATCAGGATTTCAATAAATTTGAACATTTTAGTGGCCAATTCAATATAGTTTTCACTGCTTTATTAATAATATTTTTCTAATGATTTATATATGTCTATACTAGTGGAATGAAAAGTATGTCCCTCCTATAGGCTTTCTGTAGTATTACAGGAGGTGTATAATGTTAGACAAACATTAGAAAAATAACTGAAAATATCATGTATAGTACTTGACACTGAAAATTTTTCTTGGATGCAAGTAGGGTGAATTAAGAAAAGAGTGTTTTGGAGGAGGGAAATTTTTTCATAAGTCAGATTAGGAAATACAAGTTTTGGTTTTGAAGAAATGTTGGCTCAATTTACTTTAAAATCTGGTAAGGTTTCTATGTAAGGAAGGAATACTTTCTTCATGGAAAAAGTCAAAGAGGATTAATTATTGGTGAAATTTAGGAATCAAACTCGCAAACTCTCAATCTTGGTTACTTAGGAAAATTATTTAAAGATTGTGTCCAAAGTGCTTCCAAATTGCTTGAGCGATTTGAAAGTTGAAAGTAATTTCAATAAAAGTCATTTTGTGGGACATTTCTGAAAAATTCGTTGGAGAACAATAAAGATAAGATGAAAATGCAAGTCAGGCAGAAGGGCATATGGAATTCAGAGAAGATAAAGAAATTGTTCTGGGAAAATCCTTCAGCTTTTAATCTCACCGGGTTTCAATTCACAGACGTGGGTAGAAGCTCCCCTCCTCAGAGGAGCGGAATGAATTTCCTTTTCTCAAGCGGAGGAAAAGACACCAGAGATTTCAAATCCAAAGCAATATTAAGGAATACCATTTGATATGTAAGATGGTGTAATTTCATATATGGTTTTTATGTTACATAACTCTTAGTTTCTAGAATATAAGAATTAAGACCCCTTTTCTAATGAGCCACACATATTTGTCCTTTTATTGTTTTTTTTTGGGGGGGGGGCTTTGCTGTTTGGAGTTAGAGACAACTAAATAAATCAAGAAGTAAAGTTTGTATTAAATAGCCTAGTCAGGTATGCCCTACCACCTAGCTTCCCACTGACATTTCCATTACCCGAAATGTATAAAGTGAAGAGTTTCTGAGCTTTTCAAAGACGAGGCAGTATATAAATAGCAGTGCTCTAGAAGGGAAATCGGAAAGTTGAAGGGAGTGAAAGTAAAATCTGTGCTGTTGACTTGATCTATGAGCACATTTTAAAACAATAAATATCCCCGTGGTGGTAAGCAGCTTTATGCAGATTGCACCAGAAAGGAAAGCAATCATTCAGAGCAGCCAAGGAGAAAGCAGATCCTAAGTCAGGAAATGGAACTTTAAAATTAGAAATGTAAATATCTCACCAAAAAGTAAAGGTAGGAATGGTCTTATCCGTGACCCTTGAGTTTAGCCACATAGACATCCATCCAAAACATCACGTTAAACGTAAACGCTGGGTTGACTGAACATGACTGCCACTGGCTGTCGTCAGCACTAAGGAATATTGTCTTCACAAACTTCTGTAGAGCTTGGAAAAAGGTTTTTCCCCCACCTCCCTGTTTCCACCAACCCCTCCATTCTGATGTGGAGTAGACATAAAGAAAAAAAGTTCGCCTTAATGAAATTGGCTAAGAATGGATTCATTTTGCACAAGTAATCTGGGTAAAAACAAAAATATTAAAGAAGTAATTTGATGATATCTTTAATAAAAGAATCAGTTTCACTGAGTATATTAGACAATATTTCCCCCAAAGCATCCTTTTGAATACATACAGATTTGGTGGGTGTATACCTTGTTTTATCCATTGCCCTGTTAAATGACTTTTCAAGGGGCCCTAAAAGAACTCATTATCTAAAGCAACAGTTTATCATATGTTTTTGTAAAGTGAGGGATTACTTCCCTATTCCTGTCTCTTATTTATCTTTTATAGGAGTTCTCACAGGAGAGTACTATAGTATGCTACTAAGTGATTAGGTGTAAAGATGAATTAGTATGGTAAATTGAGCAGTGTGTATTAAACAGAGCTTTGAAATTTAGTCATAGATGTCTGTCACATTTGATCACCCTAAAGCCAAATCTAGGAAGTTAACGGGGTAAGAAAATGTCAATTAGTAGTCACCACGATGGTGTTTCTCCCGTGGAGTTCACTGAGCAATATTTTATTTACATTTCTGGTATTTTTCATTCTAGGATCTTTGTAATTTTTTTGTTTTGAAAATTTTTGACTCTAAGGAAAACATAAAAAAAAATACAATGTACGTTCATATACCCCTTACCTAGGTTCGTTATAACATTTTGCCATATTTGCTTGTGCTTTCTTTCTAAGTTATATTTTTATGAAGAATATAAAATTAGGCCGGGGGAGCCATTCACACTAACATCTATGTACACACACACACTTTTTTTTTTCTTTAACTGTTTGAAAGTAAGAGTCTGACCTGTCATCTTATCAAACATATTCCAAGATTAAGATGGGCTTCGGCAGACCAGGCACATCATTATCACCACTGTCACACTTAACATGATCTAATACACAATCCATATTTAAATTTTCTCAGGTGTCCACAAAATGTTTTTTTTTTTTTATTTTCATGATACCAAAAGTTTTTTGAGTCTAGATCAGGTGGCCTGTAGAACATTGCATATTCCACATATGAATTTGTCTGATTGTTGTCCACTGATTCGCTTCCAGCTAAAGGATGCTGGGGAAAATACTGCTTAAACGATGTTGTATCCTCTTGATGCTGATGCAGTAAGTGCCTAACTAGATAAAATGCTAGCTTGTCTCATATTGGTGATGCTGAGGTTTGTCATTTGGTTAGGGTGGCGAGTGCTACATCTCTTCATTTTAAAGATGTGTTTTTCTTGTGTAAGTTACAAGCCATCTATTTGGGAATATTTTGAGATTGTGTTAGTAACCTACTACACCTAGTGGCTTTTCACCCGGTGTGGTATGTACATGTGTGTGTTGATTTGGATTTATAGATTCTTTATTCAACAATAATTTTTATTATTCATTTTTATTCTGAAAATATCCCATAGCCAAGTGGAAGCCCTTTCAAATAGGCTCTCATGTTGTTCCAACCAGACTTCATTAGTTGAGTAATTCCTTGCTTTTTGGCAGGACCATATGTCCTAGGCTCGTCTTGTGCTTTTCCTGACCAAGAACAACCATTTTTCCAAGAGGCCTTGATTTATTTTAGTAGGGAATGATACACAAAAAACAAGATCTGGGCTCTAAATAGACTTACTGTTACTACGTATGCTTATTGTTACTGGATGTCTTTAAAAATTAAAGAGATTAGTTGAATTTCTAATATAAATTACAAATATTCTCCCACTTAGGTGTATTTTGACTTTGTCAAGTTTTATGCCATAATATTTTACTTCTACATGGCAGAATTTAGCAATTTCTTTTCTAGGTTTTTGAATCAAGTTAGAAATCAAGTTAGGAAGGCTTTACTCATACTCATACTTGCACCCAGTTTTAAAGGGATGTCTTTTGCTACTACTGGGTATGATTTCCTTTATTCCATTAAGATCTTTCATTCATTTGGAGTTTATTGGGATATGGTCTGAGTTATGGCAATAGTGTTATTTTTTTTTAAAGATTTTATTTATTTATTTATTAGAGAGCGAGAGAGAAAGAAACAGCATGAGAGAGGAGAGGGTCAGAGGGAGAAGCAGGCTCCCCGCCGAGCCGGGAGCCCGATGTGGGACTCGATCCCAGGACCCTGGGATCATGACCTGAGCCGAAGGCAGTCGCTTAACCAACTGAGCCACCCAGGCGCCCAATAGTGTTATTTTTTTTAAATGGCTATCTATTTGTTCTAGTCTGCTTATCAAGAAGTGATTGAGAAATCCCTTCATTATATGGTAAATTACCAAATATATTTGGGTAAATTTGGGGGGACTTCTGTTCCAGTGGTTTGTCTGTCTGTTCATGTTCCAGTTCATTGCTGTTTTAAATGGGCTTTGTGGTATGTTTTAAATCTAATAGAGCTAGCCACTCCTCATTGCTTTTTTTTTAATTCCACAATTTATTTTCCTTGCTATGCTTGCATTATGTGCGCATGCATGCATGAGCACGTGCGCACGCGCGCACACACACACACACACACACTTTCCAAGAGATTTGTCTAGCTCCAGAAAATTAACTTGCTCATTTTCTTATAGAAGCAGCATTAAATGTACATATCAACTTGGGGAGGATTGACATCTTGACAACGTCGAGTGATTCTAAGAGCAAGGGTGTCTTTCTTGTCCAAGTCTCATTTTGTGTCTTTCAGGAGTGTTTTAGAGATTTCTTCCTGTGTTTCCACATTTTTAAAAAAAATTTGTTAGTATATTTCTTTTTTCTTACTACTTTTTTGGTCACGACTGTTGTTGTTATGTGGTTTTCCTCTTTTGCTGAGCTTTTAAACTGGTTATTAAATGTATAAATGAGGGCGATTGATTTTTGTAGTTTATGTTATATTCTGCTTCTTTAATATCTTATTTTTATTAGCATCATCATTGGTCCTCTTGGGTCTTTTAAAGTATATTATATAAGCACATATGAGTGTACTTCCTCTTTACCTATTCTCTCTCCAGTAGTTTTTTTTTTGTCTCTTTTCATGACTACTTCTCCTGTGCATGTTTTTTTTTTTTAAAGATTTTATTTATTTATTTGAGAGAGAGAGAATGAGAGAGAGCACATGAGAGGGAGGAGGGTCAGAGGGAGAAGCAGACTCCCTGCCGAGCCGGGAGCCCGATGCGGGACTCGATCCAGGGACTCCAGGATCATGACCTGAGCCGAAGGCAGTCGCTTAACCAACTGAGCCACCCAGGCTCTCATCTCCAGTGCATGTTTAAACCTGGTGAGGAGTGCCCAGATAGAGTGTTCATTGTGATGTTGTCTGAGCACTGTGAAAATGAAAATGCCTCTAGGGTTTCTATATGATAACATAGCAGACAGTTGTTGTTGTTGTTGTTGTTTTTTCCAATCAAGAATAAGTGTTTAATTCTGTCAAAGCTTTTAAAGTCTTTATCATATGGTTTTCTCCTCGGATATATTAAGATGTTGAATTGAAATTATTTAAATATTGAACCATCCTAACATTTTGGGAATATATCCAACTAGGTTAGGGCGAATAATTATTTATGTGGCATTAGATAATATTTGCTAATATTGAGGAATTTTACATTGATATTCATAAGTGACATGTAGAGTGAAAGTATAAGGTGAAAACTTCATTGAATTTGTCTTTTTCTTTGCTCTTGGAGGATTAATGACTGTTAAGATTAACTCATTTTTGAGCATTTGATAGATGCCCTCTGTAAAACCTTGAGTCTTTATTTTTTGTTATGGGGTATTCTTTGATAAATTCTATTAAATCAAAATTATTCTGCTTCAAACTTTGATTCATGTTAACCTGATTTTTAATGATGAGCCTCAATATTTTGCTTATTAACTCAATAAAGCATTGAGGTTGAGTGCATGCAGTCTGATAGTAGATTTGGCCTAGGTTAAAATTCCAATTTCAACCATTACCGTGTGACTTCGAGAGATAAATTTACTCCTGAAGCCTCACTTTCTTGGTCTGTGTATTATCCACCTCATGAAGTTGTTGTGAGGAACAGACTTGCCAATATGTATACGCCTAGCCCATAGTAAGTGCTCAGTGAGTATTTGCTATTGTTCTTCCCATACTTTCATTTATTCATACATTCATCAAACATACCAAAGCAACACTGGAAAACTGAAAATGCCAGGTTTTGCAATTAATGCTTAGGTACAAATATGGATGACATAGGTCTTATCCAAAAGATAAGATCGCATCATAAAGAGGAAGCCAGATAGATACAGTGATCAGGAAAGGTACCATAGAGTACTCAGAAAGAAAAATAAGACTTACTGAGCAAATAATAGATTCAGAGGCACAGAAGTATAAAATCACATTTTGGGAAATCACAATAACTCTGCAACCTGAGTTTAAGAACCCAATGAAGTAGAGATAGAAATGCTGAAGAGTGGGAAAGTGCTAGGTTTTGAAGGGCCTTTATGTCATGTTAATGAGTTTGAACTGTGCTCTGTGCTGGACAGTGATTGAGGGTTTTAAATAGTATAGGATTAGGTCTGGCTTGTGTTTATTAGAGACCGTTCTGGTAACCATATGGAGAAAGGATGGGAGGAAGGAAGATTGGCAACATGACCAGTAGAAAGAGCAGTTGTCTCTAAGAATTACCTAGGGATCTTGTGTAAAAATAGAAATTGTTAAGACCTATTCTCAAAGATTTCTGAGTTGGTGGGATCAGGGCAGGGCCTCGAATAAATAAGAAAGGAGTGTGCAAACAAGAAAAGTAAAGCCAGGTAAGGCATAGAACAAATGGGAATTGTTGATTTGGAAGTCAAGGGAGCAAGGGATGTCAAGAGAGAAAGCATTGCTGGAGGGGATCGGATGCCTCAGGGACGTTAGTGAGAGCCCCAGAGGCTCCAGGATGAGGACCAGGTAGCTGCTACTGACTTTCAGAGAGCAGTTTCAGTGGGATGCTGAGAACAGCAAGCCCGCATCTCCTAGTTAATGAGGGAAAGAAGAAGGGTAAGCAAGGGAAGGAAACACATTGGGGTAACTGGTTGTTTCACATTGCCGCAGAACAGGGCAAGTATACATGGTCAAACCTTGGGAAGGATGTATTGTGTGTCCAAAAATAGGAGATGTATGAGCCTATTTGATAAGCTGAGAAGCAGCTGGGAGAATAAGAGAGAAAGAGACAGAGAAGTGGCATTAGAAGAAGCAAAGGGCAGAGCAGGACCTCTTTTATTCTGCAACTAGAATGAAGAAAGGAAGCAGGTGTGTGAGCACAGATGCATTTGAAGATGAGGGGTTTTGGAGATAGAGTGAGTTCGTGTCTGACCTTCTTCATTGTTTCTGTGCAGTAAAATGGAGAGGCTCATCGACCAGGACACTAAGTGCTGAACGACCTGCCTCTGTCACTGCACCCTGTTTATTTGCGGGTCGACGGGGAATCTCAATTTTATAAAACAGAATTTGTCTTGAAGTGATGTAACTTTTAATATATGCTGACACCAAAAGAGGCCTTTCTCCAGATTTTCTGTTTTTCTCTTTTCCTTCCTGGAGTGCCAGCTCTGCTGGCGTGCTAAGTATGTGCTCCCCCCTGCCGGTCATGCCATCCCACAGTAAAGGGTTTGGGAAAAGCCATGAAGAGCTGGAGTGGCTGCGTTCAGGATTGGAAAAGGCAGGGGGAAGAAACACATGAAGGCAGGGCAGAAGGCCTCAATAACGCTTGCACCGTAAACCTTGTTCTGAATGCAGTCCCCTTGGTTCTGTGACTTTTCTCTATTTACTGCCGACAGCACTTACAAGTACGTAATTACGGGACAGGGTGAGGTGGGGGTGGCAGAACCATTGGCTCAGGCTGCTTATTGAGGAATATTTCATTCAGGTCCGATCTGAATTCCTACAAGCCACCAAGACCTTAGTGAGACACTCAGAGGGGATGAAAATATTCTTGTGCTAAATAATAGATTTAATTAAGTTTTTGTGCTTATTATCAGCCCTGTTTTAAAGATTTTGCCTGTCCTAACCCATTCAGTATTCATAGCAACCCAATGAGACAGGTACTATTATTAGCCTCATTTTAATAAAAGGAAACAGAAAAATGAAAATCTTAAATAATTTGCCCAAGGCCAGAACCTGTTCAATGGTAGAGCTAGGATTTAAATCCAGAAATTCTCTTTTTCCTTGTTAAAGTGAGAAAGAAATGAGAAAGTGTGAACCCGTGTGGAGTGGTTTAGGATAAAAGCTATTTTCAGGCTACCTGGGTGGCTCAGTCCATTGAGCATTGGACTCTTGATTTCAGCTCAGGTCATGATCTCAGGGTTCTGAGATCAAACCCTGCGTTGGGCTCCGTCCTAGGTGTGGAGCCTGCTTAAGATCCTCTCTCCTTCTCCCTCTGCCCACCCCCTCCCACCCCCCATGCTTGCTCGCTCACTCGCTCTCTCTCAAAGAAAAAAAAAGCTATTATCAATAGAGAAATATGTGGGAAGGAGAAGGAGGATGAGATGGGTGGAGGGATCTTCTACAGTAGCAAGAACCTCAGCTTTGACATTATCCTCAAAGTGAACAAAACGAGGCATCTAACTCACAGGCGGTGAGGTAAGATTCACAAGTCCAGCAATGTTCATTTCTCCCTGTAAAAAAATCGATGAAGCTATAATGAGTGTCTAATAGCTTTAAATTAATGCCCTGTGACAGTTTGCTGGAGTTCACTCATCCTGTATGTGTTTCAGTTCCTTGCTGTGGAACGGTGGTTGCCTGTTTGGGTGAGGTGCCCGCCTCACACGCAGGGAGAAAGCCCAGCAGCTCCTGGAGGTCGTCACGTATAACTCGTTTCCTGCAGAAAATTCTATTGGTTTGCCCACTCAGGTATTCGTGACCCTTTTGCTTATGTTTAGCAAGTTGGGAAGAGGAGAGGGTCAGCTTAAGAGAAAAGATCTGAATAAAAATATGAAATCACATAGATTTCTTATGCTAGAAAAAGGAGGGTCCCAGGAGGGCAACCGTGGGAATGGTTCTCCCCTCTCTACTTTTTGCCTTTGGAAAATCCCCATCACCCTTGTGATGACACTCGGACATGTCCTTCCACACAGTCTGTGAGATTCCCGCTTAATAGCATGACTGCCTCGCTATTCTCCCCCTACTCACCTGCTGGAAGCTTATATTGGAGTTCATGTTAGTTCCAAATTAAAATCCTACCTCCTTTGCTGAAAATCTGCAGTGAGAAGAGATTTTTTGCTCCTCTCTACCTCACTAGTATTTAATTCACCCCATTTGTACAGCATTTAACAAATTCTGCTTTTTATGGGAATCTGTAGAGACTTCACGACTGTCTTTGGAGTAGAGAGTGGTGGTTATGGTTCTTGCTCACCTGGTATGTTGGGGCTGCCAATCATGTGTCCTGACCCTGCCCATTCCTCCCAACTAACATGCCCACCAACAACAACTTTGAAAGGAGGATAAGCAAGCCCATGACTCAGGTTAACAGGAAACTTCTCTGGGATCAATTTACTAACTTTTAAGGGAAATTAAATACCTGAAAAAAAAGTTGGTAGCCATTCTGCCAGTCATTGAGCAAGACCAGTCTGAGAATGGCAGCGAAGAAAAGCAGAAACCAGGAGAGAGAAAGGAGAGACTGAGCCCTCACAACCCTGAGCTCCTGGAATAAGGCTTGTCTGTAGTCCGGTCTTCCTGAACTTCCAAGTTCTGAGTTTCAGTTTTTCCTTTTTTTTTGCTTAAGAAGACCCTTTGAGTTGAATATTTTTGTTTTTATCAAGAGTCATGGGGGGCACCTGGGTGGCTCAGTTGGTTAAGCGACTGCCTTCGGTTCAGGTCGTGATCCTGGAGTCCCTGGATCGAGTCCCGCATCGGGCTCCCGGCTCGGCGGGGAGTCTGCTTCTCCCTCTGACCCTCCCCCCTCTCATGTGCTCTCTCTCATTCTCTCTCTCTCAAATAAATAAATAAAATCTTTAAAAAAAAAAAGAGTCATGGTTAAGAAACTCCAACAGATTTGTTAAGTGTGTTAAGATCAAGATTGAGGTCTGTCCTGTGTCTCTATTCTTCGAGAGTTTGAGATAGCACTGAAAAGGATGAATGAATGAATGAACGAAGGAACAATTGAACTAATGGTTCCTCCTACTCCTGCCTTTGATTCTCCCAGTTGCATGCACTGGGAAAACCACTGCTCTTGGGTTCTGTTCCAGATAATTAAGTTTATACTTATGATTCATCAGCTGAGTATTTGTCTTATCAAGAATCTAGCCATTGTGGTGGACTCCTCTTCCTTCTGACATGTTTTCCCCAGTGATCGTTTATCTGCGAAATATGAAAGAGCTAACAGTTCAGCTAGATTTGTTCAAGGCCCAGGTGTAGAAAAGAAATGGCCGGCACTCCAAACAGATAGATATGAGTCACACACACTCAGATCCGTGATAGCACACACCATAGCCATACTTCAAGGCCTCCATATATCATACTTTTTTCTATCAATTTTTCCTGGTTTCTTTGATTCTCTCGCTCTTGATAGTGTTTTTTCCACCTCTGGATTCTTTATGACAGCTTTCTGAGGTCCATTTCACATACTGTAAAATTCACATGTTTAAAGTACATGGTTCATTGGTTTTTAATATATTCCAGGTTATAGAACCATCACCACCCTCTAATTTTAGAAAATCTTCATGACCCCAAAAAGTAGCCCTGTGCATATTAATTGTTATTCCCCATCCTTCAACATCCCTATTCCCAGGCAACTACTAATCTGCTTTCTATCTCTGGTTTCCTGTTGTAGACAAGTCACATACACAGAAACATAAAATAAGTGGTCTTTTGTGAGTTTCTTCTTTAATTTATCATAATGTTTTCAAGTTTAGTATGTGTCAGCACCTCATTAATTTTTATTGCTCAACAACATACTATAATATAAATATACCACTTATTTATCAGTTGATAAAAATTTAGGATATTTTGCTATTATGAATGTTTCATGAACACTCATGTACAAGTTTTTGTGTAGATACATGTTTTCTTTTCTCTAAGTTATATACCAAGGGATGGAATTAGTGGATCATATGGTAACTGTTTTTCACTTTGTGAGTAATGGCCAAACTCTTTTTCAAAGTGGCTGCACCATTTTACATTATCACTAGCAATATGTGAGGATGCCACTTTTCTACCTCCTTGCCAATAATTGTTATTATATATCTTTTTTATTTTAGCTATTCTGGTGGATGTGCAGTAGTATCTCATTTTGGTTTTGATTTCCATTTTCCCTAATGACTAATGATGATGAACATCTTTTCATTTGTTTATTGGACATATGTATATTGTCTTTGGAGATATGTCTATTCAAATCCTTTGGCACTTTACCCATTGGGATATTTGTCTTTTTATTGTTGAATTGAAAAAGTTCTTTATATATGCTGGACACAGGTCCTTTGGCAGATAAAAGATTTTGAAATATTCTCTCCCTTTATGAAGGTTGGTTTTTCACTTTGTTGATGATGTCTTTTGATGCACAAGTTTTTAATTTTAATGAAATTAAATTTATGTATTTTTTCTTTTGTTGCTTTTGTTTTTGGTGTTATTTCCAAGAACCCATTGCCCAATTGAAGGTCAAGGTCATGAGTTTATCCTTTATTTTTTTTTTATTCTTATGTTAATCCCCTACATTACATCATTAGTTTTAGATGTAGTGTTCCATGATTCGTTGTTTGTGCATAACACGCAGTGCTCCATGCAGAATGTGCCCTCCTCAATACCCACCACCAGGCTAACCCATCCTCCCACCCCCCTCCCCTCTAGAACCCTCAGTTTGTTTTTCAGAGTCCATCGTCTCTCATGGTTCATCTCCCCCTCCGATTTCCCCCCCTTCATTCTTCCCCTCCTGCTACCTTCTTCTTCTTTTTTTTTTTTCTTAACATATATTGCATTATTTGTTTCAGAGGTACAGATCTGAGATTCAACAGTCTTGCACAATTCACAGCGCTTACCAGAGCACATACCCTCCCCAGTGTCTATCACCCAGTCACCCCATCCCTCCCACCCCACCCCTGACTCCAGCAACCCTCAGTTTGTTTCCTGCGATTAAGAATTCCTCATATCAGTGAGGTCATATGATACATGTCTTTCTCTGTTTGACTTATTTCGCTCAACATAATACCCTCCAGTTCCATCCACGTCGTTGCAAATGGCAAGATCTCATTCCTTTTGATGGCTGCATAATATTCCATTGTATATATATACCACATCTTCTTTATATCCCTTATTTTCTTCCAGGAGTTTCATAGTTTCAGATCTTACATTTAGGTCCCTGATCCATTTTAGTTAATTTTTTTCATGTGGAGTGAAAAGGGGCCCAAATTAAATATTTTCCATGTGGATATCCAGTTGTCCTGCAAATGTTTATTGAAAAGATTATTCTTTCCCATTTAATTTCCTTGGGCCCATTGTCAAAAATCAGTCACCCATGAATGAAAGTTTATATCTGGACTGTCCATCTATTCTACTGATCTATGTGTCTATCCTTATGCCTGTATCATATTCTCTTAATTACTGTCAATTTATAGTTTTGACATTAGGACATGAAAATCTTCCAACTTTGTTCTTCCTTTTTAAGATTATTTTGGCTTTTCTGAACTTTAGGGTCAGCTTGTCAATATCTGCAAAAAAAAAAAAAAAACCACATCTGGGATTTTGATAGATTATGGAGATCAATTTGGGGAATATGGAGATCAATTTGGGGAACATTGTAACCTTAACAGTGTTAAATCTTCTGATCTATGAGCATAGGATGTTTCTCCACTTACGTAGATCTTTAATTTTTTCCAACAACATTTATAGTTGTCAGTGTATAAGCTTATACTTTTTTTTTGTTAAATTTAATTCTAGTTACTTTTTTCTTTTTGTTGCTATTATAAATGGGATAGTTTTCTTAATTTCGTTTTCAGATTGTTCATTGTTAGTGTATAGAACTACCAGTGATTTTTGTATCTTGCTCTTGTATCCTACCATACTGCTGAAGTTTTGTATTAGTTCCAGTAGTTTCTTAGTGAATTCCTTAGAATTTTGAACGTGTCATCTGCAGTTTTACTTTTTCCAATTTGGATGTCTTTATCTTTTTTTTATTGCCTAATTATGTTGGCTAGAAATCTGGTACAAGGTTGAATAGAAATGGTGTTGTCATGGTATTGATCTTAGTAGCAACATTGCTCAGTCTTTTCTATATTATATATGATGTTTCCTATGTGTTTTCATACATGTCCTGTATCAGGTTGAGGCAGCTCCTTCTGTTCCTAGTTTGTTGAGTATCTTTATCATAAAAGTGTATGGGATTTTATCAGATGCTTTCTCTGTATCTGTTGATTGATTTTCATATGCTAAACTAATGTTGCAATCCTCTGATAAATCTCACTTGGTCATGATGTATAATCCTTCTATATGTTGTGGGATTTGATCCACTAGGATTTTTGCATATATATTTATAAGGATATTGATCTGTCATTTTCTTGTGATATCTTTCTCTGATTCTGGCATCAGTGTAATACTGGCCTCAGAATGAGCTGGGAAGTGTTCTCTCTTCTCTTTTTGGAAGCGTTGGAGAAGAAACATTATTCTTTATTAAACGTTTAGTAGAGATTACTAGTGAAGTCATCTGTCCTGTGCATTCCTTTGTTGGAAGTTTTTAAATGACCTAATCAGTCTCTTTGGTTGTGATACATCTATTCAGATTTTTTTTTAAATGTCTTTTTGAGTCACTTTCTGTAGCTTGTGACTTTCTACAAATGTGTCCACTTTTTCTCATTTACCACATTTGTTGTCATACAGTTATTCATCATATTCTTTTAGAGTCCTTGTTGTCTCTGTAAGGTCAGTAGTCCCCTCTTGTTTCCTGATTTTAATAACTTGAATCTTTTCTTGAGGTTTTTTTGTTTTGTTGTTTTGTTTTGTTGTTGTTGTTGCTGTTGTTTTTTGGTTAATCTAGTTAAAAGTGTGTCTACTCTGGGTTTTTTCTGTAATCTACTCTATTTTTTTAAATTATTTTATTTTCACTAATCATTATTATTTCCTTCTTCCTTGTCTTTTCAGCTTAATTTTATTTTTCTAATCATCTAGGGTAAAAGGTTTGGTTATTGACTTGAAATTTTTTTTAATGTAGGTATTGACAATTATAAAATTTTCTCCAAGAACTGCTTAGCTGCTTTCCATAAGTTTTGGTATGTTTAGTTTTTGTTTTAATTTGTCTCAAAGTATTTTCTGATGTCCCTTGTGATTTCTTCCTTGACCCTTTGGTTATTTAGGAGTTTATTGTTTATTTTCCACATATTTGTGAATTTCCCAAGTTTTTTTCTGTTGTTGACTTCTAATTTAATTTTATTGTGGTCAGAGAGAGTATTATTTCAGTCCTTTAAGTTTTATTATGTCTTGTTTTATTTTCTAGTATATGTTCTGTCTTGGAGAATGTCTCATGTACAATTGAGAAAAACATATACTTTGCTGCTGTTGAGAGGGGTGTTCAATGTATGTCTGTTAGATCTGGTTGGTTTATAGTGTAATTTAAATATTCTATTTTCTTGTCCATAATCAGCTTCATTGCCCAGTTCATTATTGGAAATAGAATTTTGAAATCTCTGATTATTATGATTAAATTATCTGTTTTCCCCTTCAGTTCTGTTAGGTTTTGTCTCATGTATTTTGGTGCACTGCTATTAGGTACATGTGTGTTTGTAATCATTATATCTTCCTGATGAATTGACCCTCTTATCATTATAAAATGCCATTTGTCTTTAAGCAACAGTTTTGATCTTAAAATGCATTTTTTTTGTCTGATAATACTATTACTACCCCAACTATCTTTGTTACTTCTTGCATGGTACATCTTATCCTATTCTTCTATTTTTAACTGATTTCTGTCTTTGAATCTAAAGTGTGTCTTTGGTAGACAATATAGAGCTAGAACATATTTTAAAATACATTTTTCTAGTCTCTGTCTTTTCTTTAGAAAATTTAATCCATTTACACTTAATGTGATAACTAATAAGGTAGGAAAACATCTACTATTTTGGTATTTGTTTTTTTTTTTTTTAAGATTTATTTATTTGACAGAGAGACACAGTGAGAGAAGGAACACAAGCAGGGGGAGTGGGAGTGGGAGAGGGAAAAGCTGGCTTCCCATTGAGCAGGGAGCCCGATGTGGGGCTTGATCCCAGAACCCTGGGATCATGACCTGAGCCAAAGGCAGACACTCAATGACTGAGCCACCCAGGTGCCCTGCTACTTGTTTTTTGTAGGTCTTTTTTGTTCCCTTATCCCTGAAATTGTGTCTTCCCAACATTAAATAAATACTAACTAGTGTATTTTTTGAATTTTTTGAATTTATTTTTGGAACTTTTAATATATTTTTGAGTTATTTTCTTTATGGATATCCTGCGAGTTACCATTAGCATCTTAATTAAAACCTAAATTAAGGGGTGCCTGGGTGGTTCAGTCAGTTAAACATCTGCCTTTCGCTCAGGTCATGATCCCAGCATCCTGGGATCAAGCCTTGCGTCAGGCTCCCTGCTTAGCAGGGAGCCCGCTTCTCCATCTGCCTCTCCCTCTGCCCCTCCCACCACTCATGTTCTCTCTTTCAAGTAAATAAATAAAATCCTAAATAAAATAACCTAGGGGCACCTGTGTGGCTCAGTCAGTTAAGCATCTGCCTTTGGCTCAGGTCATGATATCAGGGTCCTGGGATTGAGCCCCACACTGGGATCCCTGCTCAGTGGGGAGGCTGCTTCTCCCTCTCCCTCTGCCCCTCCCCTTGCTTGTGCACTCTCTCTCTCTCAAATAAATAAATAAAATCTTTAAAAAACCTAAATTTAATTTAAAATTAAAATATGCTTTTAAATATTGCTGACCTAATTTCAAAGCAAAAAACTTTGCTTTACTATAACTCCATTCCCTCACTCCTCCTTTGTACTATTATCATTTCATACAAACTATATATGTTATAAACACTTCAATACGAATTTGTAAATTTTTAAATGAAATTGTTTTTTTAAAATAAAACAGTTACAAACAAAAGTACATTTCTGTTGTATTTCATAATACCTATGTAGCTAATTCAATTAGTGCTCTTATGTCTTCATATGAATTCAAGTTACTATCTAGTGTCATTGTACTTCATTGAAGGTCTCCTTTGAGATTTCCTGCAAGGGAGGTCTGTTAGCAATAAATTCTCTGTTTTTATTTATCTGGTAATGTCCTAATTTTTCTAAGCTTTTGAAGGATGGTTTATCTGTATACAGAATTGTTGGATGACAGTATTTCTTTCAACATTTTGAAATGTCATTGCACTCTTTTCAGGCTTCCGTGGTTTCTGATGAGAAAATAACTGTTAATTTTATTGAGGATTTTTTTTTCTATGTTGTTATTTTCAAGATTTTCTCTTGGAATTTTTAATTTGGCAATTGGACTATAATACATCATATTCTTGTTTTTAAAGACTTTATTCATTTATTTGAGAGCAAAAGAGAGAGAATACAAGAAGGGGGAGGGTCAGAGGGAGAAGCAGACTCCCTGCTAAGTGGGGAGCCTGAAGCAGGACTCCATCCTGGGACTCTGGGATCATGACCTGAGCCGAAGGCAGTTGCTTAACCAACTGAGCCACCCAGGCACCTGATACATCATATTCTTTGATTTCTTTGAATTTATTCTATTTGGATATCATTGAAGATGTGGTCCATATATACAATGGAATATTACTCAGCCATCAGAAAGGATGAATACCCCACTTTTACATCAACATGGATGGGACTGGAGGAGATTATGCTAAGGGAAATAAGTCAAGCAGAGAAAGTCAATTATCATATGGTTTCACTTATTTGTGGAACATAAGGAATAGCATGGAGGACATTAGGAGAAGGAAGGGAAAAATGGGCGGGGGGGAATTGGAGGGAGAGATGAACCATGAGAGACTATGGACTCTGAGAAACAAACAGGGTTTTAGAGGGGAGGGGGGTGGGGGGGATGGGTTAGCCCGGTGATGGGTATTAAGGAGGGCACGTACTGCATGAAACACTGGGTGTTATGCGAAAACAATGGATCGTGGATCACCACATCAAAAACCAATGACGTATTGTATGGTGACTAACATAACACAATAAAATTAAAAAAATAATAATAATTTCTGTCTTTATTCATATTCTCTCTTTAGTGAGACTATCATGACCATATTTTCCTTTAATTTTTTAGACACGTTTTCCTTTAACTCTTTGAACGTATTTATAGTAGCTGATTTTTAAGTCTTCATATATTAAATCAATACCTGGGGCTTCCTCAGAAACAGTTTTTGTTGTCTACTCTTTCCTCTGTGTATGTGGCATACTTTACATTTGTTTGCACATTTCATTATATTTTGTGGAAAACTGGACACTAACATATTCCTTCCCATCAAGATTTATTGTTGTTGTTTTATGTTGTTTTAGTTTTTTTCTGTTGCTGCTTATTTGTTTAGTTACTTTCCTGGGCTAATTCTATAGATTCTGTCTTCCATCCTATATGTGGCTAGTCATTTCTCTGCTATATTTTTAGGAAATGTTTTTGTCTATTTTTAAGCCTGGCTTCCTGAGGGTGACTTGTTGATCAATATAATTTAGTGGTCAGTCAATGGTTGGTCACAAGATTTCCTTAAATACTTTCTGTATGTCCTTCACTTTTTGCCAATGATAGTTTACACGGCATCTTCAGCTTTCACTTCCTGCTTGGTCATGGCCTCAAGGTCAAGAAAAGATGAGTGACTAAGTATTTTTCCTTTCTTAGATCTTTCCTGGGTATGCACAGAGCCTTGTAGATGCTCAGCCTTTTAGATCCCTAGGGATATGTGTGAGCTTTTAAAGGTTACCTACTTCTTCCCTGCTCCCCTGCTGAGCTGAGGCTCTGTGTCACATCAAATAGCCATCACATGCTGAGAATACCCATTTTCCAGGGATCTACAGGTTTGGACAAAAGTTCAATTTTGCTTGAGGGTACTTTTCACAGCTCAGAAAACAATCGGGTCTTACTGTTCTCTGCAATTCTGCTGGCTTTGGGCTACCAAGTTCCTGAGCTGGGAAGGAAAGGGAGATGGGGTTAGCTACCAGGTAAAATGTTACAGAAATGTATTGTCTTATTAAGGTTCATTAGTTCTTTTGGGTAGATGATTCTCAGTTTGATTTGTACTTTAGTTAATTGCTTACATTCTGAAATGTTCTATTTCCATTGTTTTGCCCATATTTTTATTGTCACAGAAGGAGGGGAGTTTCCTGAGGTCACTGCCATTTTGGAAGTTGATTTCCACTTCTTGTGTCTTAATCATTTATTTCTCCTATGCATTATTGCTAAACTCTTCTTTTATCTATTTAGTATTTTTCAAGGTAATTCTCATATCAGGGAATTATAATCCTTTGTATTTTCCTTATGTTGTAGTGCTTCTAGTAGATGTCTAACAAATAATTGAAAGTACTATACTATATATTGCCAAATGTCCCATGGAGAGCAGAGTCACTCCTTATGGGGAACCATTGATAAACATTATTTCATTAAATCCTTCTCACAGTACTGTAGGGTAAGTATTGTTATTTCCATTTTATGGTGACCTAGAGAGCTACATAATATCTCATAAGGTCACACGGCTAGTTAAGTGGCAAAATTTCTCTGATTCCAAGGCCAATCTTAGGGATAGTTTATACATTAAGAGGAAGCACTTTGTCATTTTTATTTTTCTAAGTAATGACTACCTAAGATTTTATCAGTTTCTAGGACATTACATTTTATTCTATAATTTTGACAATAGGTTTTGGACATGATTACACATTTGACTGAGCTTTTATGGCCCTATTACTTGAGCATTCAGCAGTGATATTGGGTTAACTTGGCCTTTTTTTCCCCAAAGCAGTGACCTTGAACTTAGCATGACTGGGTTTGTGGAATGTAAAGTGCTCACACAGGTAATCAGTGACATTATTCTTCCAAACTTTCTCTTGTTTTAACAGTAAGCTCTCAGAGGAGGCTGGCTTTGAGTTGTGCACACTCACCCACATCCTGTTGTTTTGTCAAAAGAACACAGAGAGAGGTGTGGAGGTGCCCCAGGCCGGCTTCCTCACATCTTGTTACCAAGGCAACAGTGCCATGTTCCCTGTATTTTATGGCTAATATAGCAGCAGGTTGGTACCCAAGGAAACTTCACATGCTCACCTGTGTCTTACTATCTTGGGAGAACATAAGGAAAACTTCTTGAGTTTGAGGTCATGGTTAGGATTATTTATGATTAAGATTATACTCAGACAACTGATTCATCTTTGATGCTTTTTTCATACAAAATTCTATTCACAAAAGTGTGTTCCTAACCAAACATCTGCTAACAAGCCTAAGGACATGTACTGAAACTCTGATTTTGTCCCTGAATAGACAGTCTTTTTTTTTTTTTTTAAGATTTTATTTATTTATTTGAGAGAGAGAGAATGAGAGACAGAGAGCACGAGAGGGAGGAGGGTCAGAGGGAGAAGCAGACTCCCTGCTGAGCAGGGAGCCCGATGCGGGACTCGATCCCGGGACTCCAGGATCATGACCTGAGCCAAAGGCAGTCGCTTAACCAACTGAGCCACCCAGGCGCCCCCTGAATAGACAGTCTTAAACTACTTTCCATAAGCACCAGTTTTCCCTTCTCAGGGAAACAGAATTATTAATATTGTCAAGGAGCCAGAATATCCTGTCCCCTTCAAGGTCCTACTAGCTGGACTAAGAATCAAATTGATAGGAGACCAATTAACAGGAGAAAATCAGATTTAATTTTGTATGATGGGGAATCCACACAGACATGGAAATTTCAAAGACAGACAAAATGAGGTAAATACGTCATCTGGAACTAAGTAGAAGGAGCCAGGAAGTTTGGAACTTCAGAGGAAAGGGATGCATTTCATGGGGCAGGTGTTTGGTAATGAGACGTTTGCTGTACAGATGGGTCACTCAGATAAAATTTATCTTTAGTAATAACCTTATTCTGGGAAAGATTCCCAGTTTAGATTCTTCCATGTAGTTAAGGGAGGGGCAAAAATTTTTCTTGAGCCCACAGGGTGTTGGTTGCCTTCAGCTCAATATAATCTTTATGCCCAACTGGCCCATCTTGGGGCAGTCTGCTCTTGGTCCCTACAGTATCAGTTACCTCATTGAGTTACACCAAGGATAAAGAAAGCACACATGATTAGTTCTTAAAGTTATTCAAATGCCAATTTTAATTGTTTTAAAGCCCATGCTTCAATTTTGATATTGCTTTATCCCATGTGAAGAAAGTAATCAGTGACAAAGGAGAAGGGATGTTGCCCTGTTTGAGGTTAGGAATCCTATTTCTAAGAAGCATAAAGTAGTTGCTCAGTTAATGATTATTCATGCATGGATGTGGGTCCTTAGAGTCCACATGTGTGTGGAGGAGCCAGGCTCAGCCGAACTCACTAGTGAATACCATATGAACACTGTATGTTCTTGTCTTCGGCGTACCTCAATAGTGCTTGCTTTCAACGTAAGTTTTGTAGCCACAAATACAAGCGCTTATGATAGATTTGTTTGTCAGGTTTGTTTGTTTTTTTTTTTTTTAGGAATGTTGTGTGTATGTTTAAAGTCCCATCATTATGATGTACATTAATATTTTATTCAGTTAGATTAGGGATGAGCCATATTTTATGAATAATCTTTGATGAACCCACACACAGCTGTGTTTACTCTAAGCTCTACACATTGTGATTGAAGGAAAAATGAATAAAGGTTTTCATGTTATGAGGCAAAGAGCAACTTCAGCTTTTTTTGTATCTCCTAAACCATTTCAGTCCATCAAGAACAGGTCAGGAATAACTTTATTTGGAATCTGTATGAGTCAATTATAAGGATGGATGAAATTATAAGGATGGGAAGGAAATGAAAGAATGTATCTGAGTAATGAAAGATTTCTAGTATATCCTTGGAAGTTATGCACATATCAATCTCAAGGAAGGTCTCGTTGCCTTTCTGATCTTAAGCCACTATATTTAATGACATTGGAAAACAACATAAAATTCAAAAATCTAAAAGTTAACAGCTGCAAAAAATCTATACAAATAATTAGCCATATTCTTTACGACCCTCTTTGAATTCATCGAGAGTGAACTATTCTTTGCCTATAGACAAGGTAAACACCTGCTGTGTTCATTTGATAAACTCTGAGACAGCAGAGACCATTGAAAATGACCCAACTTGATGTCTAGGAGAGTATCAGGTACAGATGAAAAGCAGTCAATAATTTATTTTTATTATGAATGGTGTCAGCACTATTTCTATTTCTTAAAAAGGCAGAGTTTTCATTGCCTAGATGAAAAGTAGGCAATAAATGTTTGCTGAATAAAAAGGTAATGCACCAATTAAAAAGCATCAGCAGAATGAACATATTGAATCACTGCGTGAATAAGCAGTAATACAGATATCTTCGTTAGTGACTTGCTTTTGCCTATGCGTAACAGCAACAAAAAGTCATCTCAAATCCCTAGAGAAATAAAGATTCTCACAGACTATTTTCCCAGTATATGTAGTTCTGAGAAAGAGCTTTCACCTGAAGCACTGCTTACAATGATTTGAATATTAATATTGTGATATAAGATATAAGATTAAATAAGAAATTTAATCAGCAAGTATAAATGTATGTGTGCAGATGAAAACATTGCCTTTCAACACGTTAACAACAGGGGTTATATTTGGCTTAACATTTTTCTCCTCTGTTATCCAACAGAGAATCATATTATTTCTTGTCAGGGAATTGACAGCTAGTCATCAATTTCAATTAATCAGAATGCTTCAAATAATCTGGAATGCTTTTGCATTATTAAATATTCCAGCAGCACTTGAGACTTTCCCTTTTATGTCTTCAGAATGATTTAGCATTCTTATTTTTGAACAGATTCCAAAACGTGTTCATCCCTTGAAACTGAATGTCTGTTGGTAGAGAAAAGAACCAGTAAAACCCATTTCTTTCTGACCCCGTCAGCTGGCTAAACCTGAATCACGGTAGCATTTGAAATAAGTTCATGTACACCCAGCCACAGGGGCGGGGGGGGGGGGGGGTGGAGACAGTGGTCATAAGGACTTCCTTTGAGTAAATACTAAAAACACTGTATGAATTCCACTTTCCCATGACATCATATTTTTATCTACTCTGGTTAATCGATGTGTTTGGAGTAAGCAATGTTTTCTATATTTGGACAGAGAATAAAAACTGTTGCAGGTTTT
Organism: Neomonachus schauinslandi; assembly: GCF_002201575.2. Taxonomy (NCBI): domain Eukaryota; kingdom Metazoa; phylum Chordata; class Mammalia; order Carnivora; family Phocidae; genus Neomonachus; species Neomonachus schauinslandi. The sequence continues at coordinate 106,956,159 of NC_058413.1, read as the reverse complement.
GTCAGAAGCTCACGTTTGAAGCATTGGTGCCTATCCATCATATCCCTGTGGTACGCAGGATGGACTCTACAAAGCTATTCTTCTGGTCATTACGAATTTGGCTTGAAATAAACTCATATTTCATGTAATGTAGATCTTATGGAAAGAACAATTTCTTTATCTGGGAGTGATAATTCTGATTCTGTTAACCTAGTTAAATTCTCTTTTGAAAGTAGCATGTTGAAGCAGGTATTAAATGAGAATAAAGGGATTTTTATGAAGGGAAGATGCAAAGTTATCCAAGCTGACTGAGTGTGAAATGGAGAATAGTTTGGAGTCTAAAGTGAAAATAATAATATGTGAGAAGTTTAAAAGAGGCTTGCTCTATTCAAGAAAGCCATAAAATCATAGATCGTGGTGCTCAGTAGTTTGCTAAAATGCATGGCTCTATGATGCCAGATACTTTGTTGGAAGGATTACTACGTCCTCAGTGCTGGGGACAGTGCTGGACATGTAGTAAGTGCTCAATAAATTTGTACTGAATAAATGACTTAACTGAGACCATTAGGTATCCTTGCCCTGAGGCTTCCTCTAAGACTGCTGGTTCATGGTAAGGATGCAGAAAGTAAGAGAGACAGGATCCAGAGTTAGAAATACTGGTCTGGAATGGAAATGCTGCTGACACAGTGAATTTGTCTCCTGCGTTTTATTCCTTCTGTTGCTATAATCAAATTTCTTCACTGCAAGTAATGGATAAATACTCCTTCCCAAACAGTGTATGAACCAGAGATGCAGTGTTGGAATTAAGGAGGATAGGATGCTTTGGAAGAAGAAACACTTGAACTTGGGGGAAGAGGGCAAAATATAGGCAAAAAAAGACCTGAAGCTGACTAAAGAAGTAAATTACAAATTCTGTTTCTCAATTTACCCTCAGCCCTTTTCTGATGATTACCAGAAATGAATCTCTAGATGAAAGGTGTCTGACAGAATTTTCTTTGTTGATGAAAATGTTCTGTAATCTGCATTGTTCAACACAGTAACCACTAGCCACACTGACCTATTGATCACTCGAAATGTGGGTCGTGCTGGTGAGGAACTGATTTTCAAATTTATTTAATAATTAACTTGAGCTCAGATAGTCCCATGTGGCTAATGGTTACTGGATTGGACAGTATGTCTGTCACCTCCATGTTTCCTGCTGTGGTGGTGGACAGGAGGCCATGACTTCAGAAGTACTCCTGCTAATTGGTGCCAAGGTCAAAGAGGGCTGGTGCTGGGAGGTACCACAGTTCACAGCTCCTAGCATGGATGCTTTTTCAAATAGGGAAGTTGTGTTTTCTTTTACAAGAGGAAAGCAAAATCAATCTTTGCTTATCACACAGTAGCAGGTCATTACACAGGACCGAGAGAAGAATACAATAAATCAAGGGTTCCCAGGAGTGCATTTAGTAAAAGAGAACAAAGAAGGTTTGTGATGTTTCTGATGAACAGGGAATGTTTGGCTTTTCTGTGTCAAAAATAGCACTTGGATTTGCAGGCTTACCTCTGACCTTCAGATCCGATAAGCAGGATAAAAAGAGTTTATTGCCAAACCTCAGAGCTGTCAAGTCAGGGTCAGATGAAGCATGGCATTCCTCTCTGATAAAGAATAAAGTGTCTGCACAGAAAAGGGCCAACTCCCCTAGACCACACACAGAGAATTAGGTGGGAAGAATTTCAAGCAGCAGTCTGAGAGAGGATAGGATAGGAGAACTAGCAGGGGAGAAAAAATGAGCAAGAGTTGGTTTGTGTTTGTGCATATGAAATAAGAAATAAAATGGAAATCACTGTTTTTATTTAGAACATGTCCCCAGGAAATGTGGAGTCTCCTAGACTGTGCTGCTGAAAGGGGAAAGAAGTACCCCTCTGCAGGGAAATTTGCCAGTAATTATCTGAGAACTTTTCAAATGTATACATTTTTGACCCAGCAATTCCATTTTTAGAAAAATATAAGAAATAATCAGAGCTGGAGTGCCTGGGTGGCTCAGTCAGTTAAGTGGTTGGCTCTTGGTTTCAGCTCAGGTCATGATCTCAGGGTCCTGGGATCCAGCCCCACGTCAGGGGCTCCCTGCTCAGCAGGGAGTCTGCTTCTCCCTCTCCCTCTGCCCCTCCTCGCTCATGCATGCTCTCTCTCTCAAATAAATAAATAAATCTTTTTAAAAAATGTCATTAGAAATAATCAGAACTATGCAGTGTATAACTAATGGCTGTTCACCAAAGCAATAGTTATCGCAGCCTTAATTATAATGGAGAAAAATTATAATTGAGTATCTATCAATGCAAGGTTGCTTAATTAAATTATGTTGCTTCCATACAAAGAATCTTTATTCAATCATTAAAAAAAAATGGGAGATGCCTATAAATGCATGAAAGTTTACACACCCATACATATTTTCTTCTTGCATCACTGTATTTTAAAAACATTCAACGTATTTTCAGATTTTCTTAACTATATTTAGAAAGTATTTTCAAATATATTAATTTTATAATAAAAAAGGACAGGTGTTTTTTTTCCAAAATGATCATTATGGTTTTGTTTTACCAAATAGGTTTTTAGCTTCTGGAATGCCTTCCTAGTTGTCAAGGAGATCCACTGTATCTGTTATCAGATGGAGATCATAGTGTGCAAAAAATAACCCTCTTTGGCACCTCTTAGAAGACCTGCTGCCTTACATGTCCAGGATGATCTTAAGCTATATAAGGAGTCATAGTGTGTAAGCTGCTTTATCCATTTATGCTTTAGTTTAGCTTATGTGATTTACATTCCTCCTTGTTTAAGCTCTTTGCTTCATAAAGAGCTATTGCACAGCTACTATGCTACAATTACTTGGTGCTGATTGTTTCCTATTTCTCCTTGGAGAGATCTGGGTCCCTGACTGGATGACTGGAGGAAACTGTCCATTGCTCCGCTCTGGTGGGTGAAAATTTGCAATGTATTTTCCAGAGAGTATCAAGTCAGGGCATGATGGACCCATTGCCTTTGTCTCTGCAACCCCATTTTGACTCCTCAATTCTTTCTAACAGTACTAAAGCAACAACAAAAAGAAAGAGGAAAAGAGACAAAAGCAAAGCCAAAAAAAAAAAAAGCCCTGACTAAACAAATCCAACCTATAATTTAGATGTGTAAGGGTCATGGGAAGGACTGGAAGCAGAAGTCTGGGTTCATCCTCATTTATTTTGATTGGAAAACTGGCTGTGGTTTTCAATATGAGCAATCTTCTACCTCCACTCTGGCTGGGTCAACGTGGTATGCATTAGGAAGCCTCTGCAGAAATGAAATTATAATGCCAGGAATGGGCCCGGAAAGAATGTTCTCATAACGAAAGGCCATGTCGGGTCTTTATCATTTCTTTTGTGGAAGCCAAGTCTCATGAAACAACAGCGCATATATTCCCAGGAGTGATAGGACATGCCTTTCCTATCACTGTCACTTTGGAGGAATGTACCCAAGTCGTGGGAATATCCAGAAAGCAGAATTTACTGCAGGGATACTAATACAACTTAGCTCGCCTTTAACTGTTACCCGTGTGAGTGCGTAGTTTGGAGACTGTAGGTGTTTTCTTAACCTAATTTTATGTGACAGCTGGAGTGGTTCCTATGTCACTCACATGGGTCCTATTGATAAAGGTCCTCAAAGCACTCCATAGCCCTGCATAGCGTATACCGCATCTGGAATCACTGGCTGAATGTAATGTCTGTGTCTTCCATATCCCTGTAAGACTCTTGCTTACAGGAACTATGCCTTTTTTGTTCACTGTTGTATCCCCTGGGTTTGGCTTTGTATCTGGGGCATAGTTGACATTCAAAATGGGTATGTTGAACGGACAAATGAGAAATGTTGAAGGAAACATAGAAAACATAGAAACATAGAAACATAGAAAACAAGAAACAAGAAAACAAGAAACATAGAAAAAAGAAGACCTCACTGAAAGGGGGGATAAGGGCCAGAGCTGATAAGATGGCAGGTCCACTACAAAGTACTGTGGGTCTATTTGCTGATGTTCACCCTTAATCTGCACAAAATAATAACACTAACATCAATAATAATATTAGTTAAGAATTATTGAGAATCTCCAGTGTAAGCCAAGGCCTTTCCATTCCTGATGCCGTTAAATTTTTGTAAGAACTAGGCAAGACAGTAATTATGTGCTCATTTTGTGGATAAAAAAACAAGTGCAGAGTATTAATGTTACTCAAGGTCACAGCTGCAGGGCACATAGTAGGCTCTTGCCAAGGACTTATTCCAAAAAGGAATAAAGTGGATGAACCAAAATTGAATCAGTTCTTTGAATCCCAAAGCCTATGTACTTTTCATTCACTATATTCCTCTCCTTCCCAGAAAGAGAATTTAGATGGATTCTATCTGTAGAATGCACATACCTGCTTGATACTGAGCTAGCTATTGTTAAATAGGTTTCTGCAGAAATGGCTGAGCTGCTTGAGGAGTGATCCTCAGACCTCCTACAATATAAAGAAAGGAGGTGCTCCAAAAGTTGGAATAAAGCTACCCTGGGGTGAGCTTCCTGGGGGTAAAGCCTAGGGCTAAGTTTTCTGACTTTCCAAGAGATAAATACAACAGACTCTGCCAAGGGTTTCAGCACCTTCCTGATGGGAGTGAAGAACAGCACCCAGGCAGCTCACCCCCGAAGGAACAGCAAGGATGAAGTGGCAGTAGCAAGGTACGGTGGCGACCAAGACCACGTATGTTAAAGAGAAGGAACAGCTGTGGGAGAATAATCTGAGCTGGCTGAGGCAAATGCCCAGAGCAAAGGGCCAAGTCCTTAACATCTATGTGTGATTAGCTGGTTTGTGATTTTCTGGCCACTGGTGGAAAATGTGAAATCCCAGCAGATTTCTGACATTGGCATGCTAGAGGCTGGCTCTTCGGCCTTGGAAACTTGTCTGAAGGAAGCTGACCTTGAAAGGATGGGTGGTTTGAGGCAGAATTGCAGCTTCTATTGGTTGGGGCAAAGTAAACTTAATTTCTTTTTCCTTTCTTCCATGCTTAGTTCCAGGTCATTGAAATATGCTACAGAAAATCATTGATCCTTGCAGAGTAAGGCCTCTGTGTTCACCTTATGGGTTGAGCTTATTCTTCCATACTAGTCCCCTTCCAAGAGACGAATAACAGGGAAGGAACTCAGTGCTTACCAGGGCTGACTTGAAACAGAAACCCATGACTAATAGCTGAACTAAAGTTAGTGATTTTTGTGGGCTGAATGGTGTCCCCTAAATTCATATATTCACAGCACCTCAGAAGGTAACTGTATCATGACATAAGGTCTTTAAAGAAGTGATTAAGTTGAAATGAGGTCTTTAGGATTGGACCCTAATCTACTACAACTGGAGTCCTTATCACAAGAGGAGGTTAGGACACAGACATGTTGGGAAGAAAGACCATGTGAAGTCACAGTGAGAAGACAGATATTTGCAAGCCATGGAGAGAGGACTTAGAAGAAACCAACCCTGATGACAGCTTGATCTGAGACTTCTGGCCTCCAGAGCTGTAAGACAACACTTCTGTTGTTTAAGCCCCCCATTCTGTGGTTACGCTGTTATGGGTGAGACTAATACAGTGGTCTAAGGTTTTGAAAATACTGCATGGAGGTTTAGGGCCGATAGAGCAGGGGGACAGAGGTATTGCAGACTACCTCTGACCCCAAATTTTGCCTACATAAGTGAATTAAATCATCAGATTTTAGTGTGCTTTAAACTTATGCAAAAACAGAATGTACGTTCTGTTCACAGAGACTATATAATTGGAATGATAGTAACGGCTATTTATAGAGTGTTAATTTTGTTCCAGCCTATGTTCCAAGTGCTGTACAAATAACCATTCAATCCTCACTGTAGCACTCTGAGATGGGTAGGGTAAGTATCCCCATTTTATGGATAAGGAAGCAGTCTTACAGGCTTGAGTAATTGGCTCATAGTTACCCAGCTAGAGGCAGAGCTCAAGCTCTAACAGAGGAAGGGGCTAAATTAGGCTCAAAGGTGTTTAGTAGTTGTTGAGAGTCATAACACAAGCAAAGAAGTAGCAGAGTTGGGGCTTCTCACCAGCTCCTCTGTATTCAAATGTTGTCTTTTCACTGTTCCTCCTGGATTGCAGTGAGTCAGACAAATGGTGTTATTTTTCAGCCAATGTGTTTTCACCACTCTTTAGAAAAGGAACAGCCTGTTAAATCAGGAAAGTTAAAACATCAGTGGTGATGGCTAAAGATGTCCTTCTTCAACTTTATTTTTGCTCAAAACTTTTCGTCCTCATTTCTGAAACTCTTCAGAGTAAACCTTCAGCTTATGCTGAGTATTTATTATACATGATTGATCTTACAACTGGAATTATGCCATGATATAAGGCTGCAGTAATCCTTAAACACTGACTCATAGGCGCAGCTGGTGCTTAATTTGTATTTGCAATCAGCAATGTAGAAACACTTTTTTTTTTTTTTTCAGACTGAGTAAACATGTGAATCCAGGATCAATATAGATTGGAGACTGTTTACAATGAACAAAGCATGAGTTCTATGATATGGTGGGGAAAAGAAAGGAGAAGAAAAGCAAGGGCTCTTATCTAAAACTCCTCCAGGTGCTCCCATGTTGAAATGTCTGAATAAATTGTTACAGAATTGGAAAATTGTATATAAAAAGGTCTTTTAGATGCACCTGTGTTAAAATATACACACCTACAGGGAAAGAAGCTTTTGAGAACAAATATTTGTTTTGATTAAGGATAAGACGTGTGATGAGGGTTCAAATATTTGCCAAACACCTTACAGATGAGCTTGAAGATGACACATTTTTTTGTGTGTGTATGTATCTTTATCCCCTTTTGTGTACAGAACAATTACAGTGCATTCCTTGTGTTCTTTGGAAATCTTTCAGACTTGGGCTGACCTTTAAACTATATATTTATTCATTTATTCGGTGTCCTATTCATCCATTCAAAAATATTATGGCTTGCCTACTGGTGCTCAGAACTGGAGTTATGACAGTGGATATGACAAAACCTGGTTCCTTTGCCCAAAGATCTTAGAGTTTAGAGAGGCAGTGAGTCATCAAACAATTATGGGAATGAAATGTTGTTGAATGCTATGAAGAAGTTAATGATAGTCTAAGTACAATAGCTAGGCCTAACTCCAAAACTAGAATTATTTCCCAGATGTGTTTGTAGAGGTGATATGAAATACCAATAACGAAGGATGAAAGTTTAAAAAGAAGAGTCACGCAGTGTGCTAGAAATTTTTCCTTTCACTACAATTGGCTTTGGGCTTATTATTTTATAGAACTGATTCTATAGCAATTGGGAAAAATAGGATATTCCAGCTCTTACAAAGTGCTTATTCACTACCGTACGCAATGCCATTAGGTTCCCATTAGACCAAGAGAGGGAATAATTTAAAATGTTCTCCTGTTCTGTCTTCTGGACACCCAATGCCATCCTTGGGATCTGTCAGAGCACCTTCAACAAGAGAAATCAAGAAAAAGGATGGAAAGCCTGGCTGTTCTCAGCCCTTTCCAGACTCCACTCAATGTTCTCAGATCTTTTCCTACTCACTGAGTTGTTGTTAGGAATATGTTGTTTAGACACATTTGTTCCTGACTCAAAGGTATGGTTAAGGAAGTGTGAGCTCCTTCCTGAGAGCTGAGAGTTAATTTAGACTCCTTGAAAACTAAATTGATATTTTTTCACGTGGAAACAATGAGTTCTTTCCTTCTCAACTTTTGAGTAGAAAGCCATTTAATGACCATATAGTCATTTAGCCAGTAAATTTATGAAGCTATAAAAAGACATAAAGGAAGTAAGGGAGAAAGGAAGAAAAGATTCTGAAAGCCCGCAAAAACTACTGTAAGCAAAAGCATTTCTTGTTTTCAACTAGCTGACTTTGCTCCTGCAAACTGGACTCTAGCCAGATAATTATGGCCACTGTATAGTAATGGAGTTTTTAAATTTTATTTTATTTTGCTGTGACATGACTGAAATAAATTTAATTAGAACTCATTATGAGCATACAGCTTAAATAGCAGGAGAAGCTTAAGTGGCAACAAGCCAGTATTTTGATATTTTTTCTCAGTATTTTAGAGCATAGTGTCCTTTATCAATATCAATATCTGAAACCTGTCCTGCAAAAATAAGCAAAAGGGAATAGAAGTTAAAGATATTTCCGTCTGATAGTCAGTTTGTAATTTTAAGAGCCACTAAATATAGAAGGTAAGACTTTCTGGGTTTTCTAAGTCTCTGATGCCTGGTTCTGAATCCTATCTGAATGGTTACTACATGGCCTGAAGGAGGGACTGATAATGATTCACACTTAAGAGAAAAAAAATAAGGAAATATTCAGACCTTAGGTTCCAGGCGGTTGGAGAAGATGTATTTTTATGTTGGCTAAACTTTAATCAATGTTAAATTAGAAAATCAGATGTATTCTTAGAGAACAAAAGAAAATCAGTGAAAAGACAAGAGTGTAAGTGCATGGAATTCAAGCAAAACCATATCTAATTGTTAGGCTGAGAAATTAGCTCCATGTGAATTATTTTATATGAAATTGAAGAGACTTGTAGTTTATTCAATATTCAGCATTGTTCAAAATGCTGAGTATTAGAAATCACTATTGTACTCACTGTTTTGCTCCAAGGGAAGGCAATTAAACAAGAGTGATGAAGTTTAGAAATAGGAAATTTTGTGGAGCAATGATCTTATGATAAAATTAATAAATGAAGTGGAATAAAATACATCCTAGACTAGAACTCAAGAATAGAAGCTAGCTGGCATATTTTTTTTTTTGACTCTCTGAGTTTACTTCAACAACCATGAAAAATGGAGGTAATTATGCTTTTCTACCCCCTGTTGCACCAAGGACAAACAAACCAATATATAAGAAGCCCTTCATGGCCCTCAGAGGAAAGGTAATATAAATTCACAGGATAACTTCAAGCCTTCAGCTCACGGTAAATGGAAGCATTCACCTCTTGTTCAGTTAACTCTTGACTTGGGAGCCTAGCAAGGTGTCCTCTTGGATTAAAGAAAGTCATGGATTATAGGATAAGAAAAGTGAAAACATCTATCATGTAACTCTTAGAAAAGCTCTTGCAAGGCTTGGAAATGTTTTTCAAGTTATGTAGCTGTACGGGATGGCTCAAGGCAGGAGGTTATCTTTGTAACTGCCTCCAATCATCTTCTCCTGGCTTCTGGTAGCCATTTTTGCCCATAAAATATGGTCCCACATGATTTCCCTACTATGTCTTGTAAGCTCTAAATCTTCTTGTAGCCAACATGCAGGCCTGAATGTAGTTACATAAATGAAGGTCCTATCTCAGGTAGGACTTTCTCAGCTACGGATGAGATGTTTGCCTACCACATTGATGAATGCAATAGATGTTTGTCTGCACTCACTGTTGGAGATATTTGAGTAGACATGAACACTGAAGAAAGTAAAGCACTACTGAGTTAGGAATTCTTTGTGGGAAAGTGCTTTGCATCATGTCTTGAGTCTGTTAAATTGCTACAACTCTTTGGGAAAGGAATCGGTTGCTATGAATCAAGGTTCGTGAAAATGTTTAAATCCATCTATTTAGTCATCTCATTTATTTGAAAAAAATAGTTAAAGAGACTATAAAAATCATATGCAAAAGATACTAAATTATATGTTTATTATAAATTTTGGTGCAATAATATACAAAATGGAAGTAAATTAGAAGCCCAGAAATAGCAGTACACTCATGCCACTCAGAATACTAAGCAGTCGTTTCAAGTTATCATTATAAAGGTTGTGTGGCTATGTGAATAAATGCACACAATACTTAGTAGAAAAGGATGTAAAAATTATATACACAAGGTAATTGCAAATATATATAAGTATTTATGCAAGGAAAAATGAAAGGGAAACAAATACAAAAATGTTTGCTAAATGTTCACTTTGTTCCAGGTTCTGTTTGAGGAACTGAGAGAAATCAGTGAAAAATGACAGATAAGGGCACTGTTCTCTTGACATCTACACTTAGTGGAAGGAAATAAGAAACAAGTATATATCAGATAGTGACAAATGCATTGAAGAAAGTTTGATAGAGTGTTATTAGAGATTATAGGGAAGGGATTATTCTAGGTTGTAGATTCAGGGAGATCTCTCTGAGGAGAAGGACTATCATCAGAGATCTCAAAACTCTTGTTACCTCTCCCTCTTCCATGCTCTTCTCAGCTGATGAAAGGGAATCATGATCTTACCTCATGAGCGGGGATTCTTCAGAATGGGGTCATTCTTGTATTCAGGGGCTCAGGTTTTCTCCTTCGGGAAAAGAGTGCCTAGAAGCTGGGCTTGTTTGCTACAAGTCCTGCCCTCCTATGTGGCATTCCTTGTGAGCACTTCTCTCATCAGTCAGCTTTTGGAGGCCCACCCAAAGGGCATCTGCTAATATGAGTGTGAGTTCTTGAGTTTCCAGTTCACCTAGTCACCCATCTTGAATTAAAATGCTAATCCCGTGTGATGAGCACTCAACCGTTGTACTGCATTTAGGATCACTTCCTTTTCCTTCTGTGCCCCTGCTGCCCACCCTGAATGCTGCTTTTCTATGGCTGGTGACCTCTAGTGGGGAGCTGGGGGTAGGGAGGTTCAGTCCTGAGGAGTCCCTCACAGAGGACTCAGGTGCTGAAGTGCTCTGCCTCTCTCCTTTATTGGCAGACAATGCATGGTGCCAGGGGTGGAAGGAGGACCTGTGATACACTTTGCCCTGTTGAGCCTCCACAGCAGGAACAGTAGAAAGAAAGCTATTTTTCATATAAAGTTTGGGCTTTTTTTCATGGTTTTCTCATGTTAGGACTGGATACTTCCTCTCTCTTCCCCATAAATAGCAGACTCAAAGGCCATGTGGTCATAAAGCCATTCTAACTGCTCAAGTCCAGGAGTGAGGTGACCTTGCTTCTGGGCTTCTGTCCAGTGCATAGGGGGCAGCAGCCCAGGTGACTAGACTCTTGTCAAATGCATAAACCTTTTTCTCTGTCTTTATGACTATAACAGGCCTGCAGTTCTGCAAAGAGAGAGTTGATAAAACCATAGCTTTACAGCCACCCACTAGACTGGGAATTTGCATGGAGCTGTGAGCTGAGTGGGTAGCCAGTTGCTGATATTGTTGTATGAAGGGTTCATCCCTCACCTGCCTTGAGACTCATGCTATATTTAAGAGCATCTAACTTGTGTTGGGGAAGAGACACAGTGCTCCTGGTGAATCCAAAGTGTTAAAATAAGACTCTCCCCTTCAACCTTCCCAGCCACACACAGGCTCTCCACTGGTAGCTAAACCAGTATGTGCCTTAGCCACAGAGACAGATTGCTCTCACCTTGCACAACACCTTGCAGGGAGGGGGGCTGTTCTTGGATGGGCATTGGGGTGGAGAAGGAACAATGGGAGTGTCGTTAATCTGGTAGCCTTTTGTTCTGGAGGAAGCAGACGGACCTCACCAGGGAAAGATTGGATGGGTCTGTCTTATGTAGGAGTTCTCTGTAGATAAATTACTGAGCCCCCCAACCTTGTCTCCCTGGTATGTAATATGTGAATGAATGTGTATGTGTAGTCATCTGCACTGCATTGAAATCCACAAAACTAACCAGGTGCTCCTACCACTCAGTATCATTTGTCACTCTCTAATCCTACCTCATCTTTAACAAAACAATAATAATGCTAACAATAATCTCTTTTGGTTGGACTTTTTAAATAGCTGTTTTAAAAAATTAATTGTACTAGTAATAACTAAATAATTAGAAGTTTCTTATAATTTCTGTGCAGGAAGCCTTCTATTCTTAAAGTTTTAGCTTTGAGATCGAATCTACTTGAGAGTATCCACCCTGGGTAATTTTAATCATTTCCTTGTTTATCCTCCCCCCTTTTTCTTTGCCCTCATATCTGACTGTTTCTGAGACCATGCTTGCCTCGCACCTGCTTGGTATTCCAGCTCTGTCTCATCTTATCAGAATGCTAACACTGTGCTCACTGCAGCCTCTGGCCATGACTTTTAAATAACCGTATGGAATTGTTACAAGGATATATACTACATTGCATTGTCCAGAATTTTTCCCCGCAGAAGATGCTCTTTTTGGCCTCAATGGATCTTTCTTAGTTTTATTTTATCATGAATATAACGTAGTCTATAAATCCATGACTCATTTTCAGTCGCTCGACAGGCTGCGTATTTAAAAGTTGTTTGGCAGGGAACCAATGTAATGCGTATTCAGTCATCTGGTCCACCATCTGTCACAAATATGTTACTTGGTTACCATTAAAGTTTGATCCAGATTGATTCATAGGGCTTTATAAGAATCTACCTTAGAACAGAACCTTAAAATATAGTCTGTCTGACTTGCTCCAGCTTGTCTTTACAATAAAACTCACTCTCTCTCTCTCCCTCTCTCTCTCTCACACACACACATGCACAGAGGCTGCTTTCTTCTATGCTGAAAATATCAACTTGGGCAAATATCACTATTACGGATTACAGTCTGGTTTGCTTCTATTATATAAACATAAGCTAACTATTACCTCACTAAAGTTGTTCAATCTGTACACCATCTCAGTCAGATGAGGCTTAAAATATTACCTCCTCCAAAAAGTCTTCCATAATCTTGACCTGGTTCTTTTTTTTTTTTTTTTTAATTTATTTCTTTTTTTTTTTACTTTTATTATTTTTTATTTATTTATTTATTTATTTATTTATTTATTTATTCTTATGTTAATCCCCATACATTACATCATTAGTTTTAGATGAAGTGTTCCATGATTCATTGTTTGTGCATAACACCCAGTGCTCCATGCAGAATATGCCCTCCTCAATACCCACCACCAGGCTAACCCATCCTCCCACCCCCCTCCCCTCTAGAACCCTCAGTTTGTTTTTCAGAGTCCATCATCTTGACCTGGTTCTAATAATTTTTGACTATATATTAACAGTGTACCTTGACATTCAATGCATATTACATTGTCCTAATGGGAAGATTTTTGGGAGGCATTCTTAAAGGGTCATATCTATAGCTTCTCTATACTGAAGGTGTGATCTTTTATGGGAGTTTGACTGCAAAGATGGCCTCCCAACAATTTTTCCCCTCTGTATGTTCATGCTGATGGTCACATCAAGAGGTAGAACCTATTTTCTTCTCCCTAAATAGAAACTAGCCAACAGAAAGCAGGGAAGTGGCATAGTGGGAATTCTAAGCCCAGGCACGAGAGGGCTTGTGGCTTCCTTTTGAACTATTTGTTATCAGAATGATCCCTCTTAGAACCCAGACTCCATACTGCGAGAAGCCCAAGTTACATGGAGAAACCATGTTACTCCAGTTGACATCTCACGTGAACTCCTAGCTCAGAGCCAGCATCAACTGCCAGTCCACTTGACATTCCAACCGAATAATCCCCCCGATGATTATGGCCCATTGCTGAAATCACATGGAGCAGAAGAACCATCTAGCTGAGCCTAGTCAACCCAAAGAACCATGACATAGAGAAATAATGACATAGTTGTTGCTCTACAGTATTAAGCTGGACACTGGATAGCATTAGATAAACAACATGCCTTGTAAGGACCCTGTGCCTACCATGGGGCAGGGTCTCCAGTGAGCAGGTATCCTCTGTGGGAAAAAAATAGCACCAGCCCTGAGAATAAGATTTACCAAAGGACTTCCCTATGGGCCTTTTAATAGCTCAGGTTTCCCAGAGAACCAAAACTCTGTCAAAGTTCCTCACTCTGGGACAGGGAGAAGCAGATGGAATTCTATGAATATCTGTGAAGATTCTGTGAATTCTTGCTCTTATCCAATATTAGTCCTACACTAGTGCATGCATCATTTTTATATTTGTTTTGTAAATTTTCTGCATATTCTTCCCCATTTGCATTAAAAGCTATTCAGAATAATGGGAACAAACATGGGCTTCTTCTCAAAGTGTAATCTTGACACTACTTTTGGGTCTCCTGTGGCCTGTTTATCTTCTTGTAAAATGAGAATAACAATACCTACTTGGCAAAATTATTGTAAGGATCAAGTGAACAGAACTGGGTGTTTTCTATAATATCTTAAATACACTTAAAATTTATGTTTTATATCTAGGGCTTTGCTATATTTTTTAACTTTTTTCTTATTTTGCTTTGTCTTGTATATTACAGAGATGTGACATTTAAATGATAAAAATGTTAATTTAGGCTTAGAAACAATGTGATATTTATCAATTTTTTTCCCCTGGAGGATTTGCTGGCAGTGTATAAATGGGTACTTTCCCTCAAATAATAAATTATAACACCACAACACACTGAACAATCCCAAGGCAAATAGTTTCCTGAAGTGAATATGATTAAACTCAGCAGGAGGGTGACGGATCACTGACTTTGCTAAGTTTGGATATACAACTATTAGAATGACCTTCCTGGTCAGGCAAGGCTGAAGTTGTAAAAATGGCTCCAGTAGATAAGCAGTGAAACTAAACAGAACAAGTCCCTTCAGGAAGCAGAACTTTAAAATGGCACCCTTTTGTAATCAAGCTCAACACTGAGATTTGTAGTTTCTAATTGTCTCCTATTTTCACATTATTTAGAAATGAAATCCAGTTGAGTAAATGACTCAGGTAATGGTGTATTGTGAACCATGCATATGGCACCTTTAAAAATGATCTTTGCAATACTTAGTATGCTTCTTTTGGCTTAACTTAGGAAATCTTGTCAGAACTTAACTGTGAGGAGATTATATTTGTGAACTTCTCAGTTGTTTTAATGTTCCATGTCCCAGGAAACTGACTCTGGAGGAAAACTATGTCCCGGGATGTCTTGACTTGCATGCCATTAAAGATAAGAGGGTCAGTGCCCTTAAAGAATTTTACTGCTCTTAAAGGAGCCTAATAAAAGACAATTTAACTGAACAGATACGGCATGAAGTTGTTTTAATATAAAAGAAATATTTTTCTCTTACTCTTTTTAATGGAAAGTGTCCTCAAGGTTTTTGAAACCTAATTTATGAAAAATATGGGGAACATCCAGTTTTTTCAAGCATGCCTGTGTATTTTATAGCTCAAAGTTATGTAACTGCAAATCACTGTGTACTGTTTAAGTGTTGGGAAGAGTGGATGAGTACTGACTACCTTCCCAAAGATTGTAATCTGGAGGCACCCAAGGAAATGAAATAGGAAGTAAATCACAGGAATCACTGGACTCACTATTCCTGTCCACAGCCTCAAAATCACTTGGCTCTGGATTGGAAGTGGGGAGGGTCTTTCTCCCCTGCCCTTCCCCGGATCCTGAACCAACACTGCGACGTATAAAGAAAAGCTAAGGTGCTCTTTTTTGTGTCAGGGCTCTTCACCTGCTCCTCCACCTGTCTGGAATGTTTATTATTATTCGCACCCAGGTCCCTTTTTACCTGTCAGGTTTCAGCCTTGATTGTCTCCAGGCAGAGAAGCCTTCCATCTGAACAACATCTTCACCCTCTTCTGTACCACACCCTCTCTTTTGACTGTGTAGCAGCTATTAAATTCTGTAATTATTTATCTTCAGTCCATCTCTCCCACTATAATAGGATCTCTCCAAAGGAGGTAGATAGTTCTGGGGGAAATAGAAGAATGAGGTAATTCTGAATAAATGGATGGATGGAAGGATGGATGGATGGGTAGGTGGGTGGGTGGATGGATGGATGGATGGATGGGTAGGTGGATGGATGAAGGAATGAATGAATGAGGCAGAGGTAGACCTACAAGTGTATACCTTCAGGATGTGCTTATAAAACTGCACTGTATACAGGATCATGGGGGAAAAGGTAGTTTGTGGATATACAGAACCTTTATGGAGACGAGATTCATTTCCTGACTTTCTGCTTGTGGCTCACTTATCTTGTGGATTTTCTCTGGCTAGATTTTAGATTCCAGAACGCCTCCTGCCACCACATAGAACAGGTTTTGATTGCCTTGCTTAGCTCTGATTTGATATGTGCTCTCTGAACACTCATTTTAATATCAGTTAAGCTAGACATAATTGAGAAGGGAGATGAGCAGCTACGGGTACAGATGCATGTATCTCCAAAACAAACAAAAATAATGAGCAGGGAAAATTCCATGCATTGCCATAAGGAAAAATCATTTTTTTTTCTTAGAAATGAAAGATTGGAGTATGAAACCTTGCTCTTTCCTTTAATTAAGTCACATGGTCTTTTTGAGTCTCCATTTCCTTGACTATTATGTGCAGATAAGAGCAACTGCCTCAATTTGCTCTCAGAATTTCTGTGAGACATCCATGGCATGATAAGCCCTTGGAAAACTATAAAGCTCTCTATCCATAAAGGAATTGCTTTTAGAACATAATTTAGATATTAAGCTCCATAATACATAAGCCAAAGCCTGTGAAGTGCAGACATAACATACAACATTCTCACATGGTCCTGTTCACGGAGAAAGTCAGCATTCTATGTTTAGTCAGTAAACATGCATCCAATATTTCTATGTTCCAGGCTCTAGAGTTGACACTGGGGGAATAAGATGGAGTATGTGTCTACGGAGTTGACAGTCCAGTGGAGAATATGAGGCAGGAATAATGAGTGCATGCAGTAAGTGCCATCAGAGTTAATGCTAGGGAAGTGCCAGGTATTCCAGGAAGGTTGCTGGGAAACATTTTTGAAGGCGATAGGTATCACCCAAGACCTAAAATAAGAATAATGAGGTTAAAGGGTAGGAGAAAGAATGCTTTAAGAGGAGAAGGGAATTTTGAAGTCCAGGCATGAGCACAGGAGAAATCCTAGAGATTTTGTGGAAGACAGAAATTGTAGATCCGGATGACGCTCACTGTGTGAGGTAGAGCATGGCAGGAGGTGAGGAGGGGAAGCTAGATCAGAGCCAGGAACTGAAGGAGTTTCAACTATATTGTGAGAATGAAACAGGGATCTTGAAGGGTTTCAAAGCATGGTGGGGAAAGGGCAGGTGTTACTCTGCCGACAGTACAGCAAATAATTGGGAAGAGGGGGCCCAGGGATGTAATTTAAGAGGTTGACTAAAGAAACTAGGCAAGAGGTGGAGAAGGGTGGTGTCAGTGGGAATGGAGAGACATTGAGGTGCTTGGTTTATGGAAGGGGGAGAGTGAGACCACACATAGGAGTCTCCCCTGCTCCACCGTGTGGGGGAGCTGTTCCTTTCATGCTAAGGGTCAGGGTCTCTCAATACTAATTGCTCCTGTGTCTTCAGACTTCATTCCAACTCTCAACCAGGAAGTAGAAGAAAATTTCAGAGTGGCTTCACTGTTTTTCTTGTATCTATTCTTAAATATCCCATTGAACTTAGGAAGGAAAGAAGCCTGATGTATAAGACATTTTGTGTGGTGGCTTCTTCAGATAAACTTACATAGAAAAACTGTACTCCCTCCCTCCCCCCCCACTAGAAATGAAATGTCTAAGTTTCTAGTTTTCCATAAATCTTGGGGGCTTTCTGATTATATTTAGCAATAAAGAAATTTTAATTATTGCTCAAACTTTTGGAACACAATAGATACATTAAGTGCTAAAATATTTAATGTTATTTACTGTTTTGAATTGATGTGCTGAAATATGTTACGAGGCAACAGTCATTATATAAACGTTACTTCTTGAGACTGGATATCAGAGGAATGAGAGGTTGGAATGGGAGAGGCTTGTTTGAATAAATCCTCATTACCCATCTCTTTTCATTAAAAAAAAAAAATAAGGAATACATAAAACGTACAGACATATCTGGTTCTTTGCACTTTTCAATTGCTTAGATCGCACATAAGTTCTAAGAAAATCCTAAAGTGAAAAAATTAAGACAGGGACTTAAATTGCTAGAGAAGAAAAATTATAGAATATTAATAATAATCACTTCTACTGAGCACTTACTATTCTTCAGGTCAGGTGTTGACCAGTAGGTGATAGAACTAAGATTTGGACTCAGGTCTGACTTGACAGTCTACGGTAGGCAGTTTCCCTGAGTTTAATCTGGCATCCCATGGGCCATAAGAAGGTCTAAAAACTCCTATTTTGCTCATGTTATGTGACCCTGTGTAATGTTTTCATCTTGCTTGTCAATTAATTGCCAACACTTTAAAATCAAGTTACTTCACACATGTTCTTGAATTTGTAGCTTTTTTTAAATTGTGAGATCTGACCTGGGTTTTGCTTTGCTTTATTTTTTTATGAAAAACAAGTCGGTTGGATTTCAGCTTCAGAATAGGATAGTACAGCATAACGTAATATGGTATAAAGTAGTGTATAGCCTATACTCTCCACTTTACCGCAATTCTCACTATTTCTTACTGCACTACTACCAATAAAGCCAAGTGTGAGATGCCATTAGTGATGAATGCTTGCCTTTCAGTTTTGCTTCAGATAGAATCAGAAAGTGATAACTGTTATGTATTCAGGTTTCTCTACTGTTGTTAAAAACAACAACAACAACAAAAAACAAAACCCCTAAAAGGTAGGGCATGCAAGCTGGTGCAGCCACTCTGGAAAACAGTATGGAGGTTCCTCAAAAAGTTAAAAATAGAGCTACCCTATGACCCAGCAATTGCACTACTGGGTATTTACAGATTCAAAGGTGTGCATGCACCCTGATAATTATTGCATCATTTTTTACAATAGCCAAATTATGGAAGCAGCCCAAGTATCCGACTGATGAATGGATAAAGAAGAGGTGGTGTGTGTGTGTGTGTGCATGTGTGTGTGTGTGTGTGTGTGTACATACAATGGAATATTACTCATAAAGAATGAAATCTTGCCATTTGCAATGACATGGATGGAACTAGATGGTGTTACACTAAATGAAATAAGGCAGTTAGAGAAAGATAAATACCGTATGATCTCATTCCTATGTGGAATTTAAGAAACAAAACGCATGAACATGGCGGGGGAAAAGGAGAGGCAAACCAGAAAACAGACTCTTAACTGTAGAGAACAAACTGAGGGTTGCTGGAGGGGAGGTGGGCAGAGGGGTGAACTAAATGGGTGAGGGATATAAGGAGGGCACTTGTGATGAGCACCGAGTGTTGTATGTAAGTGATGAATCACTAAATTCTACACCTGAAAGAAAAGAAAGAAAAGGTAGCTGAAGCTGCATGTTTACAGAAAAATGAGAGAAAATATACATTTCTGAGGCTTTGAAAAAATCTGCTTATTTACATGAACTTCCTGGCCTGATGCATTTTTGATACTAACCCTCTTATAGGCCCATTACCACTTCAGTATGGAGGCCCAGAGAGGCTCAGGATGAACACTGGAGTATTTTTAAAAGTTCCCAGTAATCCTAAAGCATTTTGAGAATTACTGGGTTAACAATGCCGTTGGTTAGTGCCAGAGCCTGGTCTTCTGCCCTAACTGTGGAATAAGTGTGCGGATGACTCCCATGGGGCAGAGAAGCATGGCTAGCTGTAGTGCCCATCCCAGCAGCAAGAAAAAGCCATCCATTTAAGTGAAAAGAAAGGCCTTTTGTGTTTTCCTTTCGTTTTACAGTTTCTAAGCTTTGCTTATTTCTGTTTACTCTTTTTTGGCAAATATTTTCAAAAATCTTTCCAATTTCACATAGCCAGTAGCCTATTTATAACAAGACTGCCTTTGGGAATAGCTGTGCCTAATACTGGTGAGTCATGATCCCCATCAGCAGGAAAAGCATAACTCACAGAGTGGGGAGTGATGGAAATGTAAGCCATTTCCTACTCAACTCGAAGTCTAGAAAGTTACTGGGTCATTTTTTTTTTTCCTGAAAATCAAATGAAAGTATACTAGAATAAATGTTCTGGGGCCCCAACTCTTAGCAGCCTGAGGAAGGAAGAGTGAGAATAGGTAAAAACTGAAATAGAGCAAAGAGCCCAGTTCATTTATAGGCAGCAAGGGTACAGCGCATAACAGAGCCTGAGACTTCCCTCAAGAATTTCACACATCAGTTTAGGAGATAACACTGACAGCAAAGGGAATAAGTGAGGGATCTATTTTAGGAGCGCCTCAGCTCAACAGACTTCTGATCCAGCATTTCTCTGTAAAACAGATACAACTTTGTATGACTGACTGAGCACAAAGTGAAGATCTGAGAATTTGTGGTTTAAAAGAAAATGAGGCATATCGAATTAAATGCCTATTTGTATAAATATCTAATATCCTGGAGGTAAACCCTTGAACTTAGTATCCAATTATCAGTCCCTTTTTTAAACAAGGCTTCAACATCTTTCAGTATTGATTGATCACTCGATTTGGAGAAAATTCAGAAGTAGGCGCTCTGGATTAGCTTCAGCTAGTAAATGCTGGACCTGATTTCTGAAGATCCTCAGTCTCAGAACAGATTTCATTTTTGTGGAGAGCCTTAACTTGATAGAGGGAGACAGTAGAATTTGCGAACACACATAGAAGAACCACTTTAAAATATTAGTGAGCTTACAGTATGAAATTTTTGTTGTGTGCTATACCTCAAATTTCCTGTATTTCGGCTGTTTGGGTACAGGGAGACAAGATTTAGCAGGTAAAGTGACCATATCTGGGTCTTCATGGGTTGTTAAATGGGGTTCTAGTTTATTTATGGTTAATGCCTGGATCTAATTGATTATTATCTCAGTAGTGATTTCTGTGAGTACTTGTCTGTATGTTTGCACACGCCAATTGTATAACAGTGAAGATATCGCCTCTAGAATCTTTTAGATTTGATCTGAATCCTTGCACAACTATGTATAAGCTATATGACCTAGGACAGCTTGCTTAGTGTTTCTAAATTTTAGCTTCGTCCTATGTAAAACCTAAATAATAATAATCTCTACTCCATAAAGCCATTGTGAAAATTAAATAAGATAATGTATGCTTAAAGCAAATAGTGTCTATGTCATGATCAGTGCTTAATGTTAGATACGGTCCCCGTTGCTCACCATAATCATCAGATGATCTCCTACCAAATACTGGTTATGTATAAAAGTATAGTTTCCTCAGTTTCTCCTTTTTGAAATCTCCAATCTTTGCATTTAGAATGTATGTCTCTCTCCTCAACTTTGCTTAGCACTTTGCTTAAAACTTTATTACTCCAAAACTAAATTATTGTCTGGCTTGTAACAGAGTATTTATTTCCCTAATATACAGTGAACTCCTCAAGGGCAGTTTCCATATCTCATTTATTTTTATTTCCCAGGACATATTAAAATGACTGATATCCATAATATGTTTGTTGTAATAAATGCTTCTAGGTGATTAGTTACTGTTTCTACATTGGTCTTATCCTTCTATTGCTTAGCACAACTGTGATAAAGATACTTATGATCTGATGAGGATACCAAAGAAAACAAAGTTAGGAATTAAAAACAAAATGGTGACTGGCATACTCATGCATTTTAAAACTTCTTTTCTAGTTGTAAAAAAAAAAAATTAGTACCAGAAAATGTCAAGAAGAGGAAAAATATTTACCAGTGATCCCTTCACTACAAGGCAAACATGATATATATTTTGTCATATACATTTTTTTTAGTGTTTTAATATATTTTTAACAGAGGTAAAATTAACACATGTATATATGCATACACACATAAGAAAATGTTCTTCTCATTTCACTTAATGTTAAGTTAGTAAACCATTCCAGTAAAATTTAAAATCTTTTTTGCGAACATTATTTTTGATGTCTACATAGACAACCATGTCCTCTTTTCTTCCATTCCAATCTGTATGCTGTTTATTTGCTTTTCCTACCTCATTGTGCTGGCTGGAGCTTCCAGTACTAAGTTGAAAGTCTTTGGAAGGGAAATCTTAGCGGGAAAGCTTTCAATTTTTCACCTTTAAGTATGATGTTAGCTATAAGTTGGTGTTGTTTTTAACCAAATTGAAATGCTTCTATATGCCTAGTTCCCTGAGAGACTTTATAAACATACTTTGAACTTTTTGCTAATCCTTTGTGCGGGTGTGTGTTTGCATCAGTTGAGATGGCCATGTGATTTTTCTTCTGTAGCCTATTATTATGGTGGAATGATGTGATTTATTTTCAAATATTGAAAAGCCTTGCATTGCTGGAATAAATCCAACTTGGATATTGCCTGTAGTTCTTTTTGTATATTGCAGAAATTTATTTGTTAAGAATATTTGCGTCTGTATTTGTGAGCATAGCAGTCTATAGTTTTCCCTTTTCAAGCTGTGCTGGTCTAGTTTTGGTATCAGGGGAATTCTAGTTTCATAAAATGAATTAGGAAGTGTTTCTTGCACTTTCTTGAAGAGATGGTAGAGAATTACTGTGCATTATTTTTTAAACATTTGGTAGAATTCTCCAGTGAAACCATCTCAGCCTAGAGATTTTGTTAGGAGTTTTAAAATTATGACCTCCATTTCCTGATTAATTATAGGGCTATTAAAATATATTTTTCATGTTTTGTATTGTGCCCTTTTCAAGAAGTGTGTCTATTTTATTCGAGTTGTCACATTTATGTGTGTAGAGTTGTTTGTAGTATTCCCTTAATAGCATCCAGGTGTCTGTGAGGGCTGTATTGATGTCTTCTGATTCCTGATTTTGATAATTTGTGTCTTCTCTTCCCCCTTGTCACACTACTTTTGTTGCTGTGACTGGAAGTGGGTCCCCATTTCCCACCCCCATCATGTTTGGCTGGAGTGCAGTAGTTGCTGTCTTGCTATGTTGTCTCTCTCCTAGTCCTTAAGAAAGAGCCAGCTTTCTTTGGGCTTTTTGTTTTTCCTCCGGTCTGTGCCCATTGGTATTTCTGGTTTGCTGGCTTCTTCAGTATCTGGGATATGTAAATCAAAAAGAAAACCTAAGGAACTCACCACCATTTTGTTCCTTGGTCCCAAGCTCCCTAGTTTCTCCTCATCCTTCTCTCTGTCTTTCAGAGCCTTCATATGTTTGTTTTATATATAATGTTCAAGGTGTTGAGTTGTGCTTAAGTGAGATGAACAGGGAAAAGTACATCTATCTACCTTCACAGAAATGGAAATCTAAACATAAGTATTTGTATGTGCAAGACCTGTATGTTAACAACTACAAAACACAGAAGAAAAAAGTCTAAGACCTAAATAACTGGAGCGATAGATAGTGTTCATAGACTGGAAGATTGAATGTTGTTAAGATATTAGACTGATCTATAGATTTAGTGTAATCCCAATCAAATCTCATAGGATTTATAATGGAAATGAAGAAGCTCATTCTAAAATTCATATTTCAAAAGAAAGAATCTAGAAGAGCTAAATAAATTTCTTGGAAGAACAAAGTTGAGGAATTCATACTATTGATTTCAAGCCTTGAGATCGAGCTAGGGTAATCAGGACAGTGTTGGCAAAAGAAAGACCCATACATGAAGGAAAAATAACAGAAACTAGAAATAGATCCACACACATATGGCTAATTGATTTTCATAAAGGTGGAAATGCAAATCAGCTCAGAAAGAATATTCTTTGCATTAACTGATGCTGGAATATGTATATAAAAAAATCAGCCCTAATGATGTACTCACATGATACACACATCACATCATATACAAAAATTATTTCAGAATTGATCACACATCTAAATGCAAAACCTACAGCTCTAAAACTTGTTAGGGAAAACACAAGGAAGACTTGGTCACTTTGGATTAGACAAAGATGTCTTAGGTAAAACACAAAATGCACAATCCATAAAAATTGATAAAATTTGGATGTTTTCAGAATTAAAGACTTTTGCTTCTCAAAACACAGTTGAGAGAATATAAAAACAAATAACAGGCTGGGAGAAAATATTTGCAAGACACATATCTGGTAATGGTGTTATATCAAAAATACATAACAGCTCAATACCTAGAAATCAAATAAACCCATACAAAATAGGAAAAACAGATGTGAACGGACACTTCAACAAAAAAGATACAGAGATGACAAACAACCATATGAAAAGAATCTCACTGTCATTAGATATTAAGAAATGCAAATTAAAATCATTAACAATATTTCTTAGAATTTAGATAACCTTGAAGTGGCTTAAAAAACAAACTAGGGCACCTGGGTGGCTCAGTCAGTTAAGCAACTGATTCTTGATTTCAGGTCAGGTCATGATCTCAGGGTCCTAGGATCAAGCCCTGCATTGGGCTCCCTGCTCAGCGGGGCATCAGATCGTCTCCCTCTCCCTCTGCCCCCCCCCCCCACTCATGCTCTCTCTCTCGCTCTTAAATAAGTAAATCTTTAAACAAAAACAAACTGGCAAATTTATGAAGCAACTTGAAGTCTCATACATTGGTTTGGGAATGCAAAATGGTACAGCAACTTTGAAAATCAGTGCAGTTTTTTTTCTAATTTTTATTCTTTTTAAAAGATTTTATTTATTTTTTTTATTTATTTGAGAGAGAGAGAGAGACAGCATGAGCAGGGGGAGGGGCAGAGGGAGCGGGAGAATCTCAAGCAGACTCCCTGCTGACCCTGGAGCCAGATGTGGGGCTTGAGCTCAAGACTCTGAGATCATGACCTGAGCCAAAATCAGGAGTCAGATGCTTAACTGGCAGAGCCATCCAGGCACCCCAGTGCAATTTCTTATAAAGTTAAATACCCACTTGCATAAGACCCAGCCATCCCACTTCTGGGTATTTGCTCAAGTGAAATGAAACCATATGTTGATATAAACACTTCTACACAAATGTTCATAGAAGCTTTATTCATAATTCTCCAAAACTGAAAACATTAACTAGTATAGAGTAGAATACTAGTATAGAGTAGAATACCTCAGCAGAAGGAATGAGTTACTAATACGTGCAACAATGTGGATGAATCTCAAAAGATTTATACTGAGGCAAATAAACTGACTCAAAAGGTTACATACTGTGTGATTCCATTTATATTACATTATGGAATAGATATATTTATAGAAATAAAAACTTATAAGTAGTTTCCAAGGGTTAGGGTAGGGTCATGAAGGAATTTTTGACTTATGGAAATGTTTAGTACCGTGGCATGATGGTAGTTCTTATGGGACCATATGTGATTGTCAAAACTTATGTAATTAAACAGTAAAAAGGGCAAATATTAACACTCAATTAAAAATATATTTTAATAGTCACCTGGATCTCAGTATTACAGGAGAAAAAGATTTTACTGAATCAAAAAAGAAAAAAAAGTATGAAATCAAAGAATTAAAGCATAGTATTTGTAATCTTCAGTGTTCAGTGACTAATAGGTCACTCAGTAACAATTTGTTGAATGAAACTGTTGAATGAGAAATAATTCTGTAATATTTTCATCTTGTACCAGCAGCATCTTAAGAGCAAAAGAATTGTGGTTAAACTGAATATGGACATGCCTCTTGGGAAAGAAATTTTCTACACATTGTGAATCATTTTCAAGGTGAAACATGTTAGAACCACATTATCATTATAAATTATAAGCTTCTCATTGTTCACAGTTTTATTAATTGAGGATGTATTGATTGAATTTTTAATTACATGTTTCAGAAGTTATTTATGAGTGTAGAAGTGAATTTATAAGTTGTTTAACATACAATATCACCAGTTATCAATAAATAGCTTTTATATCTTAAGAATATTTTTAGTTCCCCTGTAGTTTTCATGAGCTATTTATCATCACTGGGCTTTATTTTATTTCATCATGGTGCCTCAGCATGAGAAATTTTAATATTGATGAAGTGAAATAATGCATTAGGGTCTCCTTAGCTCAAAGAGTCTTGAATGAATTTCAAGAAGGCCAGTACCTCTTTAGTATCCTTGGGACTAGTGGTGAAATGACACATACCTGATTATGGAACAGACAGGGCTAGCTGTTGATAGGTTATTCGATGGTCATTCAGTGGATATTTACTGAGGTCTTTCTCTGTAAATTCTGCAACCTCGTCCCCATAGGCATAAATGTCTGCTCAAGCCATCTGCTGGAATTGTGCACTAGGACATGTGGCTTTCTGGATAACCTGACTGGCACCACTTATGCAAATTATGTTTCATTTGACACCCTAGGAACAAGAAAGAGAAAAATGTCTCTTTCATCTCCACCAACACAAAAGCATTTGAGTGTCCAGGAACTCCTGGAACAGAATAAGGGGAAGTATAATACAGTAACAAGAGAATGGACTTTGGAATGAGACCAACTTAGATCCAAAGTCTAAGCTAGGGGGCTGTATTTTGCTTCTATAATTTTCAGTTTCCTGAAATGATCCTGTCTTCCTCATGGTATTGTGAATGTCGAATACGTACTCTTTTGGAAACATGTATGGAAGTCGATCATAAGAAATAAATTGTAGTTCTGTTTTCCCTTCTCCTGTCCTGCAGTTCAAGTTAAATAGTATCTGTCTCTGTGGACCTTATGATGTAGAATGCATCTGCCCCGAGACGCATTCTTAATCCTTTTGGAGTGAGCCTGTTGTCTACACAGCTGTTGCTGAGCCTGCTGTCTCCAGAGGACGTCCTCGAACTACGTTGCTGTCTGCTGGCTCAGGGGAGGTGACTGACCCAAGATCTTTCAAATTGGAACAGTTAGTTCCTCTCTCTCATGGAACCTATATGAGATGAAATCTGGAAGCTGATTTTGTTGTTTAACCCTTCAAAAATTCCATCACCTAATTTGGTTGGATTTCTTTCCCTTCTCAACCAAAGTCATAAGTGCACAAATTATGGAGAGGAATTATTTGACAGAGAAGTGATATGTTCAAAGTTTGCTTTTTGGAAGTCCTGGTGAAGAGGTTGAATTTGAATGAAGAAAGTGGCCTAGAGAATATATGTGAATTTCCCGGGTCACAGTGAAAGTTCTTGAAGTTAAGACTAATTTCAGGTCTAATGATCTTTATAATACTTCTTTTTATTTTAAGATTTTATTTATTTATTTTGACAGAGTGAGAGAGGGAACACAAGCAGGGGGAGTGGGAGAGGGAGAAGCAGGCTTCCCGCTGAGCAGGGAGCCCGACGTGGGACTCGATCCCAGGACCCTGAGATCATGACCTGAGCCGAAGGCAAATGGTTATTGACCCAGCCACCCAGGCAGTGCCCCCCTTTTAAAGATTTTATTTATTTATTTGAGAAAGAGAGAGATCACATAGGCAGAGGGAGAGGGAGAAGCAGACTCATCTTTATGAGACTTCTATGCACACAAAAAACTAGAATGGGGAGCTGGGTGGCTAAACCAAAAAAAAAATTTTTTTTTAAGAAAAAAAAGTCAAAAGTTTCTCTCGCAGTTGTATTCGATATCCTAGGTTTGCTTCTTAGTGGTTATATTGTGAGGAGCTCTGGCCTGTAGAGGTGGATGAGAAGACATGCCCTGCTTAAGCAAAGGTTTTCTCACACTGTAAGAAGTTGAAAAATATTAAAGTTACAGCATTGACAGGATTTAATGATTGCTTATATAGAGAAGATAAGGATAAAAGAGTAGTAGAAATCATGCTCAAGTGTCTGGCTTGAGTTAAAACTGATTAAAATTCATTGAGGTAAGATGTGGTTGGGGGCAGGTTTTGTGACAGAGCCGGCTCTCTCCCGCTATAGCTCTGTGCTTTCTCTGAACACTCCTCTTTCCCACTCCTAGAAAGCATATACTTGTATGTTATCCTTCCTCCCTGGGCCATAGTCTATTGAACAGGGATGAACTCTTGACTCAAAGCCAATGATGTTCTTTCTGTGTGAAATTTGGACTGGGACTATACTTATTGCTGAAACTGAGAACATAGAAAATCCAAGTGCGGGTGGTGTCGTCATCCTGCTCTGTGTAGGGAGAAACAAAGAAAGCTAGTCTTCGAAGTGAGAAGAGATGAATATACATAGGGAAGCAGAGAGGAGATAAGAGGGATGGAGGAGGAGGGAGGGAGGAGAGGGCTGCCTTGGTTTCTGGCAGCTTCTCAGTTCTTGACTCTAAACCACTGCTGTGCCTGGCTATTCTCTCTAATCATAGTCTTTGAAATATATATTATATCTTTGAGTGGTGAGGGTTAATTTGATTGATTCTTTGCAAGCTGGATTCAGAAAAGAGTTGGCCTCCTACAGAAATCCATGGAAACCTATTATGGTCTAGTGCTGAAAGCAGTTAACTGTAGTCAGGAGCAAGGCTTGGACTCAGCCCTTGATCACACTAGAAGAGGGGCTGGTGCTTTCTAATATTTACCACTATGAAAAACCCAGTGGCTAGATTGCCCTTATTACCTGGCTGCAACCAAAGGCTTGGACCCACTCAGTCTGTGGTCACATTAGGGAAGAGACCTGTGTTCACCCAAACGTGAGTACTGAACTGGCAGGATGAAGAAACAGACAAAGGACTGAAGTCCCTTCCTTGAAGTCTGTCCTTTGAGTTTGCTCTGGATCTCTGCCCTGAACTAGAATGTCCTGGGCAACAGGAAAACAGCTCAAAGGATGGTGCTCTGTGTCCAAGAGCTTTCCCTGTTGGATATGGCTGCATCAAGCTTGGCGTGTTCTCTATGAATTTGCCCTGTTTTTTACAACAACCCTTACAATACATCCCTTTGTTTTTGTTTAAGATGCCCTATGGTTTTCCAGTATGGAGGTTCCTCAGAAAGTTGAAAATAGAGCTACCATATGATCCAGCAATTGCACTACTGGATATTTACCCCAAAGATACAAAAGTAGGGATCAGAAAGGGTATGTGCACCCCGATGTTTATAGCAGCAATGTCCACAATAGCCAAACTGTGGAAAGAGCCAAGATGTCCATCGACAGATGAATAGATAAAGAAGATGTGGTATATATATACAATGGAATATTATGCAGCCATCAAAAGGAATGAGATCTTGCCATTTGCAACGATGTGGATGGAACTGGAGGGTATTATGTTGAGCGAAATAAGTCAAACAGAGAAAGACATGTATCATATGACCTCACTGATATGAGGAATTCTTAAGCTCAGGAAACAAACTGAGGGTTGCTGGAGTGGGGGGTGGGGTGGGAGGGATGGGGTGACTGGGTGATAGACACTGGGAGGGTATGTGCTCTGGTAAGCGCTGTGAATTGTGCAAGACTATTGAATCTCAGATCTGTACCTCTGAAACAAATAATGCAATATATGTTAAGAAAAAAAAAAGAAGAAGATAGCAGGAGGGGAAGAATGAAGGGGGGGAAATCGGAGGGGTAGACGAACCATGAGAGACGATGGACTCTGAAAAACAAACTGAGGGTTCTAGAGGGGAGGGGGGTGGGAGGATGGGTTAGCCTGGTGATGGGTACTGAGGAGGGCACGTTCTGCATGGAGCACTGGGTGTTATGCACAAACAATGAATCATGGAACACTACATCAAAAACTAATGATGTAATGTATGGGGATTAACATAACATAACAATAAATTTAAAAAAAAAAGATGCCCTATGGTTTTCTATTGTTTTCCACCAAAAGCTGAAGAGAACAGGGCATAAATGTCCATTCTGCTCTTCCATGCTTAGCAAAGACCACTCCTGGGGATGGCTAGGGCTCTAAAGCCAAGGAACTAAGTTCTCAAGGCTTGATAGTCATGAAAGTTAGATGGAACAGGTGA
Organism: Neomonachus schauinslandi; assembly: GCF_002201575.2. Classification (NCBI taxonomy): domain Eukaryota; kingdom Metazoa; phylum Chordata; class Mammalia; order Carnivora; family Phocidae; genus Neomonachus; species Neomonachus schauinslandi. The sequence goes on along the minus strand of NC_058413.1, from coordinate 106,926,726 downwards.
CCAGAAGGTGCTTCCTTGCACTGTTTTGTGACTGATGATAGGAAAACATGATGTAAGGGGGTCTAAACTTGTCTGCCTGGATTTGTACCCCCACCAAAACTATAGAAGGAAACAGGGCTTTGGGCTCTTGTTCTGGTGTGAAAAGGCCTGGTTGACTTCATGATGGGTTGTGATCCAGGGGCTCCTTAGTTATCCCCATAATCGCATCATATATTACTTCTGTTATGACCCCTTAGCATGGCAACATCCCAAGACATAAACAGGACATTTTCTTACGTATTTTTTCAATATCCTTTGAAGTCTCTCAGTGGTATACTTGATCTAAGTATTTTTATCTTTTACTGTAGAGCTATCCCTATCCTTTGACATGGAATAACTTCTCTGATCATTAGTGCTCTTTTACTTTCATGATAGATTATTTTGAAATTCATCCCCATGTCAGTTTTGATTCTAACACCCAAGCAACTCCAGTGGTACTAAGTCAACAATTCTCAGAAAACCATAGAATTTCCTAGGTGATAGGCCTGTAGCAGAGGCTGAGGATTACCTGTGATAAACTCTTTTAAGAAAATTTGTACTCTTGGGCGCCTGGGTGGCTCAGTTGGTTAAGCGACTGCCTTCGGCTCAGGTCATGATCCTGGAGTCCCAGGATCGAGTCCCGCATCGGGCTCCCTGCTCAGCAGGGAGTCTGCTTCTCCCTCTGACCCTTACCCCTCTCATGCTCTCTGTCTCTCATTCTCTCTCTCTCAAATAAATAAATAAAATCTTTAAAAAAAAAAAAAAAGAAAATTTGTACTCTTTTCTTACTACAAAGTAATATATGTTGAGAGTAAAAGTTATAAAATACAGAGAATAAACATATAAAAGAATACCTTTAAATCCCACCAAAAATAGATGAATTGATGGCATTTTAAGTGGAAAAAAAAAAAATATATATATATACTTGTAGACTTTTATTAACTCCTCCTGAAATCTTTTTCTTTGCACTCTCTTTCTTTCTTGCTGTGCTCCCATACTGAGGAGTTCCTCTGTAATGGTCTGTCAGCAATAAAAGCTTTCATTTTTGTTTTCTTGAAAAAGTCTTTGCATTCCCATCACATTGACTTGTCAATAATAATATATTTGGATATATAATTTTAATTTATTGGGTATCACAACATCATTTTATGTCATTTAGTATTTTGCATGAGAAATATACCATTCTTTGGATAGTCATTCTTTTGTCTCCTTAACTCTGGAGTTTTTAAAAAGATTTTCTAGTGTGTTTTTGTTGTTGTTGTTGTTGTTTTTAAATTAGAGAATCATTTCATGTGGCTTTGCATTTCTTTATTTTATTTATTTACTTACTTATGTCATGGCATCTTCCTCCAAAGATTCCATCTTTCTTCACATTTGTCCATAGTTAATTCTTTGAATATTGCCTTTTCTTCTGAAACAACATTTGATGTAACTTGGCAATTCTGTCTGTTCTCCATGCCTCATAATTACTATTTCAGATTTTCAAAAAAAAAAAAAAATTCTCTCTGCTGCTTTCTGGGTGAGGTACTCAGAACTATTTTTCAATTCACTAATTCTCTCTTCAATTGTATCAACTATACTGTTTAAAGAATCACTGAGTATTTTTTTTTAATTTCACCTTTCACGTTTTGTATTTCTAGGCTTCCATTTTATTTACTTCATAATATGCTATTTTTTGCCTCATTACTTTTATTATTTTCTTATCATTTTGAAATTCTTATCCCACGGTCTCTTTCCATTGGCTCTATTATCCTGTAGTTTCATGAGTTTGACTTTAATATCAGCTGTGTGTATTTCACGGCAATGGATTTCACTGCATACTTTGTAATTTTGTCTGGGGGCTCATCTACATTGACAAATATCTTCTTCGGGGGCTTTTTGTGAGCCATGGATTTGACAGTACTCCTGTGACATGGTTTCATGTGGGACTGTGCTAATAATACTCTTTAATTTCTTGTTTCTAGTTTATTTTTAAATATTAATTTCTTTGATTTAGGTTTCAGCATTTCCCACATTTTAAGCAAGACATATGGTTCAAAAATTGCATTCTGAATAAACTGCCATTTCTGTTATTACCACAACCCCAGATAAGCAGCATAACTTTGTGCCATATCCTTGGACTTGAGAGCTAAGGTTTCCAAGCCACTATTCATGGATGGGACAACTATTCCTAAACTTCTGTGTTGAAGTTCCAGACCATCTTTTGGGCATAAGACCTGTAGCCCAATGTTCATGTATTCCATATGGTCATCAAAACCACTAACCCAACCTCTCTATCCGTGGTTTGGTTAATCCCTAGCCAGAAAACTTGAACTTCTTCTCACCCTTATTTATAAGTTATCTTTTAATTCTGGCACTTAATTTTAATCCTGCTAATGCATTTTATAAAATGAAATTTATTTTATCTACCGTTCTATATGTGTGAAGAAATAGAGGAGATTTTACATTTCAACTCAGGCCACAGTGATGAAAATCTCCATGATATGTGCTATAGATTTCCCAGTGACCTCTCCAATTCCTTACAGAAAGGTACAAATTAACTAAAGTTTTTGCTTAAATTTTTATTGAATAATGCCAACATTGTTTAGTGTTACCTTGTCATTATAAGGGGAGACAACTAAGAGAGGAGTACATTCATGGAATAGTTGGTGTTTTGGGTATGACCATCTGTTGAGACAGGAAGACAGAACTTTGAATATGGCCAGATATACAAGATAGTCAGTTGAATGCTGGTAATAAATCAGTTTTCCAGTAGTTAATCTAATCAACATTAACAATAGATAGGCATTCATTTATTGCATTTGTTGCATTTGTTGTTAAAATAGTTTAATGCAATTGATATTTTGATGGTGGTGGTGTTTTGTTTTTGTTTTTTACTTCATGTGCACTATTAATTAGACATGAACATTTATCTCAATAGATGGTAGATAAATCACTGGTGACATGAAATGAACATGGTGTATGAACAAAGACTAAAATTAATGCTGAAGATAATCACCAAGGTGATACTATTTCTAATCTTTTTCACTGGGTTTTCTATATTAAGTTCAGTATTGGTTTATCCATTTCTATGGAAATAATTTTTGTAGAATAACAAAACTGTTACCATTAAATATTTCTTAGCCCTTATAAATAATAAATATGTGTACTCCCATTGCTTTTCTAACAAGTTTGCCAAAGTACTTCACCGTCAAATACTCTGTTATTATTAGCCTTGTGCCTGGGAGGAGTTTAGGCTTAGGAGACTCAATATAATATTGAAGTTTACATAGCAAATCAGTAGCCAAGAGAGAAAATGAACCCTTCTCAGGCCTCATCCTGTGCTCTGGCCTGAGCACAGCATAGCATCAGCATCCTCTGCTCAGAGCGTTCAGGGCGTTCATTAACTAGGTCATGTGGCTGTGCCTAGAATGTACAGCGATGGTACTGAGCGCCACGGAGTCACAAACAGCCAGACAGCGATGATCCTGAGCCCTGTGGAATCACAAACAGCAAACCGAATTAAATAGACTAGGAAATTTTAAATCTGCAAACCGATAAATACACATTGCAAAGGGGAAAAGACATAAAGTAGCATTTCCTTCTTCTATTAAATCCCACTTTATAAAGTCTTATCATAATGAAGGGAGCAAAACTATTGAAATAATCATATGGAATAAAAGTATCAATAAGCAGGTATTTTTACTATGTTCAAACAGTGAGGAAATTGTTATGATAAAGGAGTACTTGTTTGCAAAAAGGCTTAGTCCTCTGAATCGCAAGTTATTATCAATTGTCTTTTTATTAACCTACCAAATAACATGGAGGAACATAAAGTTGATATTTGAAATCTTAAGTTTGATTCTTGACTCTGATTTTCACCAGCTTTATAAAATAATTTTGAGCAAGCCATTGAACTAGCAATATTACATATCTTCATTTAGTCAGGTATCTGCATTTGTTAAAAAAAAAAAGCCAAATACAGGTTAAGATTCGTATACTTACTTGAATATATGGTATACATCAATAACGTATTGAAGAATTCCTTTAGTTTATTTTAAATAACAAAATTTTCTTGTATAAATTTATATAACATGATCCAGTTTTAATTAAAAAATTTAAAAGCCAATGTTCATATATCATACATCATTATACACACATGGAGGAAGTTGTAGACTAGATACCACATTGAGGATTTATGAATTCTCTGTGGGAATGGGAAGAAAAACAATTGAGAAATTTAAAGAAAACGTTCTCTTACATATTGAACTATGTATATGTGTGTGTGTGTATGCAGATACATGCATATATATGCACAAAATGTGTGCATATAAATACGTATAGATTTTTACACACATGCATGCACTATTTTAATGAATTGTGTTATGTATTACTGCAACTTGCCTCTATATTAGAAGTTTTCAGATTAGCACATACAGATTTACCTCCTTACCACCTTTTTGAAAAACTGTTACATAGTATCCATGGAAAGGATGGATCATATTTTATTTAAAAAAAACTCTCATTGATGGATTTTGAAATCATTTTCATTTTTTGGCTACTACAAATAATTTTTTTTTTTACTACAAATAATTTTTAATATACCTTACTGTATACATGTTTCTCTGGGGTAGGTTTCAAAAAATGGAGTTGATTATTTACAGGGTATGAATATAATTCTCCAATGTGGCTGTACCAATTTATATACATACTAGAAATATGTAATAATCTTTTTCCTCACTTCCTGTCAATAATGATTTTATTATCTTTAATTTTTTATCTGAAAGTTGAAAAATAACTCCTTTTTATTTCAACTTGTATTTGCTGCCTTCTAGAAAATTATGTTTGTGTATCATACATATTAAGGTATTGTCCACCTTTATAAATTATCTCTTCCTATTTTTTCCCATTTTTATTGGGTTTTCCATATTTTTCTTATTGATTGGTCTAATACATTATTTGCAAATAATTTTCTGCTGTTTGGTGCCTGTGTTTTAACTCTGTTAATGGTTTTCTATCTTACAGATATCTTAAAATATAGTATGATCAAATAAATTTGTTCTTTGTAAATACGTATTGTGCATATTATTTAACAAGGTCTTTCTACCAAAAAGTTCATAAAATTATTATAATTCCTTCTAATAGATTAATAATTTTAAAAAATATTTCTGTTGTAATTTGTTTTTATTTTCATGGATGATATTAGGTAGGTATCTAACATTTTATCTTTTTATTTTTACTGGACTTTGAACAGAATGGTATTGTTATAATCCTTTGTTCATCACACTTTTAAACATTGGTCCAAATGTTTTGTTTGTGTGTTTATTGTTTTTTTGTAATGTATAGTATAAAATCAACTATCTCAGTAATAATAGGATCCTGAAAATAATGTACATCTTACCATATGCCTCCTCCCACCATGTCGTCCTTGGCCACAAGGCAAACTTTATTTTAAATTCTGAGTTTACTATCCTTTTTTTTTCTAGTGTATTTGAAAAATTGACTTTATTAAGGAATACATTACATATAATATAATAGCACCTTTTAATTGCAAGATCAGTGATTTTTGGTAAATGCATATACTAACATAATTATCTCCTTAATCTAATTATAGACCATTTACATCTCAGAAAGTCTGGTCATCCCGTTTTGTAATCACACTCCCCTACTCTGTAGTATATACAACCACTGATCTAATTTCTACTATAACAGATTAGCTACATATGCCCCAGATATCAAAAAATGGCACTGCTTCTCAGTATGTGTGTGAGATTCAACCATAATTTATGAAGCAGACATATGCCCTCTGGGGGCTGAGGCTGTAAGGTGACGGGCCCACCCGCCCACACTCCTGCTGGTGAGACCCCAGGCAGCCCGGAGCAAGCCAGAGTGCCCATGTGGACCCAAGGGAAGGCTGGGTTACATACTAAATGTGTTATTTAGCTTTGTAAGGAACTACCAAATGGTTTTCCAAGGTGGTTGTACCATTTACACTCTCACCAGCCATGTATGAGAGTTCTAGTTGTTCTAAGTCTCTGCCAACTCTTGGAATTGCTAGTCTTTCTACTTTTAGTCATTCTCATGGGTTAAAAAATGTTATCTTGATGCAATTTTGGTTTTTGTTTTTTAGTTACTAATGATGCTGAACAATTTTATATGTGTGCTCATTGACCATTACTGGTATAATTCCATTTGTGAAATGTCTGTTCAAATTTTTTGTATTATTTATATATTGGGATGTCCTCTCATTGACTTCTGAGAACTCTGTCTGTATTCTAGGTAAATTTCCTATGTCAGATATAGGAGTTTCTACTATTTTCTCCTAGCCTGCAACTTAAATTTTCATTTTCTTGACAGCATTCTACAAAGGGTACATAGTATATATTACTTGATAAAGTCCAGCTTATCAATTTAATTTTTTATGTTTCATGCTTCTGGATTCTGTGCAATATTTGCCTATTCCAAGCTATCAATTTTATTTGTTTTCTTCTAGAAGTTTTATGATTAGATGAAGAATCCAATTAAAATTAATTTTGCCTATTTTGTGAGATAGAGGTTGAGATTATTTGCTCACAACATGGATATCCCATTGCTCCAGCTCCACTTGAAATAAAATTTCTGTTACCCACTGAATTACATTGACTGCCATGTTGAAAAATCAGTTGACAATATATATGTGGACTCTGTTCTGTTCCATAGAGTTTTATGACTATCATTATTCCAATATGTGTCTTGATAACTATGGCTTTTTAAATATATCTTGAAGGAAAGTTGGCCTAAATCCTCCAATATTATTATTTTTGTTGAAATGGTTTCAACCATCAGGTCCTCTGGATTTTTTAAAAATCCTCTAAGATTTTTATACAAATCTTAGAATTAGCATGAAGATTTTTATAAAAATATTGGTGGGGTATTTGATTTAGATAGTATTTTATTTATAGTTCAATTTGAGTAGAATGGATATCTTTACAATAGTAGGCATTCAAATCCATTAATGTGCTATGTATCTACATTTGTTTAGGTTTTAATTTCTTTCAGGATTGTTTTGTACTTTTCAGTGCACAGGTCTTCCATGTGTTTTGTCAGATTTATCCCTAAGTATTTCATGTTCATAATTCTGTATAAATATAATACTTATTTCAATTTCTGATTGTTCATTGCAACTGTATAAAAATACAGTTGATTTTTTTAATACTGATCTCATACCCTGCAGCCTTGTTAAATTGACTTGCTAGTTCTTGTAATGTTTTTATAAGTCCACTGGATTTTCTTGTTTTTTTAAATTTTATTTTATTATGTTAATCACCATACATTACATCATTAGTTTTTGATGTAGTGTTCCATGATTCATTGTTTGCGTATAACACCCAGTGCTCCATTCAGGACTTGCCCTCTTTAATACCCATCACCAGGCTAACCCATCTCCCCCAACCCCCTCCCCTCTAGAACTCTCAGTTTGTTTCTCAGAGTCCATAGTCTCATGGTTCATCTCCCCCTCCGATTTCCCCCGCTTCATTTTTCCCTTCCTGCTATCCTTTGGATTTTCTACATAGATGGTCATGTCATCTACAAATACAGTTTTATTCTTCCTTTCCAATCTGGATGCATTTGATTTGTTTATCTTGCCTTATTTCACTGGTTAGGGCTGCCAGTCAATGTTGTAGTTGGGGGAGAGAGGGGACACATTCTTCTCTTGTTAATCTTTGGAGGAAAGCATTCAGTATTTCACAATTAAATGTAATAACTGGAGATTTGTGTATGAATGCCTTTTATCTGTTCTAGGAAATTCCTTTCTATTCCTAAGTTGCTGTTTTTTGGGGTTTTTGTTTTTTGTTTGTTTTGCTTGTTTGTTTTTTAGGAGAGAACTTGGTTTTGTTGAAAGCACTGTGGCTTCTATTGGGAATTATCACTAGCTTTTTCTTATTTTGTTTGTTCTTATGGTGAATTGCCTTGACTGATTTTTGAATTTTAAATCAACCTTGTATTTGCAAGAAAAAACCTACTTTGCCATGATGAATTAGCCTTTCTGTATATTGAATCTATTGTTTAAATTTTTGTTAGAATTTTTACATGTGCTCATGAAGGATATTGGTCTATAGTTTTCTATTCTTGTAATGGTTTTGGTCAGGTTTTGCCATCAGGTTAGTGATGGTTTCCTCAATTTCTGGTCAAGTTTGTTGAGAATTGGTATTATTTATTTCTTAAATGTCTGCTACATTTGAAAAGTGAGTCCATCTCAGCCTGAAGTTTTCTTTATGAAAATTATATTAACTACAAACACAATTCTTTCAATAGATATAGAATTACTTGGGTTATTTATTTCTTCTTGAAGGAGCTCTGGTAGGTTCTTTTAGGAATTCATCCATTTCACCTAAATTTGTTGGAATTATTGACATAAACTTATTCATAATATTTCCTTTCTATCCTTTTAATATATGTAATAATGTCACTTTTTCTTCCTGATATTGGTAACATGCTTTTCTTTTTTTTTTTTTCCTTCATCTGTATGACCAGAAGTTATCCATTATTGGTCTTAAAGAAACAGCTTTTTTTTTCTTTTTTTTTCTTTTTTTTTTTTTTTTTTTTTTTTCCATTTGGTTTTTTTTTTTTTTTTTTTTTTTTTTCTTTTTAGAGAAAGAGTGCAAATAGGTGGAGGGGCAGAAGGAGAGGGAGAGAGAAAATCTTAAGCAGGCTCCATGCTCAGTGCAGAGCCCAAGGCGGGGCTCAATCGCATGACCCCAAGATCATGCCTTGAGCCAAAATCAAGAGTCAGACACTTAACTGACTGAGCCACCCAGGCAACGCTGTTTTCTTTCTTCTATTTACTTTGAGTTTCATTTGACCTTTCTTTCCTCGTTTCTTAAGGAGGAACCAGAGGTCCTTGATTGATTCCTTCTTTTCCAGTATAGGCACTTAGTGCTCTAAATTTTCTCTCAGTTCCTGCTTTAGGAGCATCCCATACATCTTAGTATGTTCTATTTTCATTTTCATTGAGTTCCAACTACTTTTAAATTTTCCTTAAGGCTAATTTGTTGACCTATAGGGTTTTTTTGTTTGGTTTGGTTTTTTTGATGTGTATTATTTAGCTCCTATCTGGAGATTTTCCAAAAATCTTTCTGATAAAGATTTCTAATTTAATTCCATTATAGTCAGAGAAATACTTTGACTTGAGTTCTTTTTAACCCAGAATATGGTTTACCTTGGTAGATGTTCTGAGGTTGTTGAAGTAGTCTGTAAATGTCATTTTTGAGTGAATTATTCTATAAATATCATTTAGGTCAACTTGATTGCTTTTTTTCAAGTTCTATACATGCTTATGGTTTCTATCTGCTTGCTTTGTCAATCTCTGAGAGAGCTATAATGAAATCTCTGACTTTTATTGTGGATTTACCTATTTCTCCTTGCATTTGCATCAATTCTTCTTTCATGGATTTTGGAGCTGTGTTATTAGATGCATAAATGTGTAGGATTATTAGGTCCTCCTTATAAGTTAACCCCTTTATTTTTATGAAATAGACTTCTTTATCCCTGCTTATATTCTTTGCTCTGAAATCCACTTTGTCTTATAATATATAGCCACACCAACTTTTTCTTGATTTGTGTTAATGTGGTATATTGTTTTCAAGAAATTCTGTAACAAAATACCACAAACAGGATGGCCTAAAACAATAGAAATTTACTCTTTTGACAGTTCTAGAGGTCAGAAGTCCAAAATCAAGGTGCCAGCAGGGTTAGTTTTTTCTCTAGGCTCTGAGGGAGAATCCATTACTTGCATTTCTCCTAGCTTCTAGTTGCTACTAACAACTAGCCATTATTAGCATTCCTTGGATTGTAGACACAGCACTCTAATCTCTAACTCTGTTCACATGGCTTTCCCTTCTTTATGTCTTGGTCTGCTTCCTCTTCTTTCTTACAAGGACTTGTCATTACATTTAGGACTCACTCTAATCCAGGATGATCTTATTTCAATTTCTTTACCTTAATTACATCTGCAAAGGATTCCAGATAATGTCACATTCTGAAGTTCCAGATGGACATATCTTTTGGGTGCTACAATTCAATCCATTACATTTGGTGTATCATTCACCTTCCTTTTACTTGTAACCTATTTGTGTTTTTATATTTATAACGAGTCTCTTATAAGCATGACAAAATTGGATCTTTTTAAAAATTCTGGTTAGACAATATCTGTCTTTTATTTAGTTTTTAGACCATTTAAGTTTTATGTGCTTGTTGCTATTGTTAGGTTTAAATCTATCTTCTTGCTATTTGTTTTCTGTTTTCCCTTTCTGTTTTTTCTTTTAATAATGTATTTTATTTTCTGGTTTTGTTTTACAATTTCATTCTTTCTTTTTTCTGTGAGGATTTTAAATGGATTAATTTTAAGTTAAGTTTCAGCTTGTTACATAAATAAAACCACTAAATAGCACACCAGAGTGGATTTCCTCAAAACCAGATTATAATAATACACTGTTTTGTAATAGCATCTAGTACGAACAAAGCACTGTTTTAAGTATTTTACTCATATCAACTCATTTAATGCCACAACTCTATCAAGTAGATGCTATTTTATGTCTATTTCATAGATGAGAAAACTCAGATACAAGCAGGTAAACTAATATGTTCTTAAGGACTTAAGTAAATAGTATGTCTGGGATGCAAAACTAATATACCCAGAGATCATGTTCTTAACCAGAATTCCAATAAAGCTTCCCAATTGTTGACTTTGTTGGCTGTTGTGCTTGTTGATTTTCTTTGTGAGCCTTGAGTAAAAGGATTTTTTTCTTCTTCTTTCTAATTTCCTTTCATATCTGTTGATCTGATTGTTGCCTTCATCTAGATACTGTCCCTAGCTCAAAATCAGGTATTAAATTGATGTTTGCAGGCTTTCTTCTTTTAGAGTATCACAAATCCAGGTTCTTAACCAGCAGCAGCTTGCTGCACGTCCTACCTGACCAGCTTTCTCTGCTTCTTTCTCTTCACTTATACAGAAGCCTGAAGGTGAAGGCCATAGCTCCAGAAAAGTTTTTAGTCCCCACACTTGGGGCAGAAGTCATGATCCTGGTGAGGCTGGTTCTGTTTGTTACCTGTGGGTTTTTTTGGGTCCTGGTTCCCTGTGTCCCTGGGGGATTAAAACTCTTGGCAACTTTTTCTGGATTTCAGTTCAGAAGTCATGCATATATTCTATTTCAGCATCTGTTTATTATCTCCCTCCCTTCTAAGATAGTTATTATTATGTCCATTTCGGCAAATGTGGACACTGGGTCTCAAAATAGCTAAGCAACTTTCCCAAGGTCACCTAGTTAGTAATGGAGAGCCAGGTATTAAATCTGTAGCAGAAAAACTCAAAAGTCTATGCCATTCCACTTTCTTTATACATCCTTCCAAGATACAGATATTAAGTGTTTATCCTGTGGGCTAGGACTCTATAATGACACAAATTAATGCAGCCCTTCACGTCCCATGGAAAGCATGTTTCCTTTCTGTGGAGAGCTTTTCCTCATTGCTTTTCTCTGCTTCACTGCCCACAAGGAGTGCAGTGGCAGTTCTTTCTAATGAGAAAGATGGTAACATGATGAGATTAAAATCAGGGTCAAAACTGAGCAGTGTCATATGTACATACATTTAGTAAAGGCAGTGGAAATTTATTAGATACCTGCCTCTAGAACAGGTTGAAAAGATTGATTTTATTGGTGGGATAATCTTAGCAACAGTATGTGAAAATGCTACCCTAGACAGATTCCCCATCACCCCAGAGGGAACATGTCAGGAAGAGAGAGGAGCTATATGGAGCATGTGTATGGCTAGGCTTCTGTCAAGAAATTTTACATTCATTAATTTGCTTAATTGTCTGGGGCACCTGGGTGGCTCAGTTGGTTAAGCGACTGCCTTCGGCTCAGGTCATGATCCTGGAGTCCCGGGATCGAGTCCCGCATCGGTCTCCCTGCTCGGCGGGGAGTCTGCTTCTCCCTCTGACCTTCCCCCCTCTCATGTGCTCTCTCTCTCACTCTCTCAAATAAATGAATAAATAAAATCTTTAAAAAAAATAATAATTTGCTTAATTGTCTGAAAAAAAAAAAAGGAGTTGGGTATTTAATGCATAATTGTTACCTCTAAGAAAACAGATTTAGAGGAATTAAACAATTTGCTCGCCATCGCAAAGGCAGTAAGCACAAAGCCCAGGTTTCTGTGATTGCGTATCAGGGGCTTTCTCTTTTTTACTAGCTAGGTTGCCTTTGCCTATCGTCTTACCAGGCACTTGATGGAAGGCATCTGCTTTATGAGCAATATTTAGTCTTACAAGAGCTTCCTTTATCTTTAAAAAGGGGGGGGGCTACATTCTCTATTAATACTGGTACATGTACTGGTCTTTGTTCCTGGACTCGACACAATAGAGGTTGATCTGTATGATGAGGCTTCTCCGAGTGACCTTGCCTCTGTTACCTTCTATGGCAACAGACCCTGCAACTGCTACCACAGAGGTGGGACATGACCCAGGCTCGGCCACGTGTGGGTCTCATCTACCTGGACACAGTGACTGGTTCTAGGGGTAGGTGGATATATGACACACAGGGAGCAATGTTGAGCTTTTCCCTTGATAGGATACGATGGAGACAAGATATATATCTCTGGCAATCAAAGTAACTAAAGTCACGTTACCAAGTTGTGGAGAAAGTACACTTAGAGTTGAAGACCACAAAGCCAGTAAACTGAGAGAAATATAAATGTATGATGGGCAGTCTCTTCATGTCTGGATCCAGACATCTCTAAGAACAAACCTCCTTCTGCCTGTTCATGGTTGGATTATCCAAGCCATAAAGTTTGCTTAAACTATTTTGAGTTGGATTTATGTTCTTTGCAACCAAAAATATCTTGCTTGATATAGCTTATTTCTGAAGAGAACAACAAATTACAAATGAGAAATCATGGAACTTTAGCCCATAGGGTGTTTTCATTTTGTGTCTCTCCCCAAACCCCCAAAGAATAGCACTGATACTGTTACTTTTATGAATGTCATGCCTTTTACAGATTATACCAGAAAATACAAACTCTACACTCACAAACCCTCTCCTCAAATTATACAAAGGAACAAGTGGTTTGGAGTGTGTGGGTATTTTCTATTTGACATTGCCAAGAACTGGGCAGAAATGAGAAGAACTGGTTTTCCCAGAACTGGCCACTGTGCCCTCAGCGATGTTTCTGGCTCAGGGAGTGGGCATGGTAGGCAGGAGGACCTTCAGCTGAACATTGAACAGTTCCATACATTAAGGTACCAGAGGCTGCTGATAGCTTTTTTTCCTCTTCTTTTTTAAAGAGAAATGTCTTTAATCCCCGCCCCCCAGAAACTCTGAGGAAAGTCCTCAAACTGGTACACCCTCATCCTTTGCTGCTTCAAAAAACTCTGGGTGCCTCTGGAAGGAAGATACCAATGGTGAGTCTGATGATGGGACAGGATCTTTGGGGTCACTCATCGGTTACTTGAAAGTGAAAAAATTCAGAAAATAGAAAACTCAGCAGTGGCCTACGTTAATCAGGGTGCCTCATTTCTTAAAGAGATTGGCCCCTTAAGACACCTTTTTCCCCCTTGAAATGCACCCACTTTCCACCTTATTCTCTTTAAAGCCTCTCTTTGAGATAAAAAGATTTTTCTTTTTGTCACCCATTCAGTTCTGAAATACTTTATACATTTCCTCTCAGCTTCCTCTCTGCTGTGTACCAGCTATGTTGGAGGATTGTCCATTCTTCCCTAGATCAGCTCTCAGGGAAGTTCACTCTTCAGCTCACCTGGTTCTTTCTTTCCCTCACAACACTGTTGTAACCATTCTCACTATGGTGGCCACAGACCAGTTAATTGTCAAATACAGTGGACACTGCTGTCCATGCCTTACCTGACCTCTTAGAGGAGATTAGGAACTCTCTCCGTTGGTATTTATGGCTCTTCCTCAGTGATCTGTTTCTGTAGTCACTCCTCAGATTTATTTCCTGGACTCTGTTCTTTTTTAAACATTAGTATTTTTCTGAAATTATTTTAGGCCTTTTTCACACTACTCTGTTCTGAACTATCCTATTGATATTAGCTATATATTGATATAAATGTCAGATCCATATATACAACTGCCTATTGAATATTCTTAATTTAGTGTTCCAAGCAGAATCTGAAGCTCAGTTTATTCAAACCTAAATGCATCATTTCTTGCACTGCAGAAATGCTTTCTTGTTCTATATTTCCCATTTAAGTGAATTACAGCACACAGTAATCCAAGATTTTTCATTCTATATCATTTTCAACTTGTTAAGGCCTCTGAGTTAGTTTCTAAATAAGCCTTCAGTTGGTTCCCTCCTGCAAGTACCCTCTGCTTCTTTCGTAGAACACATTCTTATTATTTTTGTTCTTGGCTTTAACTGTTTTCCTGTGTCTACTATCTTTTACACTACCGCTGAGGTGAGGTTTCAACAGTGGAAATTGGATCAGATTCCATTCCTTCTGGAAATCCTACGCTGGTTTCTGTTGTCTTTGGTATGAAATTCGAGCCCTGCACCATAGTGTTAATTGCTCTTCATCTCTCCAACATCATCTCCTGTTTCAGTCACTACACTTGTTTCTTGTGAAGTTCTGAGACATTTTCAGGACTCCTTCCCTCCTACAGAGCTGTTGCTTCTCACTAGATACAATTTTATTTTAAAGCGAGGAGCCTGGTTTAGGTGTGTATTTCTGTGACTCAAAGCATCTTCCAAAATGTAATGTATATTAACTCTTAGAAATTCTCTGTAAGTACTAAATAGTTCTGGAGGGATGATGATAGAATCCAATACAATGTCATTCTAATTCTACTGGAATATGTTAACAAACAGGTAACAGTAACAGCATTTTGCATACTTCAGTTGTATCAGTTTACATGTATTCTTCATCAACAACATCATCTCACACTTAAAAAAAGGAGATGAAATGAAATGCTTGGAGTACCAGGTCATGCCTGTGGACAAAGTCTTGTTTCATTGTGTTTGGGGTCATGGAGGAAATACCTGAAATGGTGAAGGGACTCATTTGAAAATGAGGTAGAGATACATGTTTTACTTACGATTTTGTAATTTTGAACTTAATAGTATACTGTTTATATTTGAGGGTATGCTAAATTGGTCACTAGCCAACAAAAATAAAGTATATTCATTATGTCCAAGAAGCAAGTATAGTCTTCAAAGATTAAAACATTCAAAAAGAAAGAGTTCTTGAATTTTAGACAAACAAGAACAATAGAATAAACTGTTAATAATAACAATACTAGAAATCACAGGGCATTTATTATATCCTAGTTATTCATTTAAAAGTCAAAACTTTCAGGGTGCCTGGGTGGCTCAGTCGTTAAGCGTCTGCCTTCAACTCAGGTCGTGATCCCAGGGTCCTGGGATCGAGCCCCACATCGGGCTCCCTGCTCAGCGGGAAGCCTGCTTCTCCCTCTCCCACTCCCCCTGCTTGTGTTCCCTCTCTCGCTGTCTGTCTGTCAAAAAATAAATAAAATCTTAAAAAAAATAAAAATAAATAAATGTCAAAACTTTCATAGATTAGGAAACTGATCTTCATATAAAATTATAATCACCAAATCCACATACCTAAAAGTGGCCAATCTAGTTTTTTTCCTACTTTTTGAAGCACTAATTATAAGATACTTTAATTATTATTCATCTCTTGGTGAATGTTAGAAAACCTTTGTTATCCACAGAACAGATACATTTGAAAAGCAGAAGCCAAGAAAAAAGTTGCCAGTAATGAGTGTTGAACTGTGTACACTGAATCAGTATGTGACAATTTCTGACACAGCCACATTGAAACAAGCGCTATGTTATCCATAAGCTGGACCCTGTGTCCTTTTGCTGTATTTTTACTTCCGTAGTTTCAAAGAAGTTTTGACTGTAATGAAAATTGTGTATTTGAAAGATAGAACACCTTGTTAACTGGACAAACAAAAGCTTTTGTGCTAAAAAAATCTTTCCTTATAACACAAATAACTTGTAGAGATGCAGGATGTCCGATGAACATTGGATCTCTGCTTATAATCCTGTTAGGAAGAGAACATTGGTTTTCATCTTCACAACACTGGGTTCAACTCTTTCTTTGAGATTTTCCCTGCACAAGCTCTGAATCTACCTGAGTAATTTCTATTTCCCTTTATCATAGACATTTCTTGTGTGACGTTAAAAAACATATTCTCTAATGGAGGTGAAATGGAAAAATTATCCCTCACTTCTTATTTTGAATTGAACAAAAGAATTATTCTTGGAAGTGCCACCATAGAATCGAATTCATTGTACTGTGTGAATTGGACCTTTTATGCTTTTAAATGATGTGACATTTTTATTTAGCACCAATCGAGAAGTGACCACAAGATAAATGAGCTCTCTGGTTTTGCAACATTTTATCATTCCAATATAAAAGTTTTTAGAATTATTGCTAACTAAAGAATCAGAAGGTAAATTCACATAGAGCTACTTCTCTGGATTTTCAAGTCTTTGTATCCATGCACTTCTTTCTTCAAAATCTTTCTCCACTTTTTCATGAGAAAGTCAACAGATAAAGCAATGAAAAGCTGTGCTTCCCTGACTAGAGTAGGAGTAGGAGGTGAGGATGGGAAGGTCCCATTTAACATCCTCTAGTCCTTGTTGTAGTCTCTGAAAGAACTCAGAACTCTTAGGCTGACAAGCACAAATCAGAAAACACCAGACCTCAGAAACTAAGAAGAAAATCGATAGGGCATTCTAGCTAGCTTCTTCACATTTTTACATTGCTCTCCATAGCTCCTTGATGTATGACCATATAAATGTCTGTTTGAATATTTCCAGAGCCATAATGTTTTTCACTTAACCATTTACCTTTGTGACCGAATCTGCTAGTATATTTCTGCTTATGCTGAGCAAAAGCAGTTGCATCTATTTTATGGTACATACTAAGTCCATAACCCTACTTGATATGATATTATGCTTTCTTAAAGTCATCTCTTATCAAAGCCAACTGTCATTAATTGTTTCAGTCATTCCACAAAGATAGTAAATCACTCTATAAACCACTCTCCATTTCATCAATTCTCCTCCAGAATTATTCCTGCTATCAATGCTCCTGCTGTCAGTGCTCTCTTTAAAACCAGACTTTCTAGAATAAAAGGCTCCGGATATGATCTGACTAGGGTAAAATACAATAGGACATTACTTTTTCTTGGATTGCATGTTAGGTCTCTACATAAATTATGTCCAGAGTTGGAGTACTCTTTTAGAAAGAGATACACAATATGATTTGGGAACAAGAAATACTTGAGGAATTATCCAAGGGGAATATTTTTAAAATTATTATTCCCAGTCTCTGCTTGCTATTTTGATAACTTACAGCCTTAAAATATCAAAAGTAAAAGGGAACATATTTACCATCTAGCATGAACTGCCAAAAACACAGACAAAATATATGAAACAGTGACACTCAAGACATTGACCATTAGACAACAGAAGATAACAAAGCCTGCAAGATGAAAACAGAAGGGGTGAGCCCTACACCTGCCTGAGCTTCCTGCTTGGTGAAAGCTTGTAGGCCACCGTGCAAGGAGGGGAACGGAGGCAGAGTGTGGACAAGTCTCCCTGATTTAAGGATTTGTGTGTCCAGGAAAGCCAAAGAAGCTAGAGTTCACAAAGTCCCAGAAGGGAAAAACACACAGAAAGAAAATTCTGGACGTGTGCAAGTGGTCTCCCTTGAGTATCCAGTAGAATGCTAGTCAGTTCATATGCATGAGAAAAATCACTCAAGGCAGGGAGAGAACCACTCAAAAACATTACAAAGAACAATGCTGATGTCCTTGCACCAAAAGTGATAATTACTTGGGTAAAACCAAGACTATTTTTTATTTAAATCTCTTTCAAAGAAAATTAACTTTTCAAAATGAAAATAGTAACATACGTGCAAACTTAAAATTATGTAGAAGTATGACAAAACTACAAAAGTGGGAAGGGAATATTGGAAATACACGATTTTAAGGATTTTAAATTACATGTGAGGTCAAATGCTATCATTTAAGCTAAATTGAAGGTTTATACTTTAACCTTAAAAAAAACCACTAAAATGACACAATGAATAGTTATAGCAAATACACTAATGAAGGAAAAAAGTGAAATTGTAATCACCAAAAATGCAGAAAAAACAAAATGAATGAATAACAAATAGAAAACATGTAGCAGAGTATTCATCAGTATCTCTGTGTGCTGTGTGTGTGTAATTGGCTCATGCAATTGCGGAAACTGGGAAATCCAGACCAGGAGAGTTGATGGTATAATCCTGAGGAAGCCTGAGGAGCAGGAGAGTTTATAGTGTAAATTCTAATCTGAGTCTGAAGGCCTGAGAACCAGGAGAGCCAATAATCTAAGTTCTAGTCCAAGTCCAAAGTCAGGAGAAGACTGATGTCCCAGCATGAAGACAACGAGGGTGGGTTTTTCCCTTCTTAACCTTTTAGTCTGTTCAGGCCTTCATGGGATTCGATGAGGTACAACCACAATGAGGAGGGCAATCTGCTTCCCTCAGTCAACTGATTCAAATGTTAATCTCAACCAGAAACACCTTCACAGACATATGCAGAAATAGTATTTAGCCAGACATCTGAGTACCCTGTGGGCCAGTCCAATTGACAAAATTAACCATTTCAAGTAGGATAGTATTATTAAAACATCAGTTATCACACTAAATGTAAATAGCACAAATTTCATTTAAAAGATAAATTGTCAGGGGCCACATGGCTGGCTCAGTCAGTAGAACATGTGAATCTTTATCTCAGAGTGTTGAGTTCAAACCCTGTGATGGGCATAGATCTTACTTTAAAAAAATAAAATAAGGGATCGATTGTGAGATTGAATATAAAAGGCAAGACCCAAATAAATGGTACCTACAAGAAACCCCCTATAAATATAAAAACACAAAAAGGTAAAATGTAAAAGGAAAAAAAAAAAAGATAAAGCATACAAACATAAATCAAAAGGAAGCTAGATTGGTTATACTATATTAGACTATGATGATGTGGTAGGCAGAATAATGGTTCTCCAAAGATGGCCACATTTTATGTTACATTACATGACAAAAGAGAATTAAGTTTGTAGATATAATAAGATTGTTAGTCACCTGACCTGATATTACATCTGGGCAGGACCAGTGGAATTGGGATTTCCTTAAAAGTGGAAGGGGGAAGAGAAGAAAGGAGAGATATGAGTATGAAAGAATGATCAGACAATGCTGGCTTTGATTTATACATTAAGGGCCATGAGTCAAAGAATGTGCAGGCCTCTAGAGGCTGGAAAAAGGAATTAAATGGATTCTCTCCTAGCTTCCAGAAATTAACACAGCCCTTCTGACACCTTGAGTTTTTAAAAATTGAAGTATAATTAGCATAGAATGCTATACTAGTTTTGGCTGGACAATAAACTGATTCAACAATTCTGTATATTACTCAGTGTTCATCACACTAAGTATACTTACCATCTGTTAGCATACATGATTACAATATCAAATGATTATGTTCCTTATGCTGTACTTTTCATTTCCATGACTTAGTTATATTATAATGAAAGTACGTACCTGTTAATTCCCTTTATCTTTTTTCCCCATCTCCCCACCCACCTACCTTCTGGCAATGACCAGGTCTCTGTATTTAAGAATCTCTTTTTTCTTTTTGTTGTTTTGCATTTGTTTTGTTTCTTAGATTCCACTTAGAAGTGAAATCATCTGGTATTTGTCTTTGTCTGATGACTTATTTCACTTACCATAGTACCTTCCAGGTCCGTCCATGTTGTGAAAAATGGCAAGATCTCATCCTTTTTTATGGCTGGGTAATGCTCCATTATATATTAATACCACATCTTCTTTATTCAGCCATCTACCAATGGACACTAGAGTTGCTTCCATATCTTGATTACTACAAATAATGCTCCCATAAGCAGAGGGATGCATATATCTTTTTAAATTAGTGTTTTCTTTTCCTTGAGTAAATACCCAATAGTGGATTTACTAGATCATGTTGTACCTGTTTTTAATTTTTTAAGGATTTATACTTACTTCCACAGTGGTTTTATCGATGTATATTCCCACCAACAGTGCCCAAGGGTTCCTTTTCTCCACTTCCTCACCAACACTTGTTATTTCTTGTCTTTTTGAAACTAGCCATTCTGACTACTATGAAGTGATATCTCATTATGGTTTTGATTTGCATCTACCTAATGATTAGTGATGTTGAGCATCTTTTCATGTGACTGATGGCCATTTGGAGAAATGTCTGATCAGGTTCTCTGCCCATTTTTTTTCAGATTTTGTTTTATGTTGAGTTGTGTAAGTTCTTTATATATTTTGGGTATTAACCCTTTATTGGATATGTCATTTGCAAATATCTTCACCCATTCACTAGGTTGCCTTTTTGTTTTGTTCATGGTTCCCTTTGCTGTGCAAAAGCTTTTTATTTAGAGGTAATCTCAATAATTTATTTTTTGCTTTTATCTCCTTGCCCGAGGAAACATATCCATAAATATGTTGTTAAGGACATGTTCCCTCTAAGCCCACGTTGTTGAGTTTTGATCATGAATTGATATTGTATTTTGTCATAACCTTTTTCTGTATCTATTGAGATGATTGTATGATTTTTATTCTTCCTCTTGTTAAGGTGATGTATCACACTGATTTGTGAATATTTACCACTCTTGGATCCCTAGAATAAATCCCACTTGATCGTGGTGAATAAATTTCTTAATGTGCTGTTGAATTCAATTTGTTAATATTTTGTTCAGGATTTTTGCATCTCTGTTCCTCAGAGATCCTGGCCTGTAGTTTTGTAGTTTTTTTTGTGTGTGTGTGCGTGTGTATGTTTGTGTTTTTGTTTGTGTATGTGTGTATGTGTCTTTGGTTTTGGTATTGGGGTAATGTTGGCTTCATGAATGAACTTGGAAGTTTTTCTTCCTCATATTTTTTGGAAGAATTTGAGAAGAATAGGTATTAACTCTTCTTAGAATTCAGCTGTGAAACCATCTGGTCCTGAACTTTTGTTTGTTGGGAGTTTTTTGATTACTGATTTCAATTTCATTACTAATAATCAGTGTGTTCAAATTTTCTGGGTTTTTTTCTGATTCATTTTTGGAAGATTGTTTTTAGGATTTATCCATTTCTAAGTTTTCTAATTTATTGGCATATAATTTTTCACAATATTCTTTTTTTCACAATATTCACTTATAATCCTTTTTAGTACTATGATGTCAGACTTATTTCTCCTCCTCCATTTTTTATTTTCTTTATTTGAGTCATTTCTCTTTTTTTCCTTAATGAGTCTGGCTAAAGGTTTATCAATTTTATCAAAGAACTAGTTCTTGGTTTCATTGATCTTTCCTAGTATTTTTTTTTTTTTAGTCTCTATTCCACTTATTTCTGCTATAATCTAATCTTAATTTCTTCCTCTTACTTATTTTGGGTTTTGTTTGTTCTTCTTTTTCTAGATGTTTTAGTCATAAGGCTAGGTTATTTGAGATGTTACTTATTTCTTGAAGTAGGCCTGTATCATTATGAACTTCCCTCTTAGAACTTTCACTGCATCCCAAGGATTTTCAACCATTGTGTTTTCATTTTTGTTTTTCTCTATGTATATTTTAGTTTCTTTGATTTCTTGGTGGACTCATACATTGTTCGGTAGCATGCTATTTAGCTTCCATGTGTTTGTGTTTTTTCCAGATTTGTGTGTGTGTGTGTGTGTGTGCACACGTGTGCGATTTTTAGTTTGATTCTATTGTGGTTGAAAAATGCTTGATAGGATTTCAGTCTTCTTAAATTTATTGAGACTTGTTTTGTGGGCTAATGTGATCTATCCTAAAAAGTGTTCTATGTGTACTTGAGAAGAATGTGTATTCTGCTGTTTTTGGATGGAGTGTCCTATATGTATCAGTTAGGTCTGTCTGGTCTAATGAGTTGTTCAAAGACCCTGGCGTTTTTTTTGTTGTTGATTTTCTGTCTAGATTATCTATTGATGTAAGTGAGGTTTTAAAATCCTGTACTATTACTGTTTTATTAATTTCTCCCTTTATGACTGTTAATATTTGCTTTATGTATTTATGTGCCACAATGTTTTGTGCTTAGGTATTTACAATTGTTAAATTGTCTGGTTGTATTGCTGCCTTTTTCATTGTATAATGCCCTTCTTTGTCTCTTGCTAAACTCTTTGTTTTATTTTTAAAAAAATTTTTTTAAAGATTTTATTTATTTGACAGAGACACAGCGAAAGAGGAAGCATAACCAGGGGGAGTGGAAGAGGGAGAAGCAGGCTCCCCCCAAGCAGGGAGCCAGATGTGGGGCTCAATCCCAGGATCCTGGGACCATGACCTGAGCCAAAGGCAGATGCTTAACGACTCAGCCACCCAGGCACCCCTAAACTCTTTGTTTTAAAGTATATTTTTTTTCTGATATAAGCAATGCTACCCCGGCTTTTTTTTTTTTTTTTTTTTACTTCTATTTACGTAGTATATGCCTTTCCATCCCTTCATTTTCAGTCTGTATAAATCTTTAGGTCTGAAGTGAGTCTCTTGTAGGCAGCATAGAGAAGGGCCTTGGTTTTTTTTTTTTTTTTTTACAGATTTTATTTATTTATTTGAGAGAGAGAATGAGATAGAGAGCATGAGAGGGGGGAGGGTCAGAGAGAGAGGCAGACTCCCTGCTGAGCAGGGAGCCCGACGTGGGACTCGATCCCGGGACTCCAGGATCATGACCTGAGCCAAAGGCAGTCGCTTAAGCAACTGAGCCACCCAGGCGCCCTGTTTTTTTTTTTTTTTTAATATATACAATCACTATATGTCTTTTGATTGGAGCATTTAGATCATTTACAGTTAAAGTAATTATTGATAGTTATGTACTTATTGCCATTTGTTCATTGTTTTCTGGTTATTTTTGTGGTTCTCTGCTCTCTTCCCTCATGGTTTGATGGCTTTCTTTAGTGTTATGCTTGGATTCCTTTCTCTTCGGTTTTGTGTGTGTATCTATTACGGGGGTTTTTGATTTGTGGTTACCATTGGGTTTATATATGACATCTTACATGTATAGCAGTCTATACTAAGTTGATGGTCACTTAAGTTCAAACACTAGCTTCTGTAAGCACTAAATTTCTACTCCTTCCTCCTCCATATTTTAAGTATATAATGCCATATTTTAAATCTTTTTACATTGTGTACCCCTTCACTAATTTTTATAGATATAACAGATTTGGCAACTTTGGTATTTTAACCTTTATATTGGTTTTATAAGTTTTTAACGTGCTACCTTTGCTATATGTTTGATTTTACCGGGAAATGATTTTCCCTCATAATCCTATTTATGGCCTTTCCTTTCCACTTGTGTGGTCTGTCTGTGCCCTATTCCGGCTGAGGTGTGATCGCCTCCAACCCAGCCTGCCTCAATGGCCTATTGGCGGCAATGGCACAGTAAGCAGGTTTTGGTCCCCATGCTCTTGAGAGGCTTATCTGAGGCCATCATTGGGCTTGTCAGTAAGTGAGGCCAGCAGTCAGGCTAGGGGTCTGCAGTTATGCTCAATGCCACAGTTTCAGGCACACAGAAGCACAGGGCTTTCTCCCTGCATGGCCCAATGAGAGGCCAAGCTGCTGGAACTGCAGGTATACTCTTGTGTGGAGTCATCTACCCACCATCCAGGGAGGGAGACATTTTGGAATGGCACCCATCTCTGCCAGGGCTGCCTGCATGAGGTGGTGGGGAAGGAGCCACTTTGGAAGGATTCTTAATGAGGTAGGTGAGTTGGATAGTGCAGTTTTACAGGGGAACATGGTGTCAGAACAGGCAGTGCTAACAAGTTAGATGAGGGAGAGTGTTAGTCCTGGCTCCTGCAAGTATCTGGCTTTCTAACTAGGCTGTGGGAGGCACTTTTGTTCTGAGAGAAATACGAAAATCCCTGCCCCTACAGCACACATAGTCTAAGATTAGTTAATAATGTATACCCCAGGCACTTTTAAAATTGCTGTTTCTTTGCTGTGTTTTAGGTCAAGTTTTTATGCTGGCCCTTTAAGGGCAGGGACTCAGTTTCCTATCACCTTCTGTCTCTTCCAGAATTGAGCCCCACTGATTTTAAATGCTCCTGAAGTTAAGCCTTGGTGGTTTTTAAAGCCAGATGGTATGAGTACTTGTCTTCCCCGTTCAGGTCCCCGTGCCAGCAGTGCCTAGTGGAGGGGTCCTGTCATCTCCCTTCTCCATGCTTGTGGTATCGCTCCCGTTTGTGGTTGGTCTCACCTGGACTTTGGTTCCCAACTGCATCTCTATCACTATTACTCTTTTTAATGTGGCATCCTCTCTATGATTAACTGTGGAAGGTGTGTTTTGCCAGTCTTCAGGTCATTTTTAGAGTTAGTTGCATAGAAGTCACTGTTTTCTTACAAGGTGTCCATCTTACAAGGGGAGCTCCAGATCCTCCTATTCTGCCATCTTCCCATGGTCTACACTGGCACTCAGCGTGGAGTCTTCTTTCCCCTCCCCTCTGCTCCTCCCCCTGCTCATACTCTCTGTCTCGATCTCTAAAATAAAAAATAAATAAAATCTTTAAAAAAAGAAATAATAGCCCTAAAATGAGAAATAGACCACAGTGTAAGAATAGTAGGAGACTTTAATATTCCAATTACATCAGTGGATAAAATATTCAGACAGAAGATCAATAAGGAAACCTTGGCCTTAAACAGGATATTAAACCAGATGAAATTAACAAATGTTTATGGAATATTCCATCTAAAAGCAACAGAATACACATTCTTCTCAAGTGCACAAGAAAGATTTTTCAAGATAGATCATGTTAGGCCACAAAACAGGTCTTAATAAATTTAGGAGGTTTGAAACCATATCAAGAATCTTTCTGACCACAGTGGTATGAAACTAGAAATTAATTACACAGTGAAAACTGGGAAATTCACAAATATGTGGAGACTAAACTACATGTTACTAAACAATCAGTGGGTCAAAAAGAAGTCAAAAGAGAAATTTAAAAAATACCTTGAGACAAATGAAAGTTGCAATTATAACATACCAAAATTTATGGAGCACATCAAAAGCAGTTCTAAGAGAGAAATTCATAGCAGTAAATGCCTACCTCAAGAAACAATAAAAGTCTAAAATGAAAAACTTTTCACCTCAGGTATCTAGAAAAAGAATAAACAAACCCCATATATAATGGAAGAAAGGAAATAACAAAGATGAAAGAAGAAATAAATGAAGACTAAAAAGACAATAGAAAATAATAAACTGAAGTAAGAATTGGTTCTTTGAAAAGATAAACTGAATTTCTTTTTTTTTTTTTTAAAGATTTATTTATTTATTTGAGAGAGCGAGAATGAGAGAGAGTACATGAGAGGGGGGAGGGTCAGAGGGAGAAGCAGGCTCCTCGCTGAGCAGGGAGCCCGATGCGGGACTCGATCCCGGAACTCCAGGATCATGACCTGAGCCGAAGGCAGTTGCCCAACCAACTGAGCCACCCAGGCGCCCTAAACTAAATTTCTAAGCTTTGACTAGACTCATTAAGAAAAAACAGGATTGAAATAAATAAAATCAGAAATGAAAGAGGTATTACACATGATACCACAAGAAAGAAACTCATAAAAGACTACTAGGAACAATTATATCCTAACAAATTGGACAACCTACAAGAAATGGATAAATTTCTAGAAACACCACAAGCTATCAAGACTGAACCATGATGAAATAGATAATCAGAACAGACCAATTATTAGTAAGGCTATTGAATCAGTAATCAAAAACCTCCCAGCAAACAAAAGTCCAAGACCAGATGGCTTCACTGGAGCATTCTAGCAAACATTCAAAGAATACCAGTCTTCAGCAAACTGTTCCCAAAAAATAGAAGGGAATGCTCTAAACTCATTTTACAAGGTTGACATTACTCTGATACCAAAACCAGATACGTATGCCACACAAAAAAGAAAATTACAGGCTAATATCCCTGATGAACGTAGATGCAAAAACCTCAACAAAATATTAGTAAACTGAATTTATCAATACATTAAAAAGATTATATATCTGATCAAATGGGATTTATTCCAGGGATCCAAGGATAGTTTGACATCCACAAATCAGTCAATGTGAAACACATTAACAAAATAAAAGATAAAAATTACATGATCATCTCCAAAGATGCATAAAAAGCATTTAAAAAAATTCAATATCCTTTTATGATTAAAAACTCTCCACAAAGTGGGAACAGAGGAAATGTACTTCAGCATACTAAAGGCTTTATATGATAAGCCTACAGCTAACATCATACACAAAGATGAAAAGCTGAAAACTTTTCCTTTAAAATCAGAAACAAGACAAGGAGCTCACTCTCACCAGTTGTATTCAACATTGTATTGTAAGTCCTAGCCAGAGCAATTAAGCAAGAAACAGATATAAAACATATCCAAATTGGAAATGAAGAAGGAAAACTGTCACTATTTGCAGATGACATGATGTTATACATAGAAAACCCTATAGAATCCCTCAGAAACCTGAGAACTAATAAATGAATTTAGTCAGTTAGGATACAAAATCAATACATAAAACCTATTGCATTTCTATTAAAAAAACTCAATTTCTGTACACTAATAAAGAACTATCAGAGAAATTGAGAAAGCAGTCCTATTTATAATTGCATCAAAAAGAATGAAATACCTAGGAATCAATTTAATCAAGGAGGTAGAAGACCTGCATCTTGAAACATCAAGGCATTGATGAAAGAAATTGAAGATAACACAAATAAATGGAAAGATATTCTGTGCTCAAAGATTAAAAGAATTAAAATTATTAAAGTGTCTATACTATCCAAAGCCATCTACAGATTCAGTACAATCACTATCAAAATTCTAATGATATTTTTCATAGAACTAGAAAAACGGTACTAACAATTGTATGAAACTATAAAAGACCATGAATAGCCAAAGCAATCTTGAGAAAGAACAACAAAGCTGGAAGTATCATGTTTCCTGATTTCAAACTATATTACAAAAGTATAGTAATTAAAAAAGTGTGGTTTTGGCATAAATACAGACACATACATCAGTGGAACAGAATAGACAGACCAGAAATAAATCTGCACATAGGTGAACTAATATAAGAATATACAATGGGGAAAGGACAGTCTCAATAAACGGTGTTGGGAACATTGGACAGGCACGTCCTAAAGAATTAAACTGGACCGCTATCTTACATTGTACGCAAAAATTAACTCAAAATATTTAAAACTTAAATGTAAGACCTGAAACCATAAAACTCATGGAAGAAAACAAGTGGTAACCTTGACAATAGGTATTAACAATGACTTTTTTGACTCTGATGCCAGTGGCAAAAGCAAAAATTAGTGAGATCACATCAATCTAAAAAGCTTCTGCACAACAAAGGAAACATTAGTAGAATGAAAAGACAACTCCCCAAATGGGAGAAAACAATTAAAAATCACATCTGATAAGCGGGTAACACTCAAAATGTATAAAGAACTCATATAATTCAAAGCATAAAAAAACTGATCAAAAAATGGTCAGAAGATCCAAATAGGCATTTTTCCAAAGAAAACATGCAGATGAACAGACACATGAAAATATGATCAACGTAATTAATCATTATGGAAATGCAAATCAGAATCATCATGAGTTATCACTTCACACTTGTTAGAATGGCTATTATCAAAATGAGAAGAAATAACAAGTGTTGTCAATAATATGGAGAAAAGGGAACCCTCGCGCACTGTTGGAGGGAATACAAACTGATGCAGCCACCGTGGAAGACAGTATTAATGTTCCTCAGAAAATGAAAAATAGAACTACCATATGATTCAGCAAACCCACTTCTGGGTATTTATCTGAAGAAAACAAAAACACCAATTTGAAAAGATACATGCATCACCCATGTTTATTGTGGCATTATTTATAATAGCAAAGATATGGAAACAGCCTAAGTGTCCATCAATGGATAAGTAGATAAAGAAACTATGATAGGTATACATACACTGTAATATTATTCAGCCATAAAAAAGAATGAAATCTTGCCAGTTACAATAACATGAATACTAAGTGAAATTAGAGAAAGATAAAAACCATGTGATCTGTCTTATATGTGGAAGCTAAATATTTATATTTATATTTATCAAGCTCCTAGATGCAGAGAACAGTTTGGTGGTTGCGAGAGGCAGGGGGTAGGTGTTGGGGTAAATGGGTAAAAGTTTTTTTTTTTAGTTTGCATCAATTGAATAAAATAAACAAAATATCCCACAAAATACATGAAAAAACAAACAACATAAACAAAGCAAAAGAAAAAAGTCCACCACTATTAATAATAATAGAAAAAGTGGAAAAAAAAATCAATGAAGATACAGGGAACTTGAGCAGCATTAGCAAACAACTTGACCTGACACTTACAGACTCTTTCATCCAACTAGAGCATATTTTTTTCAAAAGTGCAAGGAATATTTAACATGACAGACCTTATTCTTGCCCAAAAAGTAAGTATCAATAAATTTGCAGGTATTCAAGCCAAACAAAGTATGTTATTTTACCACAATAAAATTAAATTATTTAAAAATTACAGAAATATTTCTGAAAAATGAACAAATAGATAGGTATACATTTCTAAGTAACACTTGTATCAAAGTAATCAATAGGAAAGTTTGAAAATGTTTTTAACTGAAAATGAAGTCACTATCAATATTTATGACTTGCTAAAGCAAAACTTGGAAAATTATGGCATTAAATATCTGTTCTAGAAAGTAAAGTGTCAACTTAATGACTCAGATTCTGACTCAGGAAACTAGAAAAAGGAGGGTAAATAACATTCTCCTCTCTCCCCCCCCAATAAAAGCAGAAGAAATGAATATGAAAAATCAGAGGGAAGACCAATGAAATAGAAAATAAAAACAGAGATTGATAAAAAACAAAAGTTGGTTCTTTAAGTTCACTATAAACTATTAAATGTTTAGCCTTACTGATGAGAAAAAAATTCTAGTATCAGGAATGATAAAGGTAATATCATTACGGAATCTACAAATATTTAAAAAGTTTGATAAGGGAATATTATGAACAAATTTTATCAATAAACTAAAAAAAAATTGAAGAAATAGACACTCCTTGAAAAACATAAGCTCTCAAAACTCATTCAAGATGAATTATGTAACCTGAGTAGTCCTGTATCTACTAACAAAACTGAATTTAAATTTTAATACTTTCCAGAAAGAAAATCCCAGTACTTAACTGATAAATCTACCAAACATTTAAAGAAATAAGACCAACTGTACTCATTTTTCCCCCAGAAATTGGAGAGATGTGATTTTTTTCCAAATTAATTCAATAGGGTCAGCATTATCCTGATTCCCAAAACAAAAACATTAAACAAAATTCCAGTAAGCAAAACATCTATGATGAATATAGATAAAAAAATTTTTAGCAAAATTTTAACTCTTTAAACCCAAAAGTATAGAAAGAATAATACATGACAACAAAGCATGATTTATTTCCAGAATTCAAGGTTGATTAAACATTTAAAAATCAATTTAATTCATTATCATAACAATCTTTCTGGAAAAGAAAAAAAAAACTGTAGTCATCATAATAGATGAGAGAAAGTATTTGACAAGGTTTAATATTTGCCATCTATTTATGAAGAAATCATTTAGCATAAATGGAATAGAAGGGAATTTTTATAACCTAAACTAACATTGTATTTATTGGTGTCAGACTAACTGCTTCCTCCTAAAATTAGGAATGAATACCCATTCTCATCAGTGCTTTTCAATATTGTACTGGAAGCTCTAACCAGTGCAATAAGGTAAGACAAGAAAATAATAAAAGGCATCCAGATTGAAAGGGATGATATAAAATTGTTCATTCATAGATGACTTGATTGTTTACATAGAATACCCTATGGAATCTACAGAAAAAGCTATTGGAACTAGTAAGTGAGTTTAGCAACATTTGCAAGATAAAGTCCATACAAGAAAAAAATCAAGTGTATATCTATATACTAGCAACTTACAGTGTATTATAGACCTCAACATGAAATCTAAAACTGTGAAACTTCTAGAAGAAAATATGAAATATTTGTAACCCTGGGTAAGGGAAAGATTCCTTAAATATAACACAAAAGAACAATCCATGTAGAAAAAAAATTGACAAATTGGATTTCATCAAAATGAAGAACTCCTGCTCTTCCAAGCCACAGACTGAAAGAAAACATTTGCGAATTACATACCTGATCAGGGACTTGCATTCTTTATTTTGATAGGTTCTTTGCTAACATAATAAAAATTGGGAGGAAGAAAAGGTTAGTTTGAATTGAATTACAGTTAGTGAATTCATCTTTGATCCTATTATCTTGGGTCATTACTTTTAGAACACATGAGACATGGATCAACATCAGATTCACTGGTAAAAAACAACCAGTCTTCAGTCCCTGGCTCCTCTGTCATTTTTGGTGGTATCTCAAAGATGACTAAAGTTTTCTGCAATCACAGTTGCAGAAGTTTTCAGTGCTCTGGTGAGGGGGGGTGGTGACATGAAATGAGAACCTAGGTGGGGGGCAGGCTCAGCAAGTTTCTTCGTCACCCAAAGTATTGTTCTAATTTATAGGATTTGGGACCAGATAATTTCTAGATTCCTTCCTAATTTCAGATACCAGGTTTTTGGTTTAAGAAAAAAGAGTAGTGATCTATCGTGGTGATTACATTTGCTTATCTTTGCTCCCAGACTTCATCAAATGTGTAAAGCCCCTGAAAATAAGGAGCTGTGGACAGAGAGGGTGAAAACAGCCAAAGGGTTGTATTGCTTTTCATCACTTTTGCTGGGTTCCCTT
The DNA here is from genome assembly GCF_002201575.2 of Neomonachus schauinslandi. NCBI lineage: Eukaryota > Metazoa > Chordata > Mammalia > Carnivora > Phocidae > Neomonachus > Neomonachus schauinslandi. The sequence continues at coordinate 106,895,867 of NC_058413.1, read as the reverse complement.
CATTGACCCAAAGATCACACAGCAACACTTGGCTGTGTGCAATTTTCAATATGTTTACCATCTCCTTTTTCTTATTCCTTAAATCTTCCTAGTCTGATCTTTGCTTTGGCAGGATTGCCATCTCACTCCATTTACATTGCTGGTATAGAGGAATTCTGTTCAGTACATCCATCCTTATGCACGTACATTAAGCCTGACGGTATTTATTTGCATTCAGAGCACATGTTCAAACACATACGCATAAGCACATCTGTTAAACCTTTGCCTTTTTCATTGCCTGGTGCATAAAACCCAGCCTCCTCTATTCTTTATCACAAGCTCCCTATGGACAGAGCAATCTGGGAATTCAGTTTTTCTTAATGGACCACCTTGAACACAATGTTCACTCAAAGAGCATTTGCTGCTCCTTAGCTCATAATGAAAACATGAAAATAGAAGCGAGGCTCAACACACACGTTAGTCATTGCTTTTAATTTGCCAACACATGCAGCAGCTGGAAGAGCAGTTAGCAAGTGACCGGATTGAATTAGGTGTCCTCTCCTTGATGGAAATTTTAATGAGGTGGATAATGAACCAAAGGGAGAGAGAATCAGGCAGAAAGAGAAACTAGATGCATGAATAGTTTGGAAAATGTATAACCCACCAGACTGATAATGCCTGGACTAAATCAATGAGTGCTTGGCATATTTCTAAGCAATGAATATTTTTAATGGGGTTACTGCTGCTCTTTCAAAAAGAAGAAACCAAGAAAAAGAGGCCCTCACAATTTTAGAAAACTGGTCATTATTTAGGTCATTTTCCCTGTCAATAACTAATTTCCTTGATGTTTGAATGTGATATTTTCTAAATGTTAGAACTTGAGAACCTAGTAAAGAAAGCAGGAACTTGAAATTTTCAAGGATATCCTTTTTGTACATTGAGGTGCACCCGCCATTCATCTGGAATGTTAACACAAATAACACCCACGTCAAATTGGCAAATATACTCCTGAGGCTGTGTGGCAATAATTAAATTGTGGGTAACTAAAAGGTACAAGGAATATATAAAATATCAGCTTATTTGGGGGATTTTGATTTTAACAGCCTTTATTTGCATGCTGCTCTTTTCAAACTGTTGCTTTTTATATTTTAGCTGGAAGATGCTAAATATATTTTTTAGCAATCAGGGAATTTTTATAGTATATATAAATGTATATATAAAATAAAATTTTCATGATATATATGGGGAGAGAAACTTTATTTCATATATATTTAAAATCAAACAAGTTGTCTTGGAAACAAAGAAGGGATTGCAAGTATAATTTTAATTTAACTTGACTTAGCATATAGACAGTGTGGCATGGTAGAAAGATGGTCTTTTTGGAATAAAACCGGTCTTGATTTAAGACGTTGCTGATTGTAAATTGCACACTGTGGAACAAGTAACTACCAATCTGTCTGAGTCTCGGTGTCCTCATTTGCAAAGTGGGGTTCATTCACCTGTATGTCATTATATATTTTTAAAGATTGAATGAATTTGTACAGGTAAAAGACCTGATATATTTTTTTTTTTGGTGGGAGAGGAAACCCATAAATTAGAGAGTAGAAACAATAGACATATAAATAATCCAAAAAGGATATCAGAATGCCTGACTGGGGAGACACGGATGGGCATGGCTTTTCTAATAAAAAATAAAAATAAAGACATCTCACAGTGTAATTAGAACAATGATGAAAGACATTAGCCATTCATACATATTTACTAGAAATACTCTTCTGTCAAAAATAGAGACAGAAAAATGCTTTACTAGTGTCTTCTCTGATAAACAAGAAAGAACCAGTTAGTAAAGAGGGAATGAAGGCAATATTGCGGGGGGGAAGGGATCATTATGTCATTCTTTAGTTTAGTTAGACAAGAAAAAGAAAACTGGGCCAGATTGTTAGGGGAAAAAAATTGCTGTACAAGAATCCTTTGAGGAGAAATTTTCAAAAAGAGATTTTCTGATCCCATTCCCCGAGAGTCGATGGGTATGGATGGCTCAAGAGTCTGAACTTGAAAACTCTTCCAGGTCAACCATGTATTAGCTAGGATATGAAACAGGTGTCCAAGACAACAGAGTAACAAATATAGCAAAGATCATGGAAGAGCATAAACCTATAAAGGGAAGATAGATCTGGAGGAGTTGGAGATTCTCAAACTGGGTTCTGGATGAGAAAGAGAAGTGGGAGATTTATGTTCATATTTTCAAAGGGCTTGTACATCAGGTGGAAGAAAGGGTGTTTTAACCAAGGACATAGTGACAAAACTTATGAGGATTGCTGAAATTTTCATGAGCAAAGACCTAGTACTTGGGACAGATAAAATACTATTGAAGATTAGAATAAGTAAAAACATTCTGAGCTTGTTTTTTTTTCCCTCTCCATCTCTGTATAATGGAGAATGGACTTTTTTTTATTGTAGTTGACACACAATGCCACATTAGTTTTGGGCGTACAACATAATTTGACAGGTCTGTACATCATGCTGTGCTCACCACAGTAGAGCTACCAGCCGTCACCATACACACCTTACAGTACCATCAACTATATTCCCTGTGCTGTCCCTTCCATCCCCATGAATTATTCATGCCATAACTAGAAGCCTGAACCTCCCACAAACCTTCACCATTTTAACCGTCTGCCCTACCCCATCCCCTCTGGCAGCCATAAGTTTGTTCTCTTTATTTATGAGTCTATTTCTACTTTTTTTTCTGTTTATTCATTTGTTTTGTTTTTTAGATTCTACATATAAGTAAAATCTTAAGGTATTTGTTTTTGTCTTATTTCACTTAGCATAATACCTCTAGATTCATCCATGTTGTCACAAATGGCAAGATCACATTCTTTTTTATGATGGAGTAATATTTCATTATATATATATATGTATACACACACACACACACCACTTCTTCTTTATCCATTCATCTATTGATGGACACTTGGGCTGCTCCTATACCTTGGCTACTATAAATAATGCTGCAATAAATGTGGGGTGCATATATCTTTTCAAATTAGTGTTCTAGTAGTGGAATTACTGTATCATTTGGTATTTTTAATTTTTTTGAGGAAACTCCATACTCTTTTTCACAGTGGCTGCACCAGGGGTTCCTTTTTCTCCCCATCCTTGCCCACACTTGTTATTTCTTGTCTTTTTAATACTAGGCATTCTGACAGGTTTAGGGTGATATCTCATTTTGGTTTTGATTTGCATCCCCCTGATGATTCGTGGCGATTAGCATCTTTTCATGTGTCTCCTGGCCATCTGTATAACTTTTTGGAAAATTGTCTGTTTGGGTCCTCTGCCCATTTTTTAATCAGATTTTTTTAGTGTGGCTTGTGTGAGTTTTCTTCATATATTTTGGATGTTAACCCTTCATCAGATGCATCATTTGCAAACATCTTCTCTCATTCAGTAGGTTGCGTTTCATTTTGTTGATGGTTTGCTGTGCAAAAGCTTTTTATTTTGGTATAATCCCAATAGTTTATTTTCGCTTTAGTTTCCCTTGGCTGACGAGATGTATCTAGAAAAATGTTGCAACAGTCAAGAATGATTTTTTAATTGGACAGGATAGAACAGGTTACTAGTAAAATATTGCTGCACATTGGCTCGTGCTCCTCCTGGGATCAGCAATCTGTCCAGGAGATGTTCTAGTGAGGATGGCAGATGCACAAGAGGATATGCTTAGTGTGCAAGCCAGGGTCAATGCCCTGTTGTACCATGTTTGCTTACATTCCATTAGCCAAAGCAAGTCACATAACTGAGCCCTATATCAAAGAACATTTGTGAGGAGGAATTTCCAAGTTAAATAACAAAGGGATTAGTTATAGGGAACGGTGGTTTAGGGCCAATAATTCAATCTACCACAAACATTGATGAAATCATAATACCTATATTATTATATTGTATAATTTAATGCCAAAGATATGAAAGATTTTTTTAGATGAGGAAGCTGATAAAACATATGGAACCTATGTCTGAGCCAAAGCTCAATGTTCTTTCCAATAGAAATACACTGCCTCAGAATATTCAAGGCATAATTACTGTTGTTGAAGATTCAAGGATTTTTAAAAAATACTTTGAAAATGTATTTATTTATCTGTTCAATATTTACTGAGTTCCTGCCATGTGAAGGTCAGGGCCCAACTGTGGAGATTTTATAATAAGCAAACTAGGGTTCTTTTTATTAAGGAGTATGTAGACTAGTGATAATTATTTTAAAATGAGAGTCATATAAACATTTCTAAATCTTTTATTAAAATCTGTTTTATTTTCTATAAAAAAGAGCTAATAAAGATACAGTAAATTAACACTTAATAAGGTAGAAATTTTTAATGACTAATGAGGGATTCTATACTATAATGGGGAGAAAACACTGAATTAATTTGGATATTGTAAATAATGCTGCAATAAACATAGTGGAGTATGTATTCCTTTGAATTAGTGTTTTTGTATTCTTTGCTAAATACCAAGTAGTGCAATTCCTGCATTGTAGGGTACTTCTATTTTTAACTTTCTGAGGAACCTCCATACTGTTTTCCAGAGTGGCTGCCCCAGTTTGCATTCCCTCCAACAGTGTACGAAGGTTCCTTTTTCTTACATCCTTGCCAACACTTGTTGTTTCTTGTGGTTTTGATTTTAGCCATCCCGACAGATGTGAGGTGGTAGCTCATTGTAGTGTTGATTTACATTTCCCTGATGATGAGTGATATTGAGCATCTTTTCATGTGTCTATTGGCCATTTTGCTGTCATCTTTGGAGAAATGTCTGTTCATGTCTTCCACCCATTTTTAAATTGGATTATTCATTTTTGGGTATTAAGTTGTATAAGGTCTTTATATATATTGGATACTAACCCTTTATCAGATAGGTCATTTGTAAATATCTTCTCCCATTACGTAGGTTGCCTTTTAGTTTTGGGGGTTGATTGTTTCCTTCACTATGCAGAAGGTTTTTATATTGATGTAGTCCTAATAGTTTATTTTTGGTTTTACTTCCCTTGCCTCAGGAGCCATATCTAGAAAGATGTTGTTATGGTTGATGTCAGAGAAATTACTTTCTTTGTCAAAATAGTTGCCATTCACAAACATGCTTTCTGTACTCCATAACTTCTTACCTGATATTTTTTCCTTAAATTAGTCCTTAAATTTATTTATTACCACTTTAGTGAGATTTTGGGAAAGAGAAGAAATAAACATGCTCAATTTGCCATGGTTTATCAAAAGTCTCAGATTTCAACAATCCTGCTTTCTCAGATTAACGCTTCTATTTAATCACCTATTTCTTCCCAAACTTCCAGATTCCGTCATCGATGGAGTTGAGGGACCAAATCTAGAGAGAAAAGAACTTTTGTCTTTGAAGCCCAGAGGCTCTGACTTTAGATCCTAGTCAGTCTGTCTAGAGTTACATAACATCAAAATTAGGAGTGTAGTCTTAAAACAGCAGAAATTCTGTTTCACAATTCTGTAGGTCAGAAATCCACTCTCAGTGTTGGAGCAGGGCCATACCTTCTTCAGGGGCTCTCGAGGAGACTGCATTCCTGACCTCTTGCAGCTTCACTGTTCCTTGGCATGTGGCTCCATTTTTCCAGTTGCTGCCTTTCTCTTCACAGAGCCTTCCCTGTATGTGTCTTTCTCTGCCTCTCTTTTATGAGGACATTTGTTGTTCCCTTATGTCAAAATTCTTAATCCTTAATTTCATCTGCAAAGACCCTTTTCCCAAGTAAGTCAATATTTACAAGTCCCAGGGATTGGATCTTCATATCCGTGGGTAGTCATTATTCAGCCTACCACTGTAGGGGTGTCAGTAAGAGCATTTGCTTGTAAGCAACAGGAATGGACCCTGGTTGCCTTGGAAGGGCAGGAATCTATTGCAGGAAGGTACTGGAAGCTGACAACTGGAGACCTGAAATTCCGTTTGAAGAAATGGTGAAGAACAAAGAGGGAGTGACCAGAGGCTAGGCAGTAGGTACATTCTGCCCCAGGACAATGCCACTGTGAATAAATTGTAATCAGATTTTTGCCTTTGAATTATTTGATCAAGATTCAAAGCTTTCCCCGAGGGCAGCTGGTTGGCTCAGCCCAGGTCATGCATCAAGCGTCTGGTTCTCAAAGTCAGAGAGTTTGTGGCACTTGCCAAAAAGAAGTATCCCAAACAATGAGAATGGGGTTGAAGTTAGGGAAAGCAGGAAAGGAAGGGAGGAAGGGAGGTGTCCACTGTAAGGAATAGCTATATTCCTCAATTTAAAAAGATGAAGAAACAGGTACTCAACTCAATAAGCATGGAAAACAGGATCAAATTCCAGGGCTGCTAACTTCATAGTTTATATTCTTTCACTCACTGATGTTGCCCTCTGCTGTACCAAAATTCGCTTTATTTATAGAATTTTGCATTAATAAAGTAATTAATTATATATATATATTTCCTAATTCACAGGGTAAATAAATGTCAAAAACATAAATAACTGGTTTGAAGGAAAGTTAGGCTCTTCCCCCTCATGGAATATAAAAAATATTCAAACTTCATCCTTCAAATAAATATTAGACAGTACCCATTCAAATCTAATTCTGAAAATCCTATTTTTTTAAAATAGTGCTGTCATTATTCAAAACAATTTTAGAACTCCTATTTTTAAAATTAAGACCACAGTCCCTATATTGCAAGTTTGTGTCTTAAAGACCAATTATGCATGTTTAAATTATGTTATTGTGTCTACTGAAATATTTATTTTAAATGACATCCTGGCCAAAAAAATAAATAAATAAAGATGCTTTCAAGAAACAATTTTTAGCCTAAATTTTAATCTGCAGACATCTTGTCAGAAAATGCTGGTTGCTACAGAAACCACTAAATTCAGATTTCAAGTTCTATAAAAAGTTAGAAAGGGAAGCCACAACCTTTATGAAGATACTCTTGACTTGCCAGCTTTGTAAGAAAATAAAATCTCTATTTTATAATTAAAGAAATTAAAAGAGTTTACATATATCTATTTCAAGATCTTAGAGCTATAAGCACTCAGAGCTTTTATTCTAGACTAACAATAAAACCCAGGCGAATTTTAAACTTAAAAAAATATAAGAGAAAGTAGAGTTATACCTCAATTTTCTTTGCAAGGAAGACAAGATAGCTTGTAAAATACAGCTAGGGGGAAAGAAATCTGAGTTTCTTTCTTTGTTTCTCTCACTTGAGGCAAAGTTGAGAGAATCTCTATGAGGCAGGGGGTGAGTGTGGGTGAAGAGATGGAGTGCACTAGGGAGAAGAAGGCCCCCTTCACTGGGGGTGGTGGGGGGTAGTAAATAATCCCTTCATGGTTTACCAAGGAAAAGCAAAACAACGATTATGATGTAAAATAAGTGCTTAGTGGAAGAAATACTAAATTGCATTAATTCATTCTTTCTTTTGCAAAATGGTCTTTACAATTCTAAGTTTAGTTTAGTTTTTTTAAATTTTATTTATTTTTTTCTTATTATGGTATGTTAGTCACCATACAGTACTTCATTAGTTTTTGTTTTTATTATAAAGATTTTTATTTATTTTTTGAGAGAGAGAGAGAGAGAGAGAGACAGCAAGAGAGGGAACACAAGCAGGGGGAGTGGGAGAGGGAGAAGCAGGCTTCCCGCTGAGCAGGGAGACCGATGTGGGAGTCGATCCCAGGACCCTGGGATCCTGACCTGAGCCGAAGGCAGACGCTTAACGACTGAGCCACCCAGGTGCCCCAGTACTTCATTAGTTTTTGATGTAGTGTTCCATGATTCATTGGGACCCAGTATATCCCTTAGGATATATATCCCTTAGGTATAATACCCAGTGCTCATTGCAATACGTTTTTTAATGAAGATGTCCCCTGTCGCTTGTTTCAAAAACAGTATATGAGAAGGAAAATACTCTTCCTTTTTTCTCTTAGTTATCTATTAAATGATTTTTTTTTTTTAGGACATTTAGGACAAGTTCAGGCTTGTTAGAGCACAGTCTCAAATATTTGAAATTCTGATTTATACTTAATGGCCTGTTACATAAATAACTTGACATATGCCGTACCTGCTGACTAACCACGTAGCCCCTTTTTATCTGGTGGCTTCTGTTCATTCTTCCCACCCAGCTCACACAGCACCAGCTCTGTAAAGCCTTACTCAGCCTTCCTAAGCAGAGTACTACCACAATACTTGATAATATTGATTCTCTCTGAGTTATGTTATAATTACTTAGGAGCCTGTCTCACACATGTCCATGAGTACCTCAAAGATAGGAATTGTGTATTACAAAGTTTTTTTATTCTGAATGCCAAGTATAGCATCTGGTGCAATTGACTAAAGTTATCATAAATATTTTTTAAGTGGGTGCAGGATATCTGAATGAATGAATGCAAGGAAAAAACTGAATGAGCAAAATTCTGTCTCGTGGGGTGAATAACGGAATACACTGATTCATGCAGTCAGTCATGTTTTTCCATTATGAGCTCTAGCCTTTATTTTCTGTAAGACTTGGATTGATTATTTTGTCCATGTTGCTGAGAAAATGGTAAGAAGGACAGCAAAAAATGAATATAAAACAGCTAGGAACCTAAGCCTGATAAGACAGGCTAGCTCTGTACTAATCCCTGCCAATTATTCAAAGGCTCCACACCAGTTCTCAGAGCCAGCTAAATGCCTGTGAGTTTAAAGAGGACTCACTTCTGAGCTGGGTGTCCAGGGCAGACTCTGATAGTCATGTGGCAAACAGTAGAGCATATTTTAACTCTTAACAAGCCTAAACCATTCCTTGTTATTTAGCAGATTTTCCCCACCCTCCTACAAAAGCCTTGACTTCTGCAAAGCTCTAGGTCATTAGAACTGAAGACTTACTAGAGAAAGAAGTATTTTCTTGTTTTTCTAAATGTTAAAAAGCAGTCATTTCTGAGATTTTTCATCTGAGGTTTTGGACTCAGAGGGAAAAGTGTGGTGGGTGAAAATTCCTGTCGTCATAATGTTTTCGAGATAATGAAAGACACTTGTTTATTTCTCTCAGTAGACTGAGACCTCTGACATCTTCTATGTGAACTGGTAGCTTTTTTGTAAATATTTATAGGAGTTGGAAAAGTCATAAGGAAGGGAAGTGAATATATACATTTTCTCATCTGTTTAAAGAGACTGTAAATCCCCTACCAAGTTATTCAGCCAAGGAAACATCAAAACCATATGTTTAGGGAAAAATGATTGTTAAGTCAATTAGTAGAGAATCAAAACATTAGTGTATGCTATTTATATACAAATGAATTAAGTGAAATTTTTCTAGTTCTGCAATGCTGGAGAGCTTATAACACACTAAATTCATCTACAATTACTGGAAGAAGTCTGATTTTCCTTTTAATCCAAAACTTTTTAAAGACACAGACCATATCTGTTTTGTTTGTAGCTCTGTTGACACTCTCTAGCTTTATATATTCTCACAGTGGAGTGCTGATATTAACCCAAGAGTCAATTTTTTTCTTTTTCTTTTTCCTTAAAGGCTTTTTTCTTCTAATATTTGGGAGAAGCAGGAGAGAGGTTGCCTGAAGCTCTCTTCTACCTTATCCACTTAATCATTTCTCCTGTGAAATACTTGATTTTAGGTTGAAGTGAAGAAATATAGAAAAATAAGCCTGGAAAATCATTTTCCAGAAAATAAGAGGACTGTGAAGAGAAATGAGGTATTGTCGAAATGACCTCTCAAATAGGCTCTCACTGTCCAATGAAGGGACAATTTGAGTTTAAAAAATAATAATAACTGTGATTGATTAAGACACATTTAATATACAAAAAGTGATGCATTCATAATTGTATCTTAAAAAAAGAAAAACAAACCAAAACTCATTGAATTTTGGACATCCATTAGAGATTGTCTGGGCACCAATTCAGTATTCTGAAAATTGGCAACTGAAGGGAATGAACTCAGCATTTACCTTGCCCTCTGGAAGTAAATGGTATTTCAGGATATCCCATAGGTCCTATGGATGTAGGAAAGAATTTCATATAGAAGTGTTCCCAGTTAATAAATCCAGAAAGAATGATGGAATTAGAAAATCGTTATGCAACCATTAATGAAGTAACTAACAGGTAATCATCATCAGTAGATGATAAAATTATTAAATGTGAGGTTGATGAGTAATTTGTTATCCAAACAGAGACACTTTACGAGTGGAAGATGTACTGTGAATAATTATGCAAGACAACAAGCATGCACTAGGCAATCCAGGCAAAGGTATGTCAGGTCATCCTATGCTCAGGAACCTGACAGTGAAGAGAACAGCCTGTCACTGTCTGAATTCACTGATCAGTTTTAGCAGACCAAAAGACAATCAAACATAGTGTGCCTTCTGATGTGAGGTAGGATGAAGAACTCAGTACTATGATGCATTCTTGCAAAATAATGCATAGATGTGTTATTATATTATATAATTATATTATGTGTTATATATGATTTATTATATATTATAATGTACATATTATATATAATTAGTAGAACATTATATTATAATGTATACTGTATATGCATATATCAAGACTTTAAATCTTATCTCTAGTCAACGAGAAACACAGGAGATCGAGAACAAGTCAACTGTTATCAGGGGAAGTACTTATCCAAATCCAGAATATGGGGTCTGCTGCAGTTTCTTCAACATTGCAACAGTGTTTTAGAAAATGATTAAAACAGGTTTAAAAGAGACTAAAACAGATTAAAATGGTTTTTAAGTTGACTTTTAAAAAGCATGATGCAAATAAATTAACTGAAAAAAAGGCAGTCTGGGGACTACTTGGGTGAAGTTTAGTTGGGCATTAGGTGATATTAAAGAATTGTTGATAAGTGTAGAGATGACACCATGACATCACAATGTTGTAAGAAGTCACTTGCCACCTCCAGGTGTTGAGATCCCTGGGAGTAAAAATCATGATGACTGGACATTGTTTTAAACTGCTGCAGCCAAAAAGGAGGGTAGTAGATGAAACAACTCTGGCAAAATATTGAAGGTTGTTGAAGGAAGGCAGGTGGGTTAGGGTTGGTGGAGCCCCTATGGTGCTTCTCCATGTCTCCCAACCCTCTGCACTGTGTCACAGGCCACCACGGCCTCCTTTCTGCTCGTTGGGGGCTGGAAGTTACCATGGGCAGTCCTTAAATCTCATTTTCACCCACTACCACACCAAGTTGTACTGTTATATCAAACTTCATGAACAGGTAAAAGGAGAAGAAACTAAATGGAATGACAAGACAGGAAATAATGCCTTCCTAGCTTTTATTCTGGTATCTGTTTTATAAAATTCCACATGTAGGGGTGGAAAACTTTTCCCTCCTCCCTTCTAGATTCTTTGGCTGGTCTAATGATTCAACTGACATAAGATAGATTAACAGGAGAAAAAAAACAAATTTTGTATGTATGGTAGCCCCATAAAAATATAGGACTCCCTCACAGTCAGGTAATTGAGACTTATATATCCTGAGCTAAGGAGTAGAGGGTAGGTGTCTAGAGCTTCAACAGGGAGGAAAGCAATTCACAGGAAAAAGAGAACAAATAGTGGGTAAACAAATGTTAAAATTATCACTGGTAATAGCTTTCTTCCTGATACAGGCCCCCTATCTAAATTCTTTTAGTCACTTAAGGGGGTGGTTAAAAGCTCTCTCCAAATCTGCTGGGCCTTTATTGTCTTCAGCTTAAAATAATCCACATGCGGGCGCCTGGGTGGCTCAGTTGGTTAAGCGACTGCCTTCGGCTCAGGTCATGATCCTGGAGTCCCAGGATCGAGTCCCGCATCGGGCTCCCTGCTCCGCGGGGAGTCTGCTTCTCCCTCTCCCACTCCCCCCTCTTGTGCTCTCTCTCTCTCTCTCTCAAATAAATAAATAAAAAATCTTTAAAAAAAGAAAAAAAGAAAAAAGAAAATAATCCACAGGCCACAGCAGCACATTCTGGGATGGCATATTCTGGGAAGTTGATGGTAAGTTATAACTATTGTAGTACATTTCTCTAAGTCTGAGTCAAACTGTTGATCTCACACGGAAGTACAGGCACACATACACACACACCCCTCCTCCCAAGGGTTATCATGAATACCGTTTCATGGTCTCCTGAGGGGGAAAATACGTATCTCTAACTGCTTCATAACTGCAACTCAGCTTCTACACTTGGTCAATTGGTCCTTTATATTATTATGCAGGGTGGTGGTAGTTCCTTCTCCTCAGTGGCATCTTGGTCCAAAATAAAAATTGTTGAACATACTAGAAAAAATAAAAAGAGTCTGTGAGCCACACACCCTTTAATGACATATCCCTTAGCTATAAATAGTTCGTGTCATGGCTTTAAAATTGTAATTTGTAAAGACCCAATTATGTTCCAGACCTGGTACTGACCTTTTTCCCAGTCTGGTATGGAAGTGGGGAGGTGGTTTCCAGTCTCCCAGTTACATTAAGTTTAATCAAATTAAGTTAAATTGAATTGAAGCTCTGAAAGTCATGCTGTCATGTAAAGTTTGAGAATTGAGTGGAAAGTAGCATCAAAATTTTCAAAATGAGGGCAAGTACTACTCCATTTACTTCAGGGAATTAGACAGACTCTAGATAGTACTGATTCTCTTTCAACAGAAAAATTAGAAGCCACAGAAACAGAAACTGTAGGCTAAAGACTGCCTACATGAATAACAAAAGCTGACATTGAACCATATCCCACAGGATCACAGATTTAGGCACATTTTCTGTAACCTGAGAACTTAATGGGCTGGGAGTCACACTGAAAGAAGCCTTGGAGTTAGAATGGAATGGAATGGGTGGTGTGCTACCTTCTTTCATAGCATGGGTTCTGAATCAACACTAGTAACCTGATAGTAGGCATTGGGCTAGGTCCTATATTTAGGACCTTGTAACATAAAGGGTACTTAAAATCATGTTACATAGATAAAACAGGCCTGACCATATGAAAAATCAAATAGGAAAAGTCAACACCCAACCTAATTTTAAAACTAACAAAATAAGAAATGCTTTGAAAAGTAATATAGTTTTCAAGAGAGAAGTAAGAACAGTGAGTTCTGAAAAAGTTATAAGTGGACAGATTCCATTTTATCACAGGAGACCAGAGAGGCATTCTAAAAGAGATGGGACTTGATGTTGGGTTTGGGGGAAAAAAGATAGAAAGCAGGGAGAAGGCCAGGCAGTAAGAAGAATAAGTGAAAAGCACTGAACAGTCAATGAAATTCTTCAGTTCACAGACTGACAACCCTGGAGTAGAGAATCAGTGGAAGTAAGAGTGGAAAGATGGGTTGGTAATATTGTCTTGGGGTCCCTTACACAGCTCCTCCTAAGCATTCAGATCCTGTCCTCTCCTGCATGCACACTAAACAATGTAGCTCAGTGGCTTATCAGCAAAATAGTGAGTCAGTCCTGTGGCTGAACATCATCAGACTTTCTTCTCAAATGTTTCTTGTTCTCCCCTTCTAAAACATACCTAGACCTTGCCTGAGGTCTTTGCCTCTTGGGGTTCCAGAAGCAAGTCATTCACGAAATGTCCAAAACAAGTCCATTCCTGATATAACTCAGATGTTAAGTATTCAAGACTATAGATTTGAATACATTTGTTTTATTTACACAAATCCAGACTTCAGACTTCTACTTTTAATGTGACTTTCCCATTCCCAAACTAAGATACTGATTAATTTCATTTATTCACTGCTCCTTTCTTTTTAAATCCAGTTGTAATGTTCCTCATTACTATTTATTTTTTTACTCTGTCCAGTGCAATCCCATTTTTTCATTTATTTTAATTGGTTCAGGAGTTCACCTCCTTGACTATTTTTCCTGAAATGGGCTGATTTAAGAAAACTGGCCCTGATTGTTTTACCTAATTGCTTTAAACAATCTACTATTATGCAAAAACTTTGTTAACTTTTCCATTAAATGCATCCTTAACTCCAAACAAGCAAAGCACTATTCATCATCCCTGCCCCAGTATACTACCAACCTTGCCCACTGCCTGAATATAAGCAAATGACTGTAGGTTACATTAAAACCTAATTAGGTCTTTGGTTGCTTAAAGTTGATGGCTCATTTGTTTGCAGTGAACAAACATATTTTCACACTAAGTCAAGGAAAGGATACTTATTCTACAAATACCAATGAACTAGAAAATAAACATTAACAGGGACTAAGGCAGCCCTAGGGACTGGCTATACAGTTTCTCTGTTACTACAGTATCCTCTTTTAGCTTCTTTGCTTTACTCTATGAATCTACTTTAGGAACCTCTCTATGTCAATAAGCATTTTTTACACTTGTAAAAATTCTGTTTCTTCAAAATTTCAACTTTGCTTTACCATGACCATTCTAGCCTGGAGGTTCCTCATGGGATTCCTCTAGACAAATTTTGTCTTCTCTCTAATATTTTCAATGCAATAATTCCTAGAGAGGAAATTGATTGCCTCAGTATACCTTTTCACACCAAGCCATGGATTTAAAAGTATAGATTATAATTTGTCAGCTTGCCAATTGGCTCACTGTACTTAGGTCAAGTGTCCAACTTTGTCTGACAGTCGATGACTAACGGCGCCAGCATATTCTGGTACAAAATTTAGTCACTATCCCCTCGGCAATGCCCTAGGTGGAGCTCTTTCTCTTCGAAGGGGAGGCAGACGTGGGAAGCCCTAAACCTTTGAAATATAGATGTACCACAGTCCCTGAGAAGTGGACCCATGAATAGTATGAAAGGACCGGACTTTGTACCCACCATGAGAAGAAGAGATTCTTAGCTCAGGGTTAGTCTTAGGAAAAATGGCAACAGGTTGTTGATTTTTTTAGGGGTGTGAGTGAGGCTCTGGATCTATTCAGACACTGAAGGATGCTTGAGGATCCTTTGAAGGTATTTTCTTCTGAATAACCACTCTCCAGGATTCCTGACAAGAGGTCATCCTGTTTCAACTTGGATACCTCTGGTGATAGGGAGCTCATTTAAAGGGGCTATGAGCCTTCTAAGGAACTGCTATCACTGAAAGGAAGAGTTTGTTCAGTTATGTTCAATATTTATGTTTTATTATGAAAAACAAGAATGTTCTCAGTTGCCTATGCATTAGTTAAGACATAAATAACAGAAACAGACTCTGAGAGCTAAAATACAAAATAAATATATTGATGGAGTATTTCTGTATCAAAAACTCCAGAGCAGGCTTAGGGAAAACAGGAATCAGAGCATCCGTGGGAGTTTAATGAGTTTGTAGAGCTTTCCTCTAAATAATGCAAGTAATGTTACTCAGTTACCAATAACTCTTACCCCTGTGTTTCCAAATTTAAAATTCTGAATTCTTAAGAAGAATCATTTGTCCATAAAAGGGTCAGCAAATCCACCCTTCAGTAGTCAGCTATGGTTACAGGGTTAACTGGCAGAAACATGCTTCTTTGAGTCTTCCCCTGGGGAGGGAGTGGGCAGTTCTGGGAGAAGGGTGGTGCAGAGCACAAAGTGGCCATCACAGGTGTAAGTAAAATCCCAAACTCTTTCAGACAGTGTTCACATGATCTTGTCTCAACCTCTATTTTCAGCATCGTGTTTTACTACTTATTTTCCCTGTCTGGCCCTTTATTTGGGTCACACATGATTGTGACTAATGATACCATTTATCATCACACTTTTCTGTTCATACTGTTCCCTCCACAGGGAAGCCACACCCGTAACTGTCCCATCAACACCTGATTTTTAAATTTTCATTTGTATCCATTAATTTAATAGTATTTTAAAAAACAGATTGTCCTTACCTCTCCTCAATCTTATTTCTGCTTCCCAGAGGCAACTGTTTTCAACTGTTGTGGCTGCTACTTAGGATATTTATGTCCATATTGCCTCATATAAAATTTGTATCCTTCCATTTTACTTTATATTTTTATTTTCATTCATACTTAACTGGCCTCCCACTATGCGAGCTTCCTTCTCTGTCCACTTACACTTACCCTCTCTTCTCCATGCTTCCGAGATTGTTTATATGCTTGTAAGTTTTAGTGTGGTAACTCCTCAGCATGTATGTTATTATAACAATGTAAATATTAATGACAACTAAACCACATAGGGTACATTTATTTTCTTGTATAATCTTTTCTTTTTCATGGAGCTAAGAATTGATTGATTCTTAGTTGCTGTGTTTTCTAAATACTTAGCACTAACTTGTCCACAATTTCTCTACCATTGATATAAATCTCACTGATAGGTTTAAAGGTACTGAATAATGTATCCATCTCATCTTTTTCTTTGAAACATTCCTTCTGGAGTCTTCTTTCCCTGAGTACAATCTAGATAGGCTCTTTTCTAGAACTGTGGCAACTCTGTTACCTTTGGACATCTCTTCACCATCTTCTTAGGGCTTCTCTTTCTTTCTCTCCTGTGTTAATGCCAATATCTTCCTTCCTCTTTGTGTACTCCCATATAGCTCCCCCCCAAATGCATGGATGATTAGTTGTAAAGAGCTTTTATGACAGAAACTATCCTTATTCCATCCTAACCCTCGATTACTTTGGCTGTATATAGAATCCTGTGTTGAAATAATTTTTCCTCAAAAGTTTGAAAGCACTGAACCATATTAATGTAGCTTCCACATTTACCATTATAAATTTGATGGCATTTTAATTCTAGACACTTTGGACATAATCCCTCCCTCCCTCCCCTTCCTCCTCTTCCTCCTCCTCTCACCCTCTCTCGTGTATATTTCTATGTTTCAGAATTTAGGATCTTCTCTTTGTCCACAGTGTTCTCAAATTTCATGATGATGTATATTGCTGTGTCCTTTTCTCATCCATTTTGCCAGACAATTGAAGGGCACTTTCAACCTGGAGACTTTGACCTTTCTGTTTTAGAAATCTCTCTTAATGTGTTATTTTGATGATTTGCTCCCTTTAGATAGCTGTTATATCTTTCTGGAAGTCTTATTTTCCCTTTTAGAAACTGTAAAGTTGATCTTATATTTTTTTCTATTTTTTCTCACCTTTTTTTCGATCTTGCTCTTTGGTATTCTATTTTCTTGGAGATTTCTCCATGATAGTCTCTTGAAGGAGGGGATTTGTGGTGAATGTGGGTGTGTTTGTATGTATAAGATTCATAATGCATAGATTGTAAACATTTTTACCAACAAAATGCCTCTATAAATTCTCTAACTCTTCCACATTCCTAATTCAGTTCCATCTACAGTAAAGATTTTTTCATTGGTGTTCCTTCATAGTGTACTGTTCAGAATAGCCAAATATTTATGGTTTTTATGTTCAAATCTAAACTAAGATACAAGCTTCCTAAAGGAAGGACAAAGCCATTAAAGTTCTTGGTTGTGTTGCGTATTATTGAACATGAGTCTAGTGGATAATTTAGTAAGCAAATTAAAATGGTCCTTGTACATGTTCTCCAAAAACGTATTCTATGAAGAGCCACCTTGTCACACAAATTAGCCTTTCATCTGCTTCTCTTTTAGATTCTTTTTCCAACTCTAACTACCCATCCCATCATACAAGAAAATCATGCTTATGACTGCTCCCCACATCAAGTCGCCCCCCATCAACTTCCATAAGAAATGGGAAGTTGATGGTGATCACTGTCAGGTAACGTATCTGCAATTTCGCCAGAGGTCTTCTTTTCCCAGTGCTTTAACCCAAAGGATGGTGATCAATGGTGCCACCTGCCATTACCCATCCCTGTGGGGAGAGACTGGTGTTGGAACATTCGGAGCCTCCGAGACCACATCATGTAGGCAGGATCGTCTCACTCATGTGCTGTGAGTACAGCTGGAATACAACAAGATAAAGGACATTATCTTTTCCCAAAATCTGCCTCTTCGTGAATATTTTGTTTTGGTGAATGGCATGGTCTAGAATAATTTCTAACTCTTTTCTCATTTATACTGCTGGTCACCAAGGCTTTTGATTATACCTCCTAAATATTTCTGGAAAATTTTTTTTTTATCTCTTTTTATTTCTGTTGTCACTGCATGATTTCATATGGTAATAATTCCTTTCTGAGGCACTGTGGTGGCCTCCTCATTACCTTCAGCCTTGCCCACATTCAATTCGTCTTCTATACTTCAGTCAATGCTTTTGTTACAAAATATACAACTGACTGTGTTCACCCACAGCCTAAATTAAGTTATCTTTATTAGGACCTGTTAGTTTTTTAAGGAAAACTCAAATTCTAAACCATGTCACTGAAGCCATGTTATGAGCTGAGCTCTCACAGTCCTCACTCCTGCTCGTGCTAACTTGCTGGAGTTCCAACCATAAGTGGTACAGCATTTATGGGGCCCACCACAAAATGAAAACACAGGTGACTTTTTAAAGTATTAAGAATTTCAAGATGATGATAGAAAAGCATTAAACCAAATGTGGGGTTAACGTGACTGTACATATTGCATGCTCATGAAGCCAGCTCTTGCCTCAGCCTTTAAACACCAAAATTAATCATAATGATGCTACTATTAATAAAGACCTTTTTCCTATGACTATTTTCAAAGCCTGAAATGTGCCATGATTCCGCCCCCCCCCCCGCCCCCGCCCGCTTCTTTGGCTCAGATGGTTTCTACTCCCTGTGTCTCCTGCCCTTCTTCCATCTTGACCCTGCTACATCTTACTATTCCTTATAAACTCAGTTCAGCTATCTTCAACTCTGGAAATGTTTTTCCTGACCTCTCCCCTCCTCTTAACTTCCAGCTTTGATTACAAGTCTCCTTATCATCCCATGTATGTATGATTGTGGTGGATTCTGTATTTAAATCGCTTGTATCTTTGTCTTTCTCCCAGGCTTGGGCTCTTTGCTATACCCTTTGACAGCCACAGAACCTCAGACAGTCTTGGTACAGAGTATGTGCATAATAAAAGATTATTGATTATAAAATTAAAAATAAACTTATTTTAGAATTTAGAAGTTCAGAATTTTATTTCTGGGTTTCATAGCATATAATTCTTCCCCTTGCATGGAGTGAAAAGTACCTATTTTGCTACCATATACCAGCATATACTGTGTTAAAACTGTCTTCACTATATGTCATGAAGATTAGAGGGAATAATTTGACCTTTAAAGTTGATATGAGTCTATACTACAGCTATTAAGTACCCAGTTTTAAATCAACATTTTGATGCATCATACTGTAGCCTAATGAATAATTAACTTTTCAGAAACTTTGCATATTTTAGAAATACTCTGGAGCTTTCTTATTGATTTTTTGTATGTTTCTTAGCTCCTTGCTAATATTATCAGTGACATTTAGAATCTAATCTGTCAGTATTTCCTCTTTTCCCATGCTCTGTTCTTTGCTGTTGTTAGAAATGATGTATTAGTTAACATTTACAGTAGAATTTTAGAGCAAATAATAGTCTGTTATGGAGTCATTTGGACAAATACAAAATCTCCTTTAACTCAGTTGGATAAGCTAACTATTTCAAAGAAGAAAACCTAAATTCCTAACATAATAGTTTCCCCAAACATATTTACCAATAACATTTTTTTAAAGATCTTTATTTATTTGAGAGAGAGAAAGAGAGAGAGAACATGAGAGGGGGGAGGGTCAGAGGGAGAAGCAGACTCCCCGCTGAGCAGGGAGCCCAATGCGGGACTCCATCCCAGGACTCGACGATCATGACCTGAGCCGAAGGCAGTCGCCCAACTAACTGAGCCACCCAGGTGTCCGAACAATAATATTTTAAGAATAACCTAATAAACCAATTAATTACTTAAAACATCCACAGCTAAAATGTTTCTTCCAATGCAATTTTTAGATATTTGAGAACATCGCTACTAAAAACTCCCCCCCCCACACACAGTTTACGTTAGTGATAGGTGTACTTAGAATTTTCTCTTAACCTCAGACCAAAATTATGTCTCCATATTATTAAAAACCGTATTAACATAAATGCAAAAAAATTACATAATGCTTTCATATTAAGATGTGAAATAAGTATAAATAAAGATAGCTTCATTTAGTGATTTCCTTTTTCTGTAGGACTTCTCAATCGTTTGTTTTTATTGAAATGAATAGTGCTCATGTATATGTGCATATATATAAAGTTTTGAAGATTTTTATTTTCCTAAGATACATATAAATGGGTCAAATGCATTTCCAAATTACTCCCCACAAAAATTCTACCAATCTACATTGCAGATATCTATGCATTGACCATTTCTAACATTGTGTGTCTTCTTCTTCATCTCTTTTTAAAAAAATATGAAAATATTGTTTAAATATACATTTGTTTCATTACTAATGAGATTTATGAAGTTTGTACAAATGATATCTTTTATCCACTGAAAAAACCTGTATCGAGCTCCTGTGTTTCCATTGTTATGCTATGGACTAGAGCTAGAGCAATGGTTTTGTCTTGGGACCGGTCTTGCCTCCAGGGGACACTTGGCAGTATCCACACAGGTGTTTGGTGTCGCACCTGGGGAGGGGAGGTATGCTAGTGTGTAGAAACCAAGGATGCTGCTAAACATCCTACAATGCAGAGGACTGCTCTCTATAACAAAGAGTTATTGAGCTCCAAATATTAATAATGCTGAGGCTGAGAAATCTTGAGATAAAGCAACAAATGAGACTGAGATAATCCCAGCTCCCAGATGGTCCCTACTTAGAGTGAACTTGTGGTTAGTTTAAAGTAACCCTTAAGAAGAAAAAGTTACAAGAGTGGCAACACGACTGTCAATGTAGTTATGTCTGCTTCCCATTACATTAAATATATATAGTACAGCTTTTAGCCCAAGGCAGGTGAACAGTGACCATATACTGAGTAATAGAAGAGGTGATACCAGCCTCCTTTGTTTCGCTCTGTATGTTGTCATTCAGGTATGGATATATGAATGTGTCTGTTTGTGTGTTTGCATGTGAAAGAACATGTGCTGTTGGAATGTTAATTTCTTTCAATAGCTTTATTGAGACATAATGGACATACAGGGTACTATGCCATTTGATAAATTTTGACATGCGTATACACCCATGAAAACTTTACAAAAGTCATGAAAATGAAGATACCCGTCACCACCAAAAGGTTACTCATGGTGCTTTTTAATCCCTCATTACTGTTAACCATCCGTTTTCTGACTCCAAGGCAACCACTGATCTGCTTTCTGTAAATTAGTTTGTACTTGCTATAATTCCATATAATGGAATCAGAAAGTATGTACTCTATCTTGTCTATCTACTTTCATGTGCTAAAGGATATTGAGAAACAACTTTATTCCTTGTTGTTGCCAAGTAATATTCCATTTTATAGATACACCTAAACTTCTTTCTATAGATATACCAAAATTCATTCACCCATGATGGACACTGGGACTATTACAAATAAATTGCTGTGAATACTCATGTGCTTTTGTTCATTTCTTTTGGATAAATAACTAGGATAAATATTAGGACACATATCCTATGATAGGTGTATGTTCCACATTAATATTAAGAAACTCCCAAATTGTTTTCCACAGTGGTGGTACTACTTTATATTTGCATCAGCATTATGAAAGAGTTCACATTTCTCCACATCCTCACTAACTTTTGCAATAGTTACCCTTTATAATTTCAGCCATTCTAATAGGTTTGTTGTGATTCATGGACCTGTTGGGTTTCAAATTTGGAAAATTTTTAGTCCTATTTACATTATATAATTTTGTCTTCAATTACACGTATTTAGGCTGCTTGAACTTTCCCCACGACTCACTGATTCTCTTTTCATTTCTCTTCAGTTTTTTTTTTTCTCTGTGTGTTTCATTTTGGATATTTTTTATTGCTTTGTCCTCAAGTCCACGGTTTCTTCTACAATGTTCAATCCAATCTGCCATCAATTTCATCCACTGTATTTTTCAACTTAGACATGATAGTTTTTATCTCTAAAAGTTTGGTTTGCTTCCTTTTAAAATACATTTGCTGTTTCTACTCAATGTTTCCTCTGGTTTCTTGAACATATGGGATGTTTAAATGTCCTTTTCTAATAGTTTTTCCCTAGCCTTAGAAGGTTTCCCCACAAAGTTGTACTTGTAAGTTCTCACCTGAGATCATTGGGAGGACCCTGTATCTATCTCTGGAGTTATTCCTCTTTGTGCCTTCCTCATTTCCAGTACTCTGCCCTGTGAACAGGCTGCGTTGGCTTCTTCAGACTTCTGTGTCTGTAACTCTGGCAGTGTGTCCAGGTCTACCTTGGTTTTCCTCCCTGTCCTCCTGCAACCAAGCGTAAAAACAAACTTAGACATTAAGCTGGGACAATCAGAAGATTCATCTCCTTTATTTTTCCTCTGTCAACATCACAGCCTTTTTTGTCTCATGTTCAAGCCATTGATTTTCCTAGTTTGTTCAGTTCATTTAGCTGTGTCAGTTGGAAGGGTGAATCCAGTCCTGGTTACTCTATCTCGACCAGAATTGAAGTCACTGTTTTTGGAATTCGATTATTTTGTCCCCTTAGATTCAGGTCTATCTAGATTCTGCTCTCGCTGAGCAGTCCATTTTGTATAATGTACCATCTTCCCTAAATAATAGTCTTTTAGAGACCAATATTTGATGCTCCCCAAAGAGAGGGTCCGCATTTATTATATATTAGGGATTTCAAAAGATGTATTATTTATATTCTGCAGTGGAGTTACACGTGCAATGTAATGCAGAAAATCACACTCTGTGTTTTAAGTTCTGTGATCCTAGTAACTAAAGAGAAAGAAAAATGATCAATTAAAGATGTTCCCATGCTGAAGGTATTTGCATATTAATATAGAAAATACAAAAGCACATGTAAAGGCACAAAAATATGACAAGATGCATCATCATAAAGTTATAACAGTCAACTAATGGGTTTCTTAAGCTCTGACAAACTGTATCTTCTTGGAGGAGAATCAAGAAAATCATTAGGAAGATGTCCACAAATTCCAACCATTACATCTACTAAATTGCCTGTTTCTGTACCCATAGTCTCAGACTTCTCTTCTGTTACGCATTCCAAACTCTGTGCATTACTTACTTTCTTTTCTATTCATAAACATTGCTCCAGAAATTCTTTTAATTTCCTGCATCAATAGTTTTTCACTCCTCTTGTATCTTTTTCACCAGCTTACAAACCTACTTTTAATACTCTCATTTAAAAAAATACCTCTTGACAGTTAACTTCTTGTTCATCTACAAGGACATTTCTCTCCTTCCCCATGCAGTCAAATTCCTTACTTTCTCCAGTATCTCTCCTTGATATTCTCTTGAGTCCCACTCTAATCTGGCTTTATCAGATTTGCTATTATCAAAGTTACAAAAATATCTCTACTTTGCTAAATATAAGTTCTCAGTTCTCATCTTCCATGAATTAAGAACAATATTTCACACAGTTTATTTTTAATTTCAAGAAACAAAACAAGACAAGCCTTCTTTGCCTGCCAAAACACAATTCTCCAGGCTTCTTAACACTGAGGGTAGTCTTTTTCAGTTTGCACTGCCAGGGTCTCCTCTCTCCCAGCTTCTTGGGCTCAACCTCAAGGATCAGAAGTCTTGGTCTTTGGATCATTACTCATTTTTTTTTTTTTTTAGTTTTTTAAATATTTTATTTATTTATTTTAGAGAAAGAGCATGCGCACGAGTTAGGGGAGGGCCAGAGGAAGAGGGAAAAAGAGAATCTTAAGCAGGTTCCATACTGAGCATGGAGTCCAACGTGGGGATTGATCGCATGACCCTGAGATCATGCCCTGAGCTGAAATCAAGGGTTGGACGCTTAACCGACTGAGCCACCCAGGCACCCCTGGATCATTGCTCTTAACTACACTAATGTTCTTGATGATTGCATTCGTTATCATTATATTAAAAATGTTTTGCTGAGTCTCAGTGTGTATTTTAAGACTAGCACATTCATCTGATCTCTTCTACCTCTTTTGTAGCATTCATAGTATATTTTTTTAATATATAGTACAGGAAGACATAACGAAAACACTAAAATATCAAATTTTTTAGCTTTCCCTTATATAGGATTATATGTGTATATTTTATGTGTTTATATACATGAAGTCTACTGCTGAACTGTAAGTCTCCCTATTAGATGTTTATGTCCAGCTACCAGTTTTTTTCTATTTGTCTTTAAGTAATCAAAGCAATGATTTGAACTAGACCAAACTTCTTCCAGGCTCTACTGCCTCTATAGCTTCTCAGATCTACAACTTTTTTATTTTTACAAAGTTCACACACAGCATATTTCTTTCCCTCTTTTTTTATTTCTTGATATTTCTACTTTGCTTTATTTAAAACTAGCTGAAAAATTCATCTTTTTTATTAGTTTACATCTTCAAATGTTTTTCTTCCTTATGATTTCTTTCTGCATTTAACTTTACCATACTATTAGAAAACTGACAGCATAAATCACTTATTTCATAAGCCTTCTGTAAATGATGACATGCAAAATGGTATTTTTAAGTAGAACTTGCAACTCTGATCACTGATGGCAAATTTAAAACCTTGGCAACATGAGTGGGTGTTTTTTTCTTAGTTTTGCCGACAATGATAACTTTCCCTTTTAGGCTGCTTTCGGTTACTGATGAAAATATTAACCCAAACTAAACCTAAGTAAAATATACATTAGAGGCCAGTATCATCCGCTTTAATTTCTGGAAGGGAAAGCAAATAAAACCAGTCAAAGAAATGAATTTATAAAATGCTACATTAGGACAAGTGATAAAGAGAAAATTAAAGTAGAGGAAAACAAACAAGGATTGTTTTGGGGAAGGGGAAGTTTGAGTTAGTGTGGTCAGAAGTGGCTTGAGGCGATAAAATTTGCCTAAAGAAGGTGAGGGACTTATGCTATCTGGGAAGCAATGAACAATCAGAAGGACTAATAAGTGTAGAGATGCTGGCCTGGAAAGTTTGAAAGACAGCAAGGAAACTTTGTGTTTGGAGATGAGTATAGCAGAGAATAAAAGGACATAAGAGCAGAGAAGTAAAAGGGAGCAGGTTATATAAGATTCTCAGGCCTTACTAAGAATTTAGGCTTTTTCTTACAGTCCATTTGAAATCTGTTGGGGAATGGGAGAGGTGGTTCAGCAGAGGAGTGCTATGAGCTGAGGTAGTTTTTGATATGGACTGAATGTTTCTGCCCCCCCCTCCCCAAATCTGCATGTTAAAACCCTAATCCCAATATGATCGTATTTGGAGATGATGCCTTTGGAAGGTAATTGGGTCATGGGAGTGGAGCTCTTATGATGGGGTTAGTGCTCTTAAACAGAAGAGACAAGAGTGCTTGCTTCCTCTCTCTATGCCACATGAGGACACAATCAGATTTGAGAATCTAGATTTGAGTAAATTTCAGAATTATCAGCATATAGATTGTACCTAAAGGCATGATAAAATGAGGTCACCAAGGAAATGGATAGAAATTGGGAAAAGTAGAAGTCTAAGCACTAAGCCCAATCACATGCTGACCTTAACAAGGTGATGAATTAGAAGGAACCAGTAAAAGAGATTAAGGTGGAGCAGCTAAAGGGGCAGAAATAAAACCAGAAGAGGGGTCTGGCAGACCCATGAAGCAAGTGTTTCAGGAACAGAGAACAGGAAATAATCAACCATGTCAAATGCTACAGCTAGATCAAGTAGAGAGAATTTACTCTTGGATTTAGCACTAGATCAAAGAGGTTTTAGGGGCGTGTTATAAGAGAAAGCAAGATTAGAATGGCTTTAAGATAGAATGAGAGTTGGAAAATTGGAAATAGGAAGTACAGAAAGGTTTTCCAAGGATTTTTGCTGTAGAAAGAAAAAATGGAGCAGTAGCTGAGAGGTAAAGTGAAATCAAAGAAAAATTTTTTTTAAAGATGCAGGTAATAAAAGGACATTTGTTGGCTGATAACAAAGATCCAATGAATCACTGGGGCCATAACCTTGAGTGAAGGAAAGGGGCTGTGGTCTGCTGCTTAAGTGTAAGGTGTCGTCTTTACTAGGATCACTGATATCCATATAGAGAGAAGGGGGAGCTGATTCCTTGGACACAGATATAGGCAGGAGGGAAATGTGCTGTGGGAATGGGGTGGAAACTTCTGATTATTTCTACTATGTTCACAGTGGAATTGAAAGGAAGGTCATCAGCTGAGTATGACAATGGGGAAGAGATGTTGGAATTTGAGAGAAAAGGCGGTATGAAATAGTCATCTAAGTAGGAGAATGTGTGGAACAGACAAATACAGTAGACATCAACTAGGTTATCATGTGAATTCAACTTTTGGTTTGGTTTACAAAAGCGGATGCAACAAAGTGAAGGAGGGGCAAAAGAGTGGAGGGTATAAACAAGGAGTGATTATATTGATAATGATAGCAATTTAGCAAGTTGTGGAAGGAAAAGGGGAGTGAGGCATAAAGGACAGTGAAAAGTTGATAGGATAAATGGATTTTAGCTTCTTTGTTGTGTTGAAGAGTTGCTGGAGTTGGAGAACTGGAGGGAATGAACTAAGTAGGAAGTGGTAGTTAAAGGCTATGGTACTTGAAATTGAGTCTACAGAGGGGTTTCAGTTATTGATAATTATATGGTAATAGGATGTGTCCATTGGCAGCACTGCCTGAAGTGGAGCGGAGGACAATGTTACTGGAAGTGGTCAAGGGACTGAAGTTAATGTTGATGTGGTCAGTAGGTATCAGTAAGGATCCCGTAAGTTGTCTCTTCCCCAGTTTCTCTGCTTCCATTAGCTGAGGTTCAAATGGATCCATAGGACTTGAGTGTGCTCCTGGCTAGACCCCTATGTCTAGCTGCTTGGTGACCATCAGACTTACCATGTTTTTTCTTCCTATTTACATATGTCACCACAGGAAGCCCAGGATTCCCTAGTCATGCACTGTCCTACAGACCGTAACTCCCAAATGGTTCTATACATTCCTTTCTCTGACACCGTCTTCCACATTGACCTGTCTTCTGAATCCCTTCACTTCCTGCATCTCAGAATCAATCAACAAAATTTCCCATATTCTCTTTCCAACATCTTTTTCATTTTCTTTCTCTAACATAAACCTGTCTGTCTTTTCTGAGCATAGCTTCTCTACTGGTCCTCTCCAGTGGTTGATGTGTTCTCTCCCATACCCCTCTTACCTCTGGACTTGGAGGTGGGGCTCCTCACTGCCTCATCCACTTATTCTCCTATCCCTTTTCTCATGAACATACCAGCTGACAATCTCATGTCATTAAACAGCACCACCCAGAAACCTTGCTTGTTTCAGTGATCTACTGGCTCTGTGTAACTCCTCCTTACTCCTTGAAGGTTTTAACTACATGCTACTTCCCCCTCACGTTCTCAAATACTACTTCTACCAAAATCCTTGATGATTAAAATATCCTTCAGTAACATGGCCAGTGTTGCATTAGATTACCAGTGGTTGGTCTGAGGTGATGTAGGTGTAATCTCCCTGGAAAATCAGATGAGGAATTAGATGCCATCTCAAGACTATTTTGGCACAAAAAATATGACTTGGTTGACTGAGGAAAGGAAAGATCAAGTGTTCTAAATAATTGTCTATCAAATATTTAATAAAGTGGTTCTCTTTATTATTATGTTATATTAATCACCATACATTACATCATTAGTTTCTGATGTAGTGTTCCATGATTCATTGTTTGCATATAACACCCAGGGCTCCATGCAGTACGTGCCCTCTTTGGTACCCATCACCAGGCTAACCCATCCCCCCACCCCCCTCCCATCTAGAACCCTCAGTTTGTTTCTCAGAGTCCATCGTCTCTCATGGTCCATCTCCCCCTCCGATTCCCCCCCTTCATTCTTTCCTTCCTGCTATCTTCTTCTTCTTCTTCTTCTTCTTTCTTCTTCTTCTTCTTTTCAACTGAGGATGATTTTGCTTCCCAGAAGATACTTGGCAATATCTGGAGTCATTCTTTTGTTGTCACAAGTTGGGGGTTGAGTGTGCTACCAGCATGCAGTGAGTAGGGGGTGTGGATCCTACTAAGCATCCTGCAAGGCACAGGACAAATGCCCACAACAAAGAATTATCCAGCCTGAATTGTCCACAGCACTGGTTGAGAAATACAAGTTCAGGGTGGTGAGTGTTCATTGCTTTAAGATTTTCACCCATGAAAATGCAGTGGTTTATCTCTTTAGTTTGAAGTAGGACACTAGCAGATTTAGATAGAGTAGGAATATAAGTAGCAAATACTTAAAAAAAAAAAAAACACTGAAAACTCTAGGGGATTAAAAGATTTTTAAAAAAAATATGAAAAGATGATCACATTTTTAGAGCCTCCAGGTTTTTATAATCCCCTCCCTCATGAGCACAGAAAGTCTTACTAGTGTTTCATCTGAAGTTGAAATGGGGCTTACTTCATCACTCCAAGTTTCTGTTTCTTCTTTATTGCCTAAGCAGCTTTTTATTTAGCCTCTTTTTTCCTGGGCTTCCATTTGGAAGAAAAATATTTTGAAACAGAATGTGATGCCGTTGATAGAAACTATTCTGGGGGCGCCTGGGTGGCTCAGTCGTTAAGCGACTGCCTTCAGCTCAGGTCATGATCCCAGGGTCCTGGGATCGAGCCCCACATCGGGCTCCCTGCTCGGCGGGAAGCCTGCTTCTCCCTCTCCCACTCCCCCTGCTTGTGTTCCCTCTCTCGCTGTGTCTCTCTCTGTCAAATAAACAAATAAAATCTTTAAAAAAGAAAAAAAGAAACTATTCTGTTTGTGAACTGGGACTCGGGCTTGGTCCTTGGAGCTGCTTCCTTTCAGGGTGGGTAGAAGAGGAATGTTAACCTCACTGGTGACCAGTGGCATTACCCTGTAGAGTGGTTGGCTTTATTCCACTGTCACTCATTTCTATCCACTCACATATTTATTTCAAAAGTACTTGTTGAATTTCTACTCTACGCTAAGCAACATGTTGGCTGTGAGTATAGAAGGATGAATAAGAAAAGGGTTCTGACCTCAAGTTGCTTTCACAATGGTGGAGGAGAAAACCACAGAAAGTATAATAATTTAATAAAATATTATTTAATAAATTAATTTAATACATTAAGATAAATAATAAGAAGTGTTAGAATAGCACACAGAAAGAAGCGATTTATAATTCTGTATGATGCTGGAAAGAAGTTCCAGCAGATTTATAAGATCAGATGATACTCGAGCTGAAATGTGTAGATTAAAAAAAAAGGGTAATTTCATATTTTAGCGGTATTCACCATAAGCCAGACCCTGTGCAAGGCACTTTATGATCTTTTTCTTATTTACTTCTCACTATAACCCTGGATGGTACATTATCTACATTTTATATATCAGGAAACAGGATCAGTTAGATTGGTCAAGGTTACCATGTAAATAAGTAGCAGAATGGAGATCGGGCTCTGTATCAGAGTCCTCATAACCACGTTCCCTCCAATAAGCCGGAAAGAGGGGACACTGAGGGTGCAGTATACTCACATTTTGCCAGACTCTTTCTTGTAACTTGCTTTGCCGGTAGCTCCTGAAACATGTGGTTTCCTCCCAGCTGCCAAGTACAGCTAACGTGACCCACATTGGACCCGTCAGCATGCGGAGCTGAGTCAGTAAGATTGTCTCCCAAGAATGTCAGCAAAAAGAGTATATTCATGATGGTGTCCATGTGGTGACAGTTTGCTGCTCCAGTGGGACACATCGTGACAAGGCTGACACAGACTGGAGAGAAGGAAGTGAACCGGAGTCATTTGTAAGCCAACACGCTGTAGGATCAGACACCATGCTTGAGCAGAGAAAACTGTCAGAAGTAGAAGAGATGAGCAAAAAGAAGCTTCTGGAGAACAAAAGGCACTAAGACAGCAGCAGTTACAGTTCTTGAAGGAAGCTTTCTGTTTCCCATTAAGCCTGGCTGTACTTTTTCTCAACGTCCTGCCTCGTTACCCTTCTCGCCACCATCACCATATATGCAAGCCTTTAACTGGAGTTAATTTTTTTATTTTTAGAATTCCTGTAATAAAAAGAGATTTGAACTGAACAAACATTAATAAAGGTAAAAAACCAACAACTATGCGACAGTAAAAGATAGTAGCTTAGAATCAATGGAACAGAGTGGGCGCCTTGTTTACACTAATGAACCTGGAGAGGGACGAGGCCAGGGTGAGGATATGAACTGCTTTTTAGGTTTCTCCAAGGACTTGGACCTTCTTCTAAAAGCCTTTTGGAGACTTGAATGCTCTAAAGCAGTTTCTTGAGCTACAGTGGTTGGCTTTGTTATCCCTGTTATCAGTAGCACCTGGGTGAGAGACCTGTACACAATTTATGTTTTTTTTTTTTTAAAGATTTTATTTATTTATTCATGAGAGAGAGAGAGAGGCAGAGGGAGAAGCAGGCTCCCAAGGAGCAGAGAGCCCGATGCGGGACTCGATCCCAGGACCCTGGGATCATGACCTGAGCCGAAGGCAGACGCTTAACCATCTGAGCCACCCAGGCGCCCCACAATTTATGTTTAATAAATATTTGTTGTAATAATGAAACAAACATGAGAAATAAAACTAATCATGCAGTTCATTCATTCTCTTTACTAACACTGACCTCTTTGCTAGTCCTTGAAGACACCAGGCATTGTCCTGTTTCAGTCTTTGTACTTACTCTTTACGTGAACACTCTTCCCCAACATATCCCCTAAGCTCACTCCCACATTCCCTTTGCTTTCTGCACCATGTCACCTCAAGAAAGCCTCCTTTATTAGTATCTTAAAATCACACTTCCCCTCACCCCAACATTCCCTCTCTTTCTTCCATTTTTTTAAAGACATTTTTTTTTTCCAGAGCAGTTTTAGATTGACAGCAAAATTGAGAGGCAGGCACAGAGGTTTCCCATATACATTCTATCTGCATACATACATAACCTGTCCTGTTACCTGTGTCCCCTACAAGAGGTAAGCTGGTCAAACTTCTTCTATGCTTTTTTAATATAGCATTTATTATCATCTACTATACTCTATATTTTTCTTATTTTGTTTATTATCTCTTTTACTCTCCAAGATGACGCGAATGTATTCTGTGTGACATATTCGTTGGTTTCTCCCAGGACAGGTGTTCTCCACAGCCTCCCTTTCAGACCACAGTGAGTGTTCCAATGGATTACATCCTTTCTGATACTTGGCATTGTCAGTCTCTTTCTCTTTGGCCATTCAGGGAGAGAGGGAGGATTAGCTCCTTGAAAGATGGGAGATGTTGTTTCTGGAAGAAGGAGTGTATACTATGGGACAAAAGCATCAGGATATACACACCAGTGCAGGGAAAACGCCGCTCTATATTATACACAGGACTTGTAAAAAATAAAAATGTGGAATGAGCTCAATCCAGTCCAGACTTCTCCAGGTTAGGCATTCAACTGAATGACAAAGGGATAAAAATGTGGAAAATTTTAATGAATTGATGACATTCGCCAAATGATTTCTCTTGTTCTTCAGTAGGCACTGTCAGAAAATCCCTGTCAGGCTTTTGGAATATGAGGCAGATAGTTGTTAATTTCATGCTTTTGCAAAGTTTGAGAGATTTTACAGTTCAGTTATTTAAAACATCATTAAGTTTACTAGAGCTAATTTTAACAGTGTAGAAATTCCTTATTTTTTTAAATATCGTTGAAGCAAAATTTAAATACAAGAAATTGCATTTATTATAAAGCTACAGCTCAATTTCACAAATTGAACACACCAGTGTAAATATTACCCAGATCCCAAAGTCAAATATTTCAAGCATTAATGGGTTTTTTTTGCATTCGCTTCTACTTACTATCTCTTGTCAAGAATAACCACTATTTGGGCTTCTTCCTGATTACTTTTGTCTTTTTTTTTTTTTTTAAACCTTATATAAGTGGAATGAAATCATATTCACTATTTTGGTAATAGACTTCTTTTTTTCAATGTTATTTTTGTAAGCTGAATCCATGTTATTGACTGTAGTTGTAGCCTATAATTGCATTGCTGTATAGTATACAACAACTCATTTATCCATTCCACTATCAGTGGGTATTTGAGTATTTCCAGTTTGGGCTATTGTTCTGCTATTTACATTCTAGTGCGTGTCTTTGGTGAACACAACATGCATACACAACACACACATACAACCTATTGTATATACACCAAAGGGTGGAATTGTTAGCTTATCAGTTAGTTTAACTTTTTTTTTTTTTTTTACTTTTTTAAGAATACAAGGGTTTTACTTCATTTTTTGAAGTTTTTATTTAAATTCCAGTTAGTTAACATACAGTGTAATATTAGTTTCAGGTGTACAATATGGTGATTCAACACATTCCAGATATCACATGATGCTCATCATGATAGGTGCACACCTTCGTGCCCATTCCCCATCACCTATTTCACTCATTCCCCCCCCCTCCTCCACTCTGGTCACCATCTATAGTTAAGAATCTGTTTCTTGGTTTGCCTCTCTCTCTCTTTTTCCCCCTTTGCTCCTTTGTTGTTTTTTTTTTAAATTCCACATCCGAGTGTAATCATATGGCATTTGTCTTTTTCTGACTGGTTTTGCTCACCATTATCCTTTCTATCTCCATCCATGTTCTTGCAAATGGCATGATTTCATTCTTTTTTTGTGGCTGAATGATATTCCAGTGTGTGTGTATGTGTGTGTGTGTACTACATCTTCTTTACCCATACATCAGTTGATGCACACGTAGGCTGCTTCCATAACCTGGCTATTGTGAATAATGCTGCTATAAATACCAGGGTGCGTGTATCCCTTTGATTTCATGTTCTGATATTCTCTTGGTAAATATGCAGCAGGGGGGTTGCTGGATTGTTGGGTAATTCTATTTTTAACCTTTTGAGGAATCCCCATACTGTCTTCCACAGTGGCTGCACCAGTTTGCATTCCCACGGACAGTGCACAAGGGTTCCCTTTCCTCCACATCATGGGTTCAGCTTTAGATGATATTAAATACTGCTGGCATTCCCACTTACTTCTTAAAATACATAGCGCATTTGATTATAGGAAACAACCTGTTTTACTATGGGGTTAGTACAAGGATATAGGCAAGCTGCTGATATGTGTGTAATTTGTTTTGCAATTATATACTATAACAAACCCTGTTTTTAGTTTATTTTCTCTCAGGGATCATAATCCTGTGCTGCCTATTGCCCAGGAGTTGTTTTATATATTGTTTCCAGTTTTCTTTTTTTTTTTTCCCAACTTTGAGGAATAATTGACAAATAAAATTGTATATATTGAAAGTATACAATACGATGATTTGATACACATATACCTTGTGGGGTGATTACCAAGATCGAGATAAGTAAACATCCATCACCTCACATAGGTAACTTTTTGTTGTTGTCGCTGTGAGAATGCTTGAGATTTAATCTCAGAATTCCCAAGTATGTGATACTGTATTGTTAACTGTAGTCACCATGCTTCCCATTCAGTCCTCAGAACTGTTCTTCTTATAACTGAAAGTTTGTACCCTTTGACTTAAATCTCCCCATCTCTCCCTTCCTTCAGCCCTTGGCAACCACCATTCTGTTCTGTTTCTATGAAATCAGCTTTTTTAAGATTCCACCAAGATTGTTTTCATTTTTCTATCTATTTGCATATAAAAAGAAATCCATCAATCTATCACAGTTGGAGGGCGCCTGGGTGGCTCCGTCAGTTAAGGGTCTGCCTTTGGCTCAGCTCATGATCTCAGGGTCCTGGGATCGAGTCCCCATCGGGCTCCCTGCTCAGAGGGGGCTCGGCTTCTCCCCCTTCCCCCTGCTTGTGTGCTCTCTTTCTCCCAAATAAATAATCTTAAAAAAAAAAAATCTACCACAGCTGGAAAGGAAGTCTCCTTTATCTTCTCGCAGTTTGTCTTGAAGTGTTCTATGTAGAGGTCTTGAAATTTATTTATTCCCAGATGTTTGGTGCTTTTTAATACTATTATAAAATACATCTTTAATATTTTTTATTCTATTTACTCTTTGCTCGTATATAGAGAGGCAGAGTTGATTTTTAAATATTACCCTGGTACCCAGCAGCCTTTCTAAATTCAGTGGTTAATTCTAATAATGTATCTGTGGACTATTTTTTAATGTTTTAGGATACAGTTATCCATGTTACGGGTGCCCAGCTCTTACTGGAAGTCACAGAGAGGATTAAAGAAAGGCAGTAGTGGTGACTCTCACATGTAACCCTGAGTAAAAAGCAAGAGTGCGCCAGGTAGAAATGAGGGAACAGGCATTTTAGGCAGAGAGAAGAGTTGGTCCAATGACAGAAAGAAGTGACTGGGAATGGGGGATCCTGAGATTATTAAAAAGCACACAGAAAGGGTAATAGGAGATGAAACCGGAGATATAAGTGGGACCCAACTGGTAAAAGTCCCTGTAAGTCAAATCAAGGAGTTTGGAGTCTTCCTATTGAGTCTTTAGAGTCACTAACAGAGTTTCAGGCAGGGGAATAAAGTGGTCAGTTTGAGATTGAAAGACGTCACTCCTGAGGCCCAAACTATCACGTATGACCACAAACATTATGCTTATACAGGTCCGGGAATGCCATTCACCTTGCTGCCATGGAAACGGTGGCCCCTGGAACTGTGTGCCTTGTGGAAACATGGCAGATAGATTGGAGAGGTGCTCCTGGAGGCAGGGAGACATCTGTGAAATAAAAACAAATCTAAACTTAAGTGAGATACTGTATCTGAAAAGAATATGGGAATAGGGAGAAACTCTGACTATAAGATAAGTGTCTCAAGGTCAGACAGAAAAAGGCCTTTCTTATATAAGGAGGAGGAAGCGAGGCTAGAAAGAACCAAGATGAGTGGGTAGGACAGAGATGCATGGGAGGGGTCCTAAGGAAGAACAGTTTTGCATTATGATGCTGGGTCAGGCTCGGGTCAAATTTCAGGGTCATGTGGGGAGAGGAGAATCTCAAAATCAAATCCACAAGCATTTTGTTACTATTGACCAGTGGGGACAAACAGCTCAGCTAATCACTGATTAAGTAAAAATTGGGAATTGGGAGGGTCTGTGCGTGGCCTTGTCCTAAGGTGAGCAATGGGGCTGGTTATTCACAAGTCTTTCTAAGACATTTAGGAATCTTGGCTTCTTATGGTAAATCATTTATTTCCTAATACACAAGGGGTAGGGGAATTCCTTTAACGATAGCTGCTTTCCGGGACTAAGGGGCTCCAGTGAAGTTCAAAATTATCATTAGTGAGGAAACTTCTGTAAATGTCCAAGTAAAAAGTGGTTAGGAAAAAAAAAAAGTGGTTAGAAATTAACATATTTTAAGTGAAAAAATTAAGGTATCCAGAGCCCTCTTGGTTTTTGAACCACAACAAGTGTAAACAGAGCAACATCCTTATCTTGCAGAGGAAAAAGGAGTTAATTCTTTTTTTGTTCATGGAGAAGATAAGGTCCCTGCCTCCAACTGTCCCAACAGCAGACTCCCTTTCTGCGGTTTTACCCTTTTACCCAGAGAACCCCTGATACTCTTTGCATCCCACTATCTTATTAGGGATGTTATAAATACTAAAAGTCATAATTAATGTAAAGTATTAACGTACAGCTTAGTACACAGTGAGCTCTCCATAATTGTTAGCTTTTTCTGCTTTCTTTGTTCTTGTTTTGCTGTTGCTGAACAAGGAATATGTAGTCCCTGAGTATGCAAATCCAGCCCACGGTCTATTTAATTCATGGGTATGGTAGACAAATGAATGCTAGACAAATTTGATTATTAATTACTGGTCAGGTTCTCTAGAAGCATAGCGCAGATCCACTGTATACAAGGCCAAGGGTGAAAGATGAATTCCCGCCCCCACCCTGCCCCGCCTGGTGCACAGGAACACACTTTTCTGCCGCGGGAACTCACGAGTGTGAATTACTTCCATCCCTTAGTTTTCAAGTTATGTGCCACACTGCTGTATGCTGTTATAATTCATTGTCTACAAGTTGCTGGGCGGTCACAGGGAAACTTTTTCTATACTTTGTATTGTACTATTACCTCCAGTAAAAACCTCTAATTATGCCTCCAGCTGAGACAAGTAGTAAATAATTACAAATTCCTTTTCTCATTTAAATTTAAATTCTGAGAAGCTGTGTTCATTTTGGTGGCTTTTAATAATTTCTCTCTTTTCCTCCCCTAAAAAAAAAAAAAAAAGATTCGGTGTTCTCAAAAGCTTTCTTAAGAGTCATTGCATATCAATGAATGGCATGCAGTAAGCAAGACTGATTTTCTAAGGGAAAAACCAGGCTACCTCAGTGAAACCACTGAGACCATAGAGTAGTTACAAGTTATATCTGAACAAAGAAAGGACCCTGAAGCATTCCATAAATATTTTTTTACATTCATAATAATTGAAGCATTAGTTGGACAGGGTCATATTAAACCACCCATCCATACATCTGTTGGTATTTTTCTTTTTTTTTTTTTTTTTTTTTTAAAAGATTTTATTTATTTATTTGAGAGAGAGAGAGAATGAAAGAGAGCACATGGCGGGGGGGGGGTCAGAGGGAGAAGCAGACTCCC
Organism: Neomonachus schauinslandi; assembly: GCF_002201575.2. Classification (NCBI taxonomy): domain Eukaryota; kingdom Metazoa; phylum Chordata; class Mammalia; order Carnivora; family Phocidae; genus Neomonachus; species Neomonachus schauinslandi. The sequence continues at coordinate 106,859,479 of NC_058413.1, read as the reverse complement.
TGCCGAGCAGGGAGCCCGATGCGGGACTCGATCCCGGGACTCCAGGATCATGACCTGAGCCGAAGGCAGTCGCTCAACCAACTGAGCCACCCAGGCGCCCTGTTGGTATTTTTCTTGAGAGAAAATTTTTAAAAAGAAAAAAAGAACAGAAAAATACTCATTTGCTCAAATATCCTGCCTTTAGCTATTACTGTATGTTCATTGAGTCCTGGGTGCTCTTATATGTAAAATTTAAACAGCAATTCAGTTTGCTGTCACAACATATGCAATCATGCCCCAATTCAAACCAATGAGATGACATATTTAATTTAGACTCTTGATCTCAAAGAGCTCACCCAAGAGCTTACTGGAATTTTAAAATAATCTCTGAAATTAGAATTTGCACTTTACCAAGATCCCAGGTGAGGCAAATGCCTATAAAGTTTGAGAAGCTCTGCGCAAGTCCGACTATGTACATCCCAGTCACCTTAAAAAAATGCACCTGCCAGGCTCTCAGGCCGGATTTACTGGAAGCAACTCTTGAAGGTGAGATCTAGGAATTGCTAAAAAAAAAACTTAAAAGGTGATTTTGATAAAATGCCAGGACTTGGAATTACTGATCTAAGGGAATCCTTAGTTACATGGTGATTTACCTCTGATGTAATTTGCTAAATCACTTACCTACACTTTAGAAAAGCAGACTGAAAAAATAAAGATACTAGATTCTATCTACTCCCACAGGCAAAGATCCAAATATAGAAAATATCTCAGTAGGATAAAATCAATACTTGTATAAACAGTTGTATCTTAAATAATTTTTGGAAGGGAGAAATAAATGAAAGAATCCTTGGTTGCTAAGTAATGATCAGTCCATTTTGCTAAAATTTTAATAGATCATGTACAGAACCTGGGTTATAGTTGGCTAAGAAAAACTAGAGCTAAGTGACATAGACTTATTTGAATATAGTTTGAATACTAGAACCCAGAATGTGTTCATTTATTTATTTTTATTTCCTCTCATGTATTTATTCTGACAAATACTTTATTTCATTAAATGCATCCTAAGTGTGGACCTCTCCACCAGGCACTGAATAAGCTGACATGTAAAACTCTGAATGCAACATAAATATTCTCTCGACTACTTTAGATCAGTGAGATCGGATAGATCTCTTGCTTGGATAAAGCTATAATTTTAGCAAATGACAGAGTAAGCAGAGTGACTCAACCCTTACTTTACTTCTCTCTTCTCTGCCATTAAGAACAATATACTAACAGGAAAGGGTAGATCAAACATTGTATAAAAGGAATTAAAACCCAAAAAGGAAATAAATTATTTAGAGAACACATAGTTATTACAAATTAACATGCCTGCAAAATTACCTGCCAATGCATGGCAGAAACTTGCAGGTGTGTTCCTAGAAATAGAGTAAGTGTTGAGAATGTTAAAATCATAAGCGATGTTTGCTTTAGGGTTTCGATTCCCTGTATTTTGCCTTTCCCACTGCACTATGCTATCACTACATCTCCTCAATATTCTTTCATTACAATTTCCTCAACAAATTCTTTCATTACAAACAGCACAAAATGGCTTTTAGCCTGGTTACACTGAAAGAATTATTAGTTTAAAATTATGGGACGCCGCTTGTGAAGTCTTAAATGTGTTATTAATGATGGCTTACATTCAGTGGTATACTGGAGCAAGGTGACTGTGTGCATCTCTTCCCAACCTTGGGTTCTGTGACATCCCATTGGGTAACTTGAAATTGTCCATGTTGGGAATATTTACACTGTGGAAATCAGTAAGTGCTACAAGTGAGGGTCCTTTTTTATTTTGAGAGCTTGTTTATCAATACATCATTGGACATATTGAGTATGAGTGTGTTGGTTAAGACCAATAAAAAAAATGCACTGCAGAAACAAAAATTCAGGGAAACCTAAAATTTGTTTAATTTCCTTTCTTCTCCAGTACCAGCACTGTTTTTGTTTTCCAGACGCTATGATTCTAGAAGAGACCTTTATAGTTTCCTGGGTAAGATATTGCAATGACCCGCTTAATTCTTGCAACTCTATGGATTAATTTATTGTCATAACTCTGTAAATTAATTATGGAATAGAATGTTGATGAAAATTTTATAAAGGGATTCATTCACTTTAAATTCTTTTTACATGTGGCATCTTTTTTTAAATTGAAGTATAATTAATATACAATGTTACATTAGTTTCAGGTATATAACGTTGATTCAATAATTCTATACATTAGTCAATGCTCACTCTAAGTATAGTCACCATGTACCATTATCACAATATTATTGATTATATTCCCTATGTTGTACTTCTTATTACCATTATTAATTTATTTTATAACTAGAAGCTTATAAGCTTTTAATCCCTTTATCTATTTCACCTATTCCCCCACCCCGACCCTTTGACAACCACCAGATTGTTCTCTGTATTTAGAAGCCTGTTTTTGTTTCTTTTTTTTGTTTGTTTCATTTTTTAGATTCCACATATAAATGGAATTATATAGTATTTGTCATTCTCTGACTTATTTCACTTAGCATAATACACTCCAGATCCATTCATGTTGACGTAAATAAGGAAGATCTCATTCTTTTATGACTGAGTAATATTCCTCTGTGTGTGTGTGTGTGTGTATTCCATTGATAGTGGAATTATTGGATCATATTATTTCTATTTTTGATTTTTTTGAGAAACCTCCATACTGTTTTCCACAGTGGCTGCACCAGTTTGCATTCCCACCAATAGTGCAAGAGGGTTTCCCTTTCTCCACATCCTCACCAACACGTTATTTCTTATCTTTTTGATCATAGTCATTCTGACAGGTGTAAGGTAATATGTCATTGTGGTTTTGATTTACATTTCTCTGATGACTGGTGATGTTAAGTATCTTTTCATGTGTCTGTGGACCATCTGTAATGTCTCCTTTAGAGATATGTCTGTTAAGGTCCTCTACTCATTTTTAATAGAATTGATTTTTTTTGGTTTTGAGTTGTATAAGTTCTTTATGTATTTTTGATATTAACCCTTTATAGGATATCTCATTTGCAAATACCTTCTCCCATTTGGTAGGTTGCCTTTTCATTTTGTTGATGGTTTCCTTTGCTGTGCAGAAACTTTTTATTTTGGTTTAGTCCCAATAGTTTATTTTTGCTTGATTTCTCCTTGCCTCATGTTTAGAGACAAGGGACATATCAGAGACATATCTAGAAAAATGTTGCTAAGGTCAGTGTCTAAGAGATTACTGCCTATGTTTTCTTTCAAGAATTTTATGGTTTTAGGTCTTTAATCGATTTTGAGTTTATTTTTGTGTATAGTGTAAGGAAGTGATCCAGGTTCATTCTTGTGCTTGTATCTGTCCAGTTTTCCCAGCTCCATTTATTGAAGATTCTGTCTTTTCCCCATTTTATGTTCTTGCCTCCTTCATCCTAGATTAATTGGCCATATGGGGTGATGTGGATTTATTTCTAGGCTCTCTATCCTGTTCCATTGATCTCTGTGTATATGTTTGTGCCAGTACCATACTGTTTGGATTACTGTAGCTTTGTAAGATAGTTTGAAATCTGGGATTGTGATGCTTCCAGCCTTGTCCTTTTTTATCAAGATTGTTTTGGCTATCTGAGGTCTTTTGCAGTTCTATAGAAATTTAAGGATTATTTGTTCTAATTTTATAAAAAATCTTATTGGTATTTTGATAGGGATTGCAATTAAACTGTAGATTGCTTCGGGGAGTATGGGCATTTCAATGATCTTCATTCTTTGAGCATGGTATATTTTTCCATTTGTTTGTGTTGTCATCAATTTCTTTCAAAGTGTACGTCTTTCACCTCCTTGGTTAAATTTATTCCTAGGTTTTTTAATTCTTTTTCATACAATTATAAATGGGATTGTTTTCTTAATTTTTCTGCTACTTTGTTATTAGTGTACAGAAATGCACTAGATTTCATTATTATAATTTTGTACCTGCAACATTATGGAATTCATTAGTCAGATCCAGTAGTTTTTTGGTGTTTGGAGTTTTCTATGTGTAGTATCATGCCATCTGCAAATAGTGACAGCCTTACTTCTTCCTTACCAATTAGATGCCTTTTATCTCTCTTTCTTATCCAGTCACTATAGGTAGGACTTCTAGTACCGTGTTGAATAAAAGTGGTGAAAATGGATGTCCTTGTCCTCTTCCTGATCTTAGAGGAAAAGCTCTCAGTTTTTCACCAATGAATATGATATTTGCTTTGGGTTTTTCATATATGGTCTTTATTATGTTGAAGTATGTTTCCTGAAAACCCAGTTTGTTGAGGGTTTTTGTCATAAATCGTTGTTGTTTTTTGTCAGATGATTTTTCTGCGCCTTGTGAGAGGATCATGTGTTTTTGTCCTTTTATTAATGTGATACATCACATTGTTTGGCAAATATTGAACCACCCTTGATTCTTAGGATAAATCCTATTTAATTGTGGTGAATGATTTTTTTAATGTACTGTGGAATTTGGCTTGCTAATAATTTGTCAAGGGTTTTGTATCTATGTTCATCAAAGATAGTGGCCTGTGGTTTTTTTTTTTTTTTTTTGTAGTGTTTTCATTTCATTTGTATGCACATATTTTTATTTCATTTATTAAGATTCTTCCCTTCTGACCGGATCTTTTATATATTTTCTCCCTCTTTGCTGAAGTTCTCATTGAGTTTATCTACTCCTTTCTCAAGTCCAATCTTAATAAACATTACTTCAAATTTTTTATCAGGACATATTGATTTCTCCATTGCCTTTAGTTCTTTTATTGTGATTTTGCCTTGTTCTTCAATTTGTGACATATTCCTCTGTCTTACAATTTTGTTGTCGGTATGTGTTTCTATGTATTAGGTAGGTCAGGTATGTCTCCTGGTCTTGAGAATGGTGGTCTTGTATAGAAGAGGTCCTGTAGTGCCCTCTAGTGTAATCTATCCTGGTCCACCAGAACCAGGCACTTAAGGAGTGCCCATTGTGTGGGCTGCGTGCACCCTACTCTTGTAGCTCAGCCATAATTGCCTTCACCCCAGCTGGCTGAAATGACCTACTTTGCCTTCTGTGGGTACACGGCAACATTTGTTGCCCACGCTGTTGAGAGATCTCCCTGAGGCCACCAACTAAGAGACTCTAGTTAGTGGGTAGAATCGGCAGTCAGCCTAGATTATACAATTAGGTTTTTGGGGGGGGTTTTTTGTTTTTTGGTTTTTTTTTTGAAAAAGTGCTCAACATCACTCAGCATTAGGGAAATCCAAATCAAAACCTCAATGAGATACCACCTCACACCAGTCAGAATGGCTAAAATTAACAAGTCAGGAAACGACAGATGTTGGCGGGGATGCGGAGAAAGGGGAACCCTCCTACATGGTTGGTGGGAATGCAAGCTGGTGCAGCCACTCTGGAAAACAGTATGGAGGTTCCTCAAAAAGTTGAAAACAGAGCTACCGTACGACCCAGCAATTGAACTACTGGGTATTTACCCCAAAGATGTACAATTAGTTTTTCTGCTACAGTTGCTGGAACACCAAAGGGTAGGCTTGTTCCATGCATAGCCAACTGAGAGGCTCTCATTGGTGAGTGGGGCTGGCACCCAGACTAGCTGTCCACATTAGTCTCTGCCACAGCTGCTGAGCACTGAAAGGCAGGGCTTGCTCTCTGTGCCATCAGCTAAGAGGCCACACTGCTGGAACTGTGGGTACACTGGTGTGTAGTATTAATCCTCTCCCTCCCCAGTGCAGGAGTTACCTTGGAGGGGTGCTGGTCCCTGCTGGGGCTCCTGCAGGGTGTGGTGGGGCAGGAGCCATTTTGGAGGGATGCCAGCCAAGGTGAGGATGTTGCGCAGGTCTGCAGAGAAGCACTGTGGCAGGGCAGAACTGCCCCTGCAAGTGTCTGGTCATCTAGGCTGGGGAGGCAGAGAGAAATGGCACCCGTGGCAGTACCGTCCCTGGAGAAATTTCCTGAAGACCCTTGCCCTCCAGCACGCATTCTTAGATTAGTCAGTAAATCTTCTTCACTTTACCTCAGGCACTTTGCAAACAGCTGCTTCTGGCTATGTCTTGGGCTGAACTATTTATTATGTTGACTATTTAAGGGCAGGCATTCCATCTCCTTTCACCCTCTAGCTCTCCCACAATTAAGCTCCCAAATTAAGCTGGCTTTTGAAGCTCCCATAGTTAAGCCCTGCTGGTTTTCAAAGCCAGATAAGATGGGGATTCATCTTCCTCGTGTGGGTCCCCTGTGCCAGAGGTGACTGGTGTGGGGTCTGAGTCTCTTGCTTCTCCCAGCTGTGTTTAGTCCCACAGGGGGTTTGGTTCCCAGTCCCAACTCTGGCCCTCCTAGACTTTTTGATGTGGTCTCCTCTCTAGGATTAATTGTAGGTCTATTCTATGAATCTTAACATTGTTTTCAAAGTTATTTGCATAGATATAGATGTTACCTCAGTGTGTCCATGGAACAATCTGATCTCAGGATCCTCCTACTCCACAGTCTTCTTGGCTCCCTTCCCCCATGTCTGGCATCTTTTGTTTAATGTTAGGCTATTAATATTTATCCATACTATTGCATTAAACTAGAATTTATTCATTCTCATTGCTGTATAATATAATATACAACATTTTTTCCGAACTACTATTGATAGACTTTTGAAATGTATCCTGTTTGGTGTTATTACAACTGCACATTTATATGTACTTTATCGGCTAGAGCAAGGCTAAAATACCTGGGTCAAAGGATATGTGTGTGTCTCAACTTTAGTAAACACTGCTAAAGAGTTTTTAAAAGTGCTGTCGCAATTTATATTCCTGTTCAGCAATCTACGAGAGTTGACTTACTTTATATTCTTACATACACTTGGCATTGCCGGTTTTTTAAATTTTAGTCATTTTGGTGAATGCATAGTAGATTGTCACTGTGGTGATAAGCAAGGAGGAAAAACATCTTTTAGGTGCTCATTGGTCATTTGGATGTGCTCATTTTGGAAGTTCCTCTTCAAGGTTGTTGTGGGGGTTTTTTTTTGCCAATTTTTCTAATGATTTTACTTTTTCTATTGATTTGTGGAAATTATATCTTTTAGAAATGAGCCTTTTATCAGATATAATTATTGAGAGTGTGTTCTAATTTGTGGATTTGCCTTGTCACTCTCTTAGTGGAATCTTTTTATTAATGGAAATATTTCAATTTTAATATAGTCAAAATAATGTTTTTTGTCAAGAGTAAAAATTAAAAATATAAAAATTATATTTTATGCTTTACCCTTCATGTTTAGATTTAATTTAACATGGAATTTATATTTCATTATGAGCTAGAATTGATTTCCACCTCCCCCACAGATAACTAATTGTTCCAACATTATTTTCTGAGCAACCTTTACCTATAACCCTATTTTTTGTAATCAAATGTCCATATATGTATGGGCCTCTTTCTAGAATCTCTATTTTAAATCATTGGCCTATTGTTTATCTTTACAGAAATAGCATATGACTTAAAGTAATGCATAATACATCTTGATATATGACATCGTGTGTCTTCCATATGTGCTCATCTTCATCAAGTTATTGGTGAAGTTTTACATATACATTTTAGAAATGGCTTGCCAATTTACACACACACACGCATGCACACACACACACACCCTGGAATTTTGAAAGAAATCACGTTGAGTCTATGTTTTTCTTTTCCCTAGGTTTTAGTATCAAGATTACACAGATCACCTACAACATTCTTACTTTCTGGAAAATATCTATAACAGTGATGTCATCATTTCTTTAACTGTTCATTAGAAATCATCAAACATTTGCAACAAAACACCTGAGCATGGAATTTTCTTTTGGGGAGGGTTCTGAGTAATGAATACAATTTATTTCATAAATATAAGAATAATCTGATTTTCTGTTTCTTTGGGGGACACATTTGGCAAGTTGTGTTTTTCTAGGATTTTTGTCCATTCCATCCATATGTAGCCAGAAAGTTTTTCACTTTATCCTTACAGTATTACTTATTATTACTTATTATTTCTTATCTTCATTATTTTGTTCCTTCTATTTTTGGGGGGTTAATTTTCTGTTCTTTTCCCAATTTCTTGATATGGATGCTTAGGTAATTGATTGTAGTTTATAATCTACACATGTGCATCTATAAATCTACGAGCATGAATTTAGGTATATATCATTTGTTTTCGGATATGTTGTTTTCATTATGATTCAGTTCAAAATATTTTTTAATCCTCATTGTGATTTATTCATTGAATCATGAGTTATTTAAAAGTACGTTGTAGAATTTCTAAATATGATAGAATTTTCTAGTTTGATTTTTAATATCATTCCATTCTACAGTAGTCAGAGAACATACCTGGTATGATTTGAATCTTCCTAAATCTGTTCAGACTAACTTACCACATTTTATATTGTCAATTTAGTAAATGTCCCATGTACACTTAAAAAGAATGAGTATTCTAGAACTTTATATACAGTGTTGTACATAGTGTGTTAGGTCAGTTTTGTAAATATGGTGTTCCATATTTAGTCTTGGTAACTTTTTGTTGTCTTCTTGGTCTATAAGTTACTGAGAAAAATATACTAAAATACTCCACTACAGATGTTGCACATTTCTCCTTGTATCATTTAATTTTTCCTTTTATGACTAGTTTGCTTTATTATTATAAGCCTCATCATAAATTAGCACCTTGAAGTAGTAGATGTGAAAGTCAAATAGATTATAAAGCAGATCTCTTCATTTCAATCTCTTATCAAACAATGATTGTTATACTGTACTTTATCTTGATTGACACAGTATGATGGACAGAAATGACCACTTTCCTACTCCTGCTCAATGGAAGCTCACAGTTGTATTAATAGACACTAATCCAGAGATCTGCAAGCTAGAAAAGACTAGATTCAGGAACACTGCTGGGCCCTGGCGCTGGTGAGTAACAGGCAAGAGTTCAGGTTTTGCTGCTCATTCCATGAACCAAAATGTCTATGGTACTACCATAGAACCATTGGCCAGGGGTCAACTACAAATGAAGTATCCAAGGGAAAATAATCAGTTTCCTTAGGCTGCCACTGCAACACTGAAATATAAATTAGCAACAAAACTTACATAATTCTTAGGCATGAAGAAAACCTTAAATATTGGGTACAATTAACAGAGCTCCTTAAAGACAGAAACTATGCCTTATGGATTATTTCAGTCTTAGCACTGAGTCTTCTCCTGGCATTTAATGACAGTCCATAAATATTTTTTGAAGGAAATTCTTGGTCCTGCTTGAACAGAAAGGAAAGAACAGTAGGTCACATTTCAATGAGCCTGGAAACCCATGACAGCACAGGTGGGTCTCTAAGGCTTTAACAATCTCAAGAAATAACACATTTTCTCTAGCAGAATACAAAAACTGCAAGACTAAAGCTACCTACACTAAGATAACCTCTCCTATGACTGTTATCTTCCTATGTCTTAGATCATTGGAGGAAAAGGTTACATTCATCAGCCCTGGAAATTGGATCACCTAGGCCAAGGTAAATCCAGGCAGCTTAATGGTTCTTCTTTCTTTCTCTTCCTCTTCTCCTGGTGTGCAAACTTAAAAATGGCAGCATCCATTCTCAAGAATGACTAGTGAAATTTCAAAGGAACAAAGATATATTTAACCTAGAGCCCCACAGATTAGTCTCCATTGTAGTATATTTTCAGCGATAATTGTTTTAAAAGTAATACGCCCTTTTAAAAAAGTACCCTGATTGTGTGATATCAGTCCTTAGGAAGAGAGCAGTCTAAACACTGAAGAGTTCAAGAATCAAGTGTCATTGTTTTTGTACATTGAGCAAATTACACAAAACTTGAGTCAGGTGCATCTTATACTCAATGCTCTTATCTGTTTCCTTGCCTCCTGCCCTCTTCTCTTTCTTATTCCCCCCTCTCCTCCCTCCCTTTCCTGTCACTTTCTCTCTCTTTCTCTCCCTCTCTTGCTCCTCCACTCTTGCCTTGCCTTTATACTAAATTCTGAATAACCTGCTCTTTCACTCACCCCAGCCCCCATTCCACAACACACACTATTCCCTGCTTCTTGTTCTTTCCTTTGTTAAAACTAATTTAACCAAGATGTTTAAAACTACCTATTGCATCTTTCTCTTTTACTTTTTTAAGCTAACATTTATATATTAACAATGACTTTTATGTAATAAATCCAGAGTGGAGAAGACCTTTAGTCTAGCAAGACACAATAATGCTAGAGTGACAAGCGTGAATTTTTACATACTAGAGAGAGAGGAGAGATATATTTATCAGATTGCTACACATTAAGCAAATGGGTGGACAGAATAAAATAATTGTTTTGTCCATATTATCTCAGCCATCTGAGTGATAAAGACCTCAGTGGCATGGTATGCTCCGAGAGCCATGAAATCCCATAAAGTTAGCTTTCTCTCAGACAATTTCTTCGGATTACCTAGGGCTCCAGAAGAACAGTGTCCTAACCCCAATATTTATTGCAAATTGCAATTTTCATACATATATTTCTCATTCGTTTGATTCAAGTAGAATATTTTCCTTCAATCTTTGTATCCATAGAGTGATTGAGCCTTAGAGTCCTCTTTTATAAATTAGGAACAACAATTATTTTAAAGGGTTATTTTAAAATATAAGTGGAAAAACAGATGTAAAGTTTCTAACATAACTCAGTGCATAGCAGACACTCTGGTAATGGAAGTAGTATTATCACCCCCTAATCCTTCAAAGTGATCGCTCCCACCTCTGATCACCCTAATACTAGCATCAGTGCCTTTCTGCCTGGTCATCTTTCTTCATCTTTCACTGTAAAAATAATTTTTTTAAGAAAGTTGACCCCTTGTATAGTGGGGCCCTGGAACTGAAGGAGAGTACATTTTCTCCTATCTCCTCTGTGTTCTTTGGAACTTCTGGAGAGACAAGTAAAGAAATCATGTTCAGCTTTGACAGTATAGGCCAAGTGAGCTGAAGAGAATTTCCCTTAGCTGTTCAATATTTGGGGTCTTCATGACAAAATGTGGTATCCCCAGTGTACACCAGGGAATTTTTCTGTAGCCCTTTTATAGCCCAGAGGTTGGAGATCCACTATGGAGGCCAATGCACTGAGGCTTGTACTATCTGTAAATTTGGTCATGATCTCTCAGCAGAAATGATGGCCTGGAGATAATTGTCTTTTAAGTAAAAAGTCAACCAGGCTGCCAAAATATTTTCATGGACCAAGACAGGTGTCATTCACCCTGCTATTTCAAAGAGCTTTCCTATAATTCTTTACTTTTTTTTTTTTTAAGTCACTAGAGGAAACAATTCAAAGAGTAGGAATTGCTGTGATCTTTTTTCAAAAATCACCTCTTTCAGGGAAACACCAACTGCTTCCTTTGGTTTATAATTGTCTCATCTGTGTTTGGCCGCTGGCCACTGCTAAATATAGATGATCTGCTTCTGAGTGAGTTGTATCCCACCCAACAGATGGTGTTGAATCTGGGCACTGTATGTTCATAGTTTTGGACAGAGTTCTAGTCTAAGTACCACCAAACTGCAGAGATAATGAAATTTGGCTTACTTATATTAGGGCAATGACTTAGGCTGAAAAAGTTGTTGGGTGGAAGTCACTGGTTGTAATATTAATATGTAAGTCTCTCTTGCCTTGCTTCTGTGAGTCAAATACTAAACCAGTAGAGCCCTGAGACTCCACTGATTTCCCAAGAATCATTGTCCTTGCCTCCTGTCACCCAAATCCATTGCAATGACAAGTCCTGTCAAATTTACCTTCCAAATACCTATTGAATACACTCATATCTCTCCATCCCCACTCTCTGTCTGTCTCAACTACCACCTTTTCTACTTTGGTCTACTCTAATGTCACCTAACTGACCATCTACCGTCCACTCCTGTCCCCCTCAACCCATCTCCTGTGCACAATAGCAAGAGTAATCCCTTAGAACATAATTGGGATTGTGTCACTGCTGAACCTAACACCCTTTAATGATGTCTTTCACTTAACTCCAAACTTATCATTGTGTTCCTCATCTTCTCCTTCACTGGAATGTAAGTTCCATGAGGGAGAGACTATATCTGTTTTGTTCACAACCGAATTATAGAACCCAGAATTAATTAATGGAGTCATTGTAACTAGAATCCAGCCTTCTATCCTTGCATACTCACCATAGCATCAGTGGAGTGGATTCCTAGCACAATTTAGGAGAACTTTTCCAGACAAAACTCTAGAGACCTGGGCCCTGGAAGCCTGGGTACAAGAATAGTGGTGGCATTGCCCCGGCCCCATTTTTGCAGCATGAGAGATGATGGGAGAGTGAAGACAATGTCTAGAGAATTCTAGGCTGGACACAATCTAAAACAAGTCAACAAATCAAGCAGGCATAGACAAAGAATAGAAAGGTAGGGGGACACTTAAAACGAAGAACAAAGAGGATCTGAAAAAAGACCTTTTGAATCAGATGCCGGAAAACAGGGACTTGAGATATTCCTGATCCTCAGTGTAAGAGTCATAGACTTGAATACTCATGGCATGACCCTGCTGGGAATGAGTAAAGTGTCAGAGGCAGAGTGCGCACAAGTTTTCAAGCCTCATTGCCATCTTTAAATACACACAGTGCACTTCACAGTGTACTTACTGTTTACTCATTCACTTATTCATTCACTCATTTATAATACCATATTTATTGAGAATTTGTGAATGTCTTTGGAAACTGAAATGCAGCTTATCTCAAAGCGTCATACTATCCATCCATAACAAGGCAGACTGATTTTTCCACTTCTAATACTATTCCTTCTTTCACTCATCCTCAATGACATAGAGAACAAAAGCAAAAGCAAAAAAATTAAATTTCCTTACAACTTACAGCCCACTGGCAAGTTCTTGAAACAGGCAGAGTGACCTTCCTGTAGGAACTCAAATGCCTCAATGTTAATATTTTGCTAAGAGCAAAAAGGGAGCCTTAGCTTAACATTAGCCTGACCTCCAAGATCCTGTAAGTCTACTTTAACATACATAAATTCCTTTGGAAACTTCCTTTATCTCTGCCCCCCAAGATATACGTTAACAATCATCCCCAAAGCATATGGCCCACTGAAAAACATCTGCAGGGTCTCATGACTAAGTCATGAAGGGTCTCATGACTAAGTGGTAAATGACTTTTTCCTCACAACAGCAAGCCCCTCAAGGTCCTGGAAACCTTGCTTCCAAAATTCCTTGGAGACTTATGCTACCCCTAACACCCTCTCAGCTTGAAAGTATGTAATCAGTCACTCCTCACAACCGCAGGGCTGCTCTGTCTGCCCATGGGTCCTATCCCTGTGCTTTATTAAAACCACCCTTTTTGCACCAAAGATGTCTCCAGATTCCTTTCTTGACCATTCATTCCTGAACCTCAACATTTTCCCATCACTCAGGATTCAGGAAAAGTCCCCCTGTCATCTAGGGGTTTTGGAATTTCCCCCGTTTTTCCCTTACCAGAGATCCCTTTGCATATACAATGGCCTCACATATTTTAAGCCTTGAAGAGTGGCTGTCTGTAAAATTTCCAGACTGTGTATACCTCAAAAACTGACACACTTTGTTATATCCCTGTGTTTTCCTCATGGAACTCAGATATGGAGATTTAGCATATGGTAAGTGCTTGGTAAATATTTCAAATTGGTTTGCTGCTTAGTAGAGTCACTGTCCCCAGGTTAGAACTCCAGTTGAGTTATTCCTCTTATTCTTTAATTTGGATTGATGAGAAGACCTTTCTCAGCAGTTTCAGACTCGTATTGCATCTGTCTGCCAGCCAGAACCCATTCTCCCTGTTCTCCCAACTCGCTCCTGTAATAGCTCTTTGGTTGGCACACTAAGCCAGAGTAGATTTCTGTTTGTACCATTTGGTTACCGGACACCTTGAATCCTTTACTGTAACCGATCCAGGAATTCACAAATATTAAAAGTAAATGCATTTTAAATATACACACATGTATTCATTTAGAGAACATTGTTCAAATAGCATTTTTTTCAAGTTTGTTATACTTTTTCTTTTCATTTTAAAAGTAACACATGGAAATTAGAAATTTTTGCCAGAGAAAAGAAAATCTAATTCCAGCTTCACAATAAACTTTGCATCTGGAAGTATGATTGCATTTTTGTCCACTTCTCCCTCCCCTTTTTATCTATTCATTTTGGAGCCTGACTTTTTCTTTTCTACTTCATATGGAAATCTTTCATGACGTACTTACCAGTTCCCTCATATTCTTTGTTATCCTCTCGGCTTTGAGTCTGTCACCTTCCCCTGAGAGGTTTAAATGAAAGAAAAGGGAGGTGCTATGTACTGAATATTCTATCAGGAACAATTTTCCGTGTTGTTGTATATCCTTCAAACAATTGCTTTTAATATTTCTGTGAACCACATGTATGCTGTTAATATTGTAGTCAGTAATTCATGTGCAGAGGCAGTGATGCTAACATGGCTCATTTTATTTTGGCTTCTATAACTGTTTTCCTACTCCTGGAGGTCCATGGTCAGGTGGCTCACGCAAACCAACACCTGCAGGATGTGGCTCTGTGGGGGTGGCCGAGAGGGGCACGTGGATCTCAGAAGAGAAGGGGAAGGAGGGCAGACAAAGCAGGATGAAAGCAACTCTGAAGTGGAATCCTCCTCGGGTCCAATTGCTTTTGCAGCTTTTACTCTTACTCTTTGTACAGAGTTGGAAGTGTGATATTTTAAAGTTAGTTTTTATAGAAACAAATGTCAGGAGAGGTGAGTCATCCTAATATCTCTAAAAATAAAACCAGGTTGTCAAAGAAATCAAAACTTTGTTCTCAAGTTTAGCCGGCGAGAGAGCAAGAGTCTTCCCCCCACCCCGTGGGCTTGTGCAGCTGCTTGAGGTAATCCCAGAATCCGAGGGCAGCATGGGGCTGCAGAGGTTGCAAATAGAAAGCAGAGAGAACTTGGGATTTGGTTTTTAATTTAACTGGAATGTGGCCCTCAGGAAATGTACTATATTCAGAAAGAGAGAAAGGATTTGACTATTTCAAACGAGGGCCAAGACAGGCTTCCTAGGGGAATGCCCTCCATTGTTCAGATTTTAGTTTCATCAGCAGCCTAGAAAGTTAACATGTGATCGTCAGCATCCATAGTAGAATGAAATCAGAGGGAGAAAAAAAATTCCAAACCCCTCCGTGGAATATTTGGGATCCTAGGCTCTACCCAGTATGTGCCCTAATGTAGACACATCAATGTCAAAAGGGAATAAAAACTGAGTTCCAACTTCAGAGACGGTAAAGCCATCTGTGTTTGGTGTTCTCCCACGTTCCTTCCCCCCGTAGCCCTCTCTCTTCAACAGCCATCCAGAGGGCCAGTACCCTTTGGCTTTCTTGCCCAGGCCTGGCCACAGAATAAAAGAATATTGTCCCCTCTCTGCTGTCTTGAGAACAGCAAATGGTCAGGTTTCGTTGTTTTTTTTTGTTTAAATCCAGGAGATCCCTGCATTGTGCTAGGGATTGATGATACAGTGCTGAGAAAGAAAAAGCCTCTGCCATCACAGAGCTTCCATTTTATTGTGAAAACCAGACAGTAAACATACTTACCATAAATACATAATATAACTGATGTGGGCTCGTTGAGTGCAATGGTCAAGAAAGAATTCTTGAGATATTTTATGGTGCAAAAATGTGCTTTTTATTATAGCACAGGGACAGGACCCCTTGGGGATTGTGAGGTATGCCTGATTATATATTTTTAAGTTGGGGTAGGTGCGTGGGGTAGAGATAACTGAAGTCTCTAAAGGGATTTCCATATGTTAGAGAGCCTCTGCCGGATCCTGGAGGTCTGGCTGTTGTCAAGCTAAGATTGATTTTAGTCTCTAGCAAAGCATTAAACATTAAGGCAGCTGTGTGAGTTTCTTGAGGAATGTCACACTCTGCATGTCTCAGGTATTTATCAATGGGCTGCAATTTGTCAGGACATTTAATTTTATCTACATTCCTCTTGTCTTTGTTCTCCTCATTTTCCCCCCTGAGAAATTTTGACCCTTAAATCTTTAAGGTTGCTGGGAGTGGAAGGTCTTATCTCCTATAATATCTTCCTGCTGAATAGGGGTGTAGAGATGTCCCTACCTGTGGGTCAACAGTGGTCAGATGAGGAATTTATACATTAGAGTTACCAAAGGTAGAGGCAGCCAAATGCAAGGCAGACAACATACATGAACCTCCTTGAGTACAAAGGATCATCTGTCATCTGGAAGTTATGGCAGAGAAGGAGTCTCGGCACCAGTCAAAGAGACGTCAAAAAAACACAACAACATAAGATTAATATTATGAAAAAAATAAGCCTAATAAAAGACCTGATCATTGTCCAAAACCCACCTCCAGTCCAGGAATATAACCAATCACTAAAGTAGAGATCATTTAAAACACCCACCCATTTCTTTCAGCAGTCCTATTATATTTTTGTGATAATCTGGAATAGACACAACATTCTGTTTTAACAATGGCTCATGTTCCTCCTTGTGCTGCTGACAAGACATCTAAGGCCATTCAGTTTTGTAGGACTGCTTTACACATTTGAGTTAATTCAGTATTTAATAATGTAATGCTCTTTTGAGAATCACTTAAGGCCTTAATTGTATAGCAGGTGGGGTTAGCCATCATGTAGACCCTGTTTTGTTTAGCAAGCAATCAGGTAATTAAGAGAGGAACTTCTATGGAAACAAAAGAAAAATTTAAGTTAATGGTTGGAGCACATTACAAACCCAGTGTCTGAGTTTCCAGTCCTGCCAGTGAGATTTTAAAGGTCAGGCTTGAAGCATCCTCGGACAGAGTGGGAACAGGCAGCGGGGATCAGATGAGTTTTTCTGGTTTGTAATTCAGATGTCTTTGGTGATCCTTCGGAATGGCCCATAGAGCAACAGGAACAAAGATTGTGTATACATGAGTTTTGTGGTAATTTCTCTGAAGCTGACCTCAAGTTGTCCAGCATCAGTTTTCAAGGCTTCAGGAAAAAACGGCAGTTTTAGTTTTCAATGACATTAAGAGACTGGAAACCTTAGTTTGGAGACCCATAGCCAGGTAGTTGAAGAAACCAGAACAATTCAGAATCTAGTCCCGTATACAATAAAGAGTACTTAAAATCTAACATCTACGAAGATGTGTTATTGAAACATATTTTCTCTCTATAATCATCCTCATTTTTATCAAAGATAGCCAAATCAAGACTAATTTGTTTATAAAACAAGTCCAGTTTTAATAAACTTGGCCTAATTATTTATATAAGCTTAGCAAGACTATTGATTGATCATATAGATCTTTTAAAATCTGCTTTGCTGGAACTTTTCAGAAGGAATCTCTAGATTGAACTGTTAATCATCTCTTGAGGCCAGAAGCCAATCCAAATACTTGCCATCAGGCTTGCCTGCAGTGCCTGTAGATTTGGGCAAATCCCTCTTCTCGAGGGCCCCAAAATATCCTGAGGTTCCTGCACTGGCCAGGAAGTGACATTCTCTACTCACCTGGTGAGGTTGCTGGGAACTCTGTAAGCAAGGTATCAGGCCAGCACTTCCAAGGGCTTTATGGCTCCATAAAGCCAACCTTAGTTCCTTAAAGCTGTCTGGTCATATCTGAGTCTATGCATGTCCTTCTCAAATAGGACATTCTAGTCAAAGCCTTGGCCATATAACCAGTGTTTCCAATGGTGTCCTGTTACAAGGAGAACAGATTCTCATTAAACTTCTGCAAATAATTATAATCGCCATGGAAGAAAGAATACTCACTGAGAGTTTATGAGTTTCAGAGGGTTCAGGTAGGAAGAAAAGTTAAATGCTCAATTTGTTCAGAAAGGAATGTTATAGCATGTTTTTGTATATCATGGATGTCTTAAGAGAAAGTTTCCTTAGTCTGGAAGAGCAAACTTTAGAGAACCAGCAATGTTTCAAATAAGAGTCACAAAAACTGTTATCATCTTCCTCATTTCATTTAGTCCCATGTTAGTATTTCTTGTTCAGCTTGAATGCAGCTTTTTCTGTTAGTTCTGGAAATTCTTAGCCATTTTAGTTTGATGATTTTAAAGATATCAAAAACCTGTATTTGTCAAAAGTCATTTTCATGAATCTCTTTGAAGGTGAAACACATTTTGCAAGAGAATAAGAACAATGACTATAAATGACAAAAGATTCAAAAATGGACATGGTTAAAGATCTGATTTGAGAGTTCATTATAATATAGCTGACAAGGAAATCTGGTTATTTCTGTGACATGTAGTACTTCACTGATCAGAATATCAAGTGATGACCTTATACCAGAACATATTAAAACTTCAGGAATTTTATATAATTTCTGGAACAGTTATACCGTTTATCCCAACAATACAATGTAAGTTTTATCATCATTTATTTGACAGTGCTTCCCAAGTGACTTAATATAACAAATAAACAAGCCCAATTAGTCAAAAAGACTTCATTTACAATTCAAATCTTGTGAAGTTTGTTAAAGCCCTCAGAAAATTCTAAAGCTCAAGCCTAAATCAGATTACAGATGATAATAAAATTAGTATTTACATTTAACCAAGGTGGCAATAAGAGATTCTACAGGAAGTTATACAGTGTTAGTAAAACGAAGCTTCTTTAATATTGTGGAAGTTTTGACTTCATTTATTTATTTTTAGAATAGACATTTTGGCCACATTTATTATTTATAGATGCTTGGTATGGAAGTTTTGACTTTATTAAGTAATCAAAGATTTAAGAAAAACAAAACATAGAAACCTTGGTTTTCTGGGCAGATGAGGAATTATAAATAAAATTTTTTAGACCAACAATCCAAGAAAACTTTCTTTTTAACAGAGAGAAAAGCAGAATTTCGGTCTTACACCAGTGCACTTTTAAAGTCCATTCGTTTCGACCTTAATCCTGATCATACATAAAATTCTTTTGCAAGGATTTCCCTTCACAAACCTTCTACAACTTTCTTCTTCATTCACATTTTGTCCTAAGCTTTTTCTCTCTAAATAACCAGTCTTATTTTAGGGCAAAGTTACTTTCTTTTTCCTTCAACAAAATATATTCCTATTCCTCATATATCTCATATATCTCCTATTTTCCTACATACAAAGTTGCTTCTTCCCTCATCCCCAGCAGTCTCAACCACATTTATCAGAACTTTTATTTTCAGAAACCTGTCTCTAGGGAAAATTAAGTGGTGACCAATTGTGAACTATTACACCAGAATTCTCTCTGAGATTTATAAATATATTTTATAGTACCTAAAAACATGCTTTTCCACAGTACAGTCTTAAAGCACAAAGCATGTTTACCAACAGACCCAAGGATCTTCAGTTTCTCTGCAATAAGAAGTCAAAAACACAAACCTACGTTCAGTAATCAATGCTTTAGTATTTTATCTTACTTGGAAAAGACTTAGATATCCAATGAACTCAATCCAATTTATCATCTAAGCAGAAGTTTAAAGTTTAAGGTTACCAAATATTTTGAAACCTAGAACCTTTTTATTTATTCAACCTACTTGTTTTTTAACAATTACACATGAAAACTTTGAGACAGACAAAATTAATCATCATTTTAAGTCATCTTTTTGCTGACAAATTGCAACAGAAATAACACGAGCTTATTTGACCTTCAGTAAACCTTGGTAGAATAAAAGTTTTACATTTGATGCTGATAACTCTAAAAACATGTCTGTCTTAATTAAACTAACAAACTTTAGTTGCAACACAGAATACGTTGCACCTATGTCCACTTAAAAGTCACTCAATTTGGGGCACCTGGGTGGCTCAATCGGTTAAGCAGCCAACTCTCTTGATTTTGGCTCAGGTCATGATCTCAGGGTCCTAGGATCAAGCCCCACCTCAGGCTCCTTGCTCAGTGTGGAGTCTGCTTGAGATTCTCTCTCCCTCTTCCTCTGCCCTTCCCACCCCCACCTACCCCCCTCACTCTTGCTCCCTCTTCTGGAATATATAAATAAATCTTTATATATTAAAAAAAAAAAGTCACTCAGTTTGTCCCCCACAGTCAATTTTTACCTAGGTGCCTGTGGGAAAATCTGAAGTGGGTAGTTTAAGTCCAGGGAAGGTTTAAGTCCTGGATGCCTTCATATTGATTAGGGAGGTATTCCTGTTTGAACCTCATAAGGAGGTGGCCCAACCACTTGGGGTGATTTTTGCTCACGGATAGAGAGGGTGGAAGCAACACAGCCATCAGCACAACAGGTGTAGAGGATGGAATAGAGGCAGGTTATGCACGCCATGCCCATGGTGGTACAGAAGAAGGACGTGGGGAGAGGAAGCTGAAGAGGTGAGGTGGTGCTGGCAAGGCTGGAGGCAGATTAAGAGCCTAGAGGCAGAGAAAAAGGATTCTTAGTCCTAAAGCTTGACAGCTCCGACATTAGACCCTTATGTTACACATATATAAAAATGGACTCAGAGTGAATCAAAGACCTAACCAGAAAAGCTGAAACTGTAAAACTGTTAGAATTAAACATAGGAGTTCAGCTTCATGCATGGCATTGGACCTGCCAATGATTTCCTGGATATGACACCAAAAGCACAGACAAGAGTAACAAAAAAGAATAGATCGATAGGACTACCTCAAAATTTAAAATTTCTATACTTTAAAGAACTCAGTCAACAGAGTGAATACAATCTCTACAGAATAGGAGCAAATATTTGCAAATCAATCTGACAAAGGATTCATATCTAGAATATATAAGGAACAGTTGTACAACTCAACAAAAACTCAATGTAAAAAAAGGGACAAAGAATGTGAATAGGCATTTCTTCAAAAAAGACATACTAATGGCAAAATAAGCACAAGAGAAGTTGCTCAACATCACTAATCATTAGGGAAATGCGAATCAAAACCACAATATGTTACCACTTCATACTCGCTAGGCTACATATTTTTAAAAAGCAAAAAAAAAAAAAAAATTTAAAAAATGAGTGTTGGTGAGGTTGTAGAGAAATTGGAATCCACACACACTGGTGGTCAGAATATAAAATCGGGTAGCTACTAAGGAAGACAGTATGGCAGTCTCTCAAAAAAATATTAAAAATAGAACTATATTATCTAGCAATTCTACTTCTGGGTTTATACTCAAAAGAATTTAAAGCAAGAACTCTGATATTTTTACACCCATGTTCATACCAACATTATTCACAATAGCCAAAATGTGGAAGCAACCCAAGTGTCCATCACTTGATAAATGGATAAGAAAAATGTGGTATGTGCATACATATGTTGGAATATTATTCAGCCTTTCAAAGGAATGGAGTTCTGATACATGTTAGAACATGCATGAACCTTAAAAAATTACGGTAAGCAAAATAAGCCAGACACAAAAGGACAATTACTTTATTATTCCAGTCACATGAGGTATAAGAATGGTCAAATCTATAGAGACAGAAAGTAGAATATATACTGGTTATGAGGGATGGTGGGAGGAGGTATGGGAAGTTGCCTTTTAATGCATATAGATTACAGTTCGGGATGGCGAAAAAATTCCAGAGATGGATAGTGTTGATGGTTGCATAATGATGTGTATGTACTTAATGCCACTGTACACTTAAATTTAGTAGATTTTATGTTAGGTGTATTTTACCACTATAAAAAAGAAATAAAATGTCATAGTATGGGAGTAGGGAGGTATATAGGAAATTCAGTACTACTTCTCTCTTAATTTTGATGTGAACCTGAATCTGCCCTTTAAAAAATGTTTTGCCGTTTGGTTTTCTTCTGGTCGTCCCCTTGTAAAGTTCAAGGGTTTGAGATGAATTTTACAACACTTTGGCCAGGACCAACAATAAAGAAAAGTCAGTAGTCCATCATATTCCCACCATCCCACTTGGAGGCGTAGGCTGGTGCCATTTTACATTGGCTGTACCATTCCCAAGTGGTCATACCATTTGCATTCCCACCAACAGTGAATTAAGAGCTCCTGTTGCTCCACACTCTCATCAGCATTGGGTGTTATCAGCATCCTGGATTTTGACGATTCTATTAGCTGTGTAGTGGCATGACGTTGTTTTCATCTGAACTTTCCTAATGGCATATGGAGTAGTATCTTTCTTAGTGAGGTGTCTGATAAGATCTTTGGTCCATCTTTTTTTTATCTGGGTGTTTTTTTATTGTTGAATTCTTTTTTTTTTTTAAAG
This sequence comes from Neomonachus schauinslandi, assembly GCF_002201575.2. Taxonomy (NCBI): domain Eukaryota; kingdom Metazoa; phylum Chordata; class Mammalia; order Carnivora; family Phocidae; genus Neomonachus; species Neomonachus schauinslandi. Next base: position 106,837,336 of record NC_058413.1, on the reverse strand, counting down.
ATTTTTTATTTATTTATTTGAGAGAATGAGATAGAGAGAGAGAGCATGAGAGGGGGGAGGGTCAGAGGGAGAAGCAGACCCCCCGCCGAGCAGGGAGCCCGATGCGGGACTCGATCCCGGGACTCGAGGATCATGACCTGAGCCGAAGGCAGTCGCCTAACCAACTGAGCCACCCAGGCGCCCTATTGTTGAATTCTAAGAGTTCTTTGTATATTTTCCATAACTATCCTCTATAAGATGTGTCTCTGCAAATATTTTCTCCCACCCTGTAGCTTGTCTTCCCATTTTCTTGACATTGTCTTTAACATAAGAGAGGTTTTTCATTTAAACGAAGTCTGGCTTATCAATTCTTTCACCATTTCTGCCTTTGGTGTTTTATCTAAAAAGGCATCTAGATTTTCTTCTATGTTATCTTCTATGAGTTTTATAGTTTTAGATTTTGCATTTAGGTATGTGGCTCATTTTGAGTGTGTTTTTGTTTTGTTTTTTTTTTGCGAAGAGTGTAAGGTCTTTGTCTAGATTCTTTTTTTTCTTTTTTTCTTCTTTTGCATGTGGATGCCCAATTGTTCCAGCACCATTTCTTGAAAAAATTGTCTTTACGCCATTGTATTTCCTCTGCTCCTTTGTCAAAGATAAGTTAACCATATTTATGTGCATCTTTCTGAGCTGTCTATTCTGTTCTACCGATGTATTTGTTTATTCTTTCACCAATTTCACACTGTGTTGATTATTGTAGCTTGATAGTAAATCTTGAAGTTAGGTCAGATCAGTCCTCTAAGTTTTTTTCTCTTCCTTCAATATTGTGTTGGCTACTTTGGGTCTTTATTGCCTTTCCATATAAACTGTAGAAACGGTTTGTCAGTCTTCTCAAAATAACTTGCTGGGATTTTGATTGGGATTGCCTTGAATTTACGGATGGGAGGAACTGACATCTTGAAAATACTGTCTTCTTATCCAGTTAGATTTATACTTTGGAATTTTATTTTATTTTTTGGAGAGCTAATTTAAATGGTATTGTGTTTTTAATTTCAAATTCCATTTGTCATTGCTGGTATGGGGGAAATAATTAACTTTTATATATTAACTTTATATCCTACAACCTTGCTATAATAACCTTGTTTATTATTTATTATTATTTATAAATCTTGTTTATTATTTCCAGGAGTTTTTTGGTAGATTCTTTCTGATTTTCCATATAGACAGTTCTATGTCATCTGTGAACAGAGTCAATTTTTTTTCTTTCCAATATATATATATGCCTTTATTTCCATTTCTTGCCTTATTGTATTAGCTGGAATTTCCACTATGATGTTGAAAAGGAGTGATGAGAAGGGGCATCCCTGCCTGGTACCTGATCTTATTAGGAAAGCTTTGAGTTTCTCACCATTAAGTGATAACTAGGTTGTTTTATAGATATTTTTTATCAAGTTGAGGAAGTTTCATTCTATTCCTAGTTTACTGAGAGTTTTTATCATGAATGGATGTTAGATTTTGTCAGTTGCTTTTTCTGAATCTCTTGATAGGATCTTGTGATTTTTATTTTTTTTTTTTTGTCTGTTGATGTAATGGAGCATTTATTGATTCTCAGTTGTTGAACCAGCCTTACATACCTGGGGTAAATCCTGCTTGGTTGTGATATATAATTCTTTTTATACTTCATTACATTCAATTTGTTAATATTTTGTTGCATTCTTGCATTTTTGCATCAACAATGGCAAGGGATCTGAGCCCATGCTAGAGTTTCAAGCAGAAATCAGAGAGGAGAATGTGACCCCACTTCCACAGACCAGTCCTCACTAACAGATCATCCCATAGCTATGAAATACATGGTTTTGGTTAAGAATCTTGACTGTTCTAGCCTGTAGAAAGATGCTGACTAAATCAGGAGGGCTGTAAAAAAGCCTTTTAAAAAAGTTATTGGATACATTTTTCACTCCCTGCTACACTGTAAATTGCTGTGAGGTAACAAAGAACTCACAAAGTTGGGACAAACATGCTGAAATAGAACTCTATCTTTAGTTTTGAACATTATGTGGATCGTGGGTTGCAGAAATAAATAATTTTGAATTTAGGAGCCACCTTAAATAATAGATCAAATACTAAACAATTTTTTTGGCTTTTCTGAAATTTTGGTTGATTTTATATCTAATTTTTTAGATCATTGCCTTGGATTTAAATGGTGGAAAGTTGGTACCCATGTAGCCTTTTGAAATAGACTGAATTTACATGATTCTTTTTCTACTAAGGTGCATAAAGTACTTTACATTATCAAAGTGTTCCATCAAATGCCCTATTGAAGGGAATAGAGACACCTTTCAATGGGGAAGTAGATGACTAAGAGATAAAATAATCTCCACCAGATTACAAAAGAAATTAGAAGAGGACACTTCTAATCAGCACCAGCTGGGGACTTGCGAGAAATACAAATTCATAGACCCTTCTCCAGGACAGCTGAATCAGGAATGTTAAGGGTGGCGCTCAGCAATAAAAAAGAAGTATCACATTCTCAAATGGAATATGTTTTATGTGATTTAAGAGCTGCTGAAGAGCTGTTTCTGCTCCAAATTACCCTTTATTTCATTTTTTTAAATTCTACCTGAAATTCTGCTAATTAGAGATTCATTTTAGATAATTCAGTATTGAATAAGAAATAATTCTAGGACTCTGAAGCTCTTTGTGGTTCACACATTTGTATGGTTTAGTTTTTTAGGTTTGTTTTTGTTTTTGTGTTTGTGTTTGTTTTTCCTAACTGAGCTGAACTGTACTGAAGAAAGTAATAGTGGATGATGGGAAGGGAGTGGAGAGAGAGAGATAATTGAGAAGAATGGGACATTTAATACGCTCTCATTAACCACCCTAAGGCAGTGGTCTGAATCCTGGCTGTGTGTTAAAACTACCAAGGGATTTATTTTTAAATGAAAACCACAAAACAAACAAAGATCAGTACCTAAGCTCTTCATCCCCCAAGGACAATTACATCAGAATCTTTGCAGGGGGAAGGTTTTCTGGGTTTCGTTTTCTTTTTAGTTTCCAGGATGGTTTTAATTTAACACAAGAGATTGAAAACTACTCTCTCCGTCCTGAGGTCCAGGTTATATATACCCTGTATCAATTAAATTAGGATATCTAGAGCAAGGGAACTAGGCACTGTGGTTTTTTTTCCCAAAGATCCCCAAATAATTCCACCGTGCAGTAGAGTTGAGGGACTTGAGCTTACATCAGAAAACTCGTTCAAACAAATATTGCTGAGCGCCATCCTTAACATTCCTGATCAGCTGTCCTGGAGAAGGGCCTGTGAATTTATATTTCTCACAAGTCTCCAGGTGGTGCTGATAACACAAGTGTGGGAATGCACTGGGTAGGACTATTGGAAACCTGTTCAGTACTAAGTGCTAAAGGTGGTTATACATGATTACTCAACAATTTTTCCCCCAGTATGTTCCCTACAACAATTCATATTTGTATGCACCAGGAAACCTATATAGAATGTTTCTTTGCAGTATTATTATTATTAGGTATTTATTTATTTATTTATTTGACAGAGAGAGAGAGAGAGAGAGTGTGAGAGAGAGCCCACAAGCAGGGGGAATGGCAGGCAGAGGGAGAGAGAGAAGAAGGCTCCCCATGGAGCAGGGAGCCCAATGTGGGGCTGGATCCCAGGACCCTGGGATCATGACCTGAGCCGAAGGCAGACGGTTAACCAACTGAGCCACCCAGGTGCCCTGCAGTATTATTTTTAGTGACCCAAAACTAGAAACAACCCAAATACCCACCAGTAGTAGAATGGCAAAACAATTTGTGGGTGTTCAAGTAATGAAATAGCATACAGCAATGATAAATATAATAATGTTCATATACGTCTATACACCACAATATAGATGATTCTTTAAAATGTAATATTGAACAAAAGAAACCAGACCCATACACAAAATATATTCATTTATATAAATTTCAAATAAACTGGGCAGTCTAAAAAAGTAATACTTGGAATTTATACTTCAGAGGTAAAACTACAAAAAAAAAAAAAGTCAAATATTTAATTAATTTCCTTAGTATAGATGTGGTTTTCTCTGGGGGTGACAGGATTTTATTGGGAAGTGCCTCCCAGGGGCTTCAAAGAAATGGCAATGTTCCATCTCTTTACTTGGGAGATGACTATATAGGTATTTTCTTTATAATTGCAAAATACTTGTATTTTATGTACTTTTGTATATGTCTACAATAATTCACAATAAACCATAATCAAATATCAAAAAATAAAATTAGGAAGGCTGAGTCACTAGTAAAAAAAAAATAGAATTAATGCTAAATTAAAAACTGAAGCAAGATGAATTTCAAGTTGTCTATATTAAGGCAAACTTTACTGAAATCAATTCTGTGAACTAAGTAAAGAATATTTCAATCATGTTGTTTGGAAAGCGGGAACTGTTGTCATTGATTTTGATCTTTTAGGGGAAAATGATGACAGCCAGGGCCTTATTTGTGAAATAAACTGGTTTATACCTCTTGTCCTAGTGTATTCTTAATAACACCATTTCATTCCCAAAGTGTCCTATTTGGGCAGTAAATTACAAGTTTATGTGTATTTGTAACATTATTTTGTTAGATACCTGAAACATTAGAGAAATGTCTTTCCAATGATGAATTTTAGTCTATGCAATAAGAATTTCCAACTGGGGGTGGGGGGAGAAGAGACGGCTGGGTGGCTCAGTCAGTTAAGCGCACAACTCTCGATTTCAACTCAGTTCATGATCTCAGAGCCATGAGATGGAGTCTGCTTAAGAGTCTCTCTCTCACTGTGGACTCTGAGAAACAAACTGAGGGTTCTACAGGGGCGGGGGGTGGGGAGATGGGTTAGCCTGGTGGTGGGTATTAAAGACGGTATGTATTGAATGGAACACTGGGTGTTATACGCAAACAATGAATCATGGAACAGTACATCAAAAACTAATGATGTAATGTATGGTGATTAACATAACATAATAAAAAAAAAAGTCTCTCCCTCTCCTTCTCTCTCCTAAAATTAAAAAAAAGATGGAGATTGGCTTATTCATATGCATATTGTTTTGGGGGAAAAAAAACACTATGCATTTTCAAAGCTATAGCTTTTCTTTTACTTTACAAGTTTTTCTCCTTTCTCTATATGTATAAGGTTTGACCTAATTTGATAGTTCCACTGAAATTAATCAATTTGAGTGCTCACGCCCAGTCTGCCAGAAAACAGACTTCTTCAAAAATAAAAAAAATTGGGGCGCCTGGGTGGCTCAGTTGGTTAAGTGACTGCCTTCGGCTCAGGTCATGATCCTGGAGTCCCGGGATCGAGTCCCGCATCAGGCTCCCTGCTCGGCGGGGAGTCTGCTTCTCCCTCTGACCCTCCTCCCTCTCATGCTCTCTGTCTCTCATTCTCTCTCTCTCAAATAAATAAATAAAATCTTTAAAAAGAAAAAAAAATAAGTTTAGAAAAAACCAAGTACACCAAGACCCCCAAACCTAATGATTAAATATTCAACATCAGCAGGGCCATCTGCTTTTAAATGTACATATCACTTGCAGAAGTTTTTCTGATAATCGGTGAAAATTGAAATCGTGCAAGAAAAATGCAACGAGGGGAAGGAAGTTAGGGAAGGGAGGTGAGTGTCAGAGCATAGAGGATTAAGAACCTGTGCTGAGTTTCTTCCAACTTGAACTTCCTAAGTAAAATCTCTAAGTAAAACACAGGGAACATCAACGTGTTCCCACATAGTCACCTCCTCCTCTTCTCCCACCCACTCTCGGGAAGGAAAAAGCTAAAGCTTTCAGATCAGATTGAAATAACTCAGCAACATTTATTAATACTCGCCTAATTCTTAGGCCCTCAGGATAAACTCCCATTGACGTCAGCAGGAGATTTCTTGTGTAGACAGTTGTGAATCCATTTTAGGAGGGAGCTTCAAAAACCTTACCTACCAGTGCTGGGAAATTGGCATCGAGAGTCCCAAACACCCAGATGCAGTCACTCACTCCTGCTGTTCCTGAAGGATGCTGCTTGAATTTTGTATCTGCCAGGAAGAAACAGGATGAGAGTTTGCCTGATTCTGGAAAATTGTCTTTCATGGCCATTGTCAATTTGAAAGTGTAAGGACTGGCCAGTAGAAGTGATGTTGTTGATTAGAGGAGCCAAGAGTCCATTTATACACATCCAAGCCATGTCTGCACACACAGAGTGGTTAGAGGACAGGGAGCTAGTTACCGTTGGCCACAGACCTTTCTGGAAATTAACATATCACCCTAGAATCAGGTTGCAAGGGATAAAGCCATTTAAACTAGCTTAAGGTAAGGAGAGTTTAGTTTTAGCCTAAAATAGGCAACCTCATAGGCATTTAAGGATAAGAAATGAAATAGAGCCTTGCTACCTGGGGACAGACACTAGAACAGAAAATCTTTTGCATGCTCATTCTTTGTGTTTTTATTTTTTTATTTTATTTTATTTTTTTAAAGATTTTATTTATTTGAGAGAGAGAGAATGAGAGAGAGAGCACATGAGAGGGGGGAGGGTCAGAGGGAGGAGCAGACTCCCTGCAGAGCAGGGAGCCCGATGCGGGACTCGATCCCGGGACTCCAGGATCATGACCTGAGCCGAAGGCAGTCGCTTAACCAACTGAGCCACCCAGGCACCCCTTTGTGTTTTTAAAGCAAGAGAGTCTCCCTTATATCTGCTTCTTTCTTTTTTCTCTTGTTGAGTTTCATGTGGTTCCACATTCTTTTACTTGCCCTGAAATTTCCATTGTCCATTACCTTCTAAATAACAACCCCTACGTCTCCAAGTGCAGCTTCTCAAGAGAAAGAATCTAATTAGTTCAACTCAGTCCCTTCACTGGTTCTTCTTGTGTTTGCATTCAACCCTAGCCAAGTCAGCTAGTGGTGAGGAGTCACTTCCTACAAAAGGGGCTGTGAATGGGATACATTCCAGAAAAGGTAGTGTGGCCTGGGTGAGTGCTCCTAGAATGTTTGCATAACACGTTGATACAAATTACTTATCCTGTATCCTGTATGGACCTGTGTAGAGATGCCCAAAGTGCTAGCTCTTTTTCCCTTCTCTTCCAGATCAATATGAAATTCAGGAAATAGATAACCAGCTTTCAAATGACAGTGTTGAGGCCACAACTGGAGTTTTCAATCTCCTGCAATGGGGGTGTATTTTTAAAAACTAGATGATGTCTCCAATATCCATGTCTTTCTTTATCAAAAGGCCTCTGAGCTTGGATTGCTTCCGTTCCCTAATGAAGGTTTATACCTTTCTAACATGTTTCCGGTTAACACTCTTTTCCCCCAAATCTGAAGTGAGGAGTTGCTTATATTTTACATTAATAATGATAAGAATGCATTTGGATTTTACTAGTAAATGTAAAGATTTCCAAAACATCATGCATTTGGGTCCTACTGAGATTCTCAGAATATATATGAGCCAATGGAGTAATTAAAATCTTAATATTTGGATGCACTGTTTTTCTGTGGTTTTAATTTCATCTTCTAGCTAATTTTTTCCTCTAAAGTTAGAATACTCAGTTTATTTTCTCTTACTTGAAGGAAAAACAACTATTAGTTATTTTTTTTTATCACGTCAAAGTTAGTTTTTGCAAAAATTACATATTCTGATATGTGCTTACCGCTAGAGATTTACATAGGGCGTATCTGATCCATTTCCAGGAAGGACAAACTGCTTTTTCTAATGAATTCAAGGAGGATGAAGAAAAGTCAACAATGCAATGAAAAAAATTAGATTTCTTTTGACATATTTTCTTGGCTTTAATATTGTGGGAGTGGAAAGTTTGGGGTGATTTTTATCTTAATTGTCTTAATATCTTACCTTAATGCGCAAAATTTCCATTTAAATTTTTAGACTTTTCAAGATGTAGCTATCACCACTTAGGAGTGTAATGAAACTTAGTTTCACAGTTTATTTCTTTGTTTTTAACCAACTTGACTTGTTCCTCAAAAGCTCAAGATCTGAGATGGAGTAAGGAAGGTAAGCAAGATCTTTCAGTTGCTTAATCTCCAGCCAGGAGATGTTATCTGTGGCCAGATGTTATCTGTGGCCAATAAATCAGTTCTGGGCATGGAAATAGTTTGGCCTCATATTGGAAATCATGCACGCTGAGTGTCTCCTGGCTATATGCGGTGCTGCCCATGTCACCTGATGAATATCTGTGGCAGTTAACACCGAAGGAAATGTTAACTACTAAGGATGAGCTTTTTTTTTTTTTAAGTGAGCAACTGATTGATGGATTTAACTTTATTCATTCTTTTATTTATTCATCCATTCACTCAAGAAGCAGCAAATGTTTAGTAAATGTTTATCGAACACCTACTATATACCAAGTATTCTGCTAGATATGGGGATACAGATGTAAGTCAAAATGATACAGTCCCTACTTTAGCTCAGTGGGGAAGACGGTCACATTGATCATTTTCATGTGAAGGGCTGTAGAGAGCTGTGAGAGGGAGAGGAGGAAGGCATACCTGAGGTTGGGAATCCAAGAACACCTTTATGTGAAAATAGCATTTAGGTAAAGAAATGAACGTTAAGTAGGAGTTAGGTAGGATGGTTGTGAAAGAGGAAGAAAAATTTTGTATTTGGGGAACTGAAAAGTCAGAGTAGCTGGCCCATAGAAATCTCTGGATAAAGTGGCTCAAGGCAAGACTGGCCACAGTAGCCTGAGCTCCGAATCCCCATTAACAGGTTGGGGCTCCATCTATTCATGAATTCTGAGCCAGGGATGGCGAGATCTCATCACTGGAATGAAATAGAGAGAGTCAAGAGGGAATGTACAGTAAAGTGACTTTAAATTAGAGTGGGGGCAATGGAAATAAGGAATAGTGAATTGATGGAAGACCCCTTGGGAGTGTATCCAGTCTATCAGCCATTCTATTATTTATGAGTATAACAGAAGCAAAAACCATCAATGGGGTTGAAGCTGTTGGTTGCTTTGTAGTGCCATTTGATGAGATGGGGAAGATTGAAGAACGAGGGTGGTCTGGACTGAATTGTGTCCCCTCACATTCCTGTGTTGAAGTCCTAACCCCCCGTGTGACTGTAATGGGAGAGGGCCTTGTGAGGATGTGGTAAAGGTATGAGGTCATACGGGGTAGGCCTAGATCCCTTATAAGAGGAAGAGAACCTAGAATTCTCTTTCACTCTGCCACATGAGGACACAGTGAGTAGGTGGCCATCTGCTAGCCAGGAAGAGAGCTCTCATCAGAAACCAAATTGGCTGAATCTTCATCTTGGACTTCCATGCCTCTCCGAGAAATAAATTCCTATTGTTTAAGACACCCATATGTTTAAAACATCATAGGTATTTTTGTCATATCATTTGGTCATGGCAGACCTAGCTGACCAATCATAGGGCTTTGGAGGATGCCTATAGATTGAGATGGATGTGGGCTAGTTGATATGATGGGTGTGGAGCTCAGAGTGAGGTCCAAGCCACACATCAAAATCTAGACATCATTAGCGTTTATAAGCTATTTGAAGTCACAGATGTAAATGAATCCCCTAACGCAAGTCTGTAGATAGAGAAAAGAGCATGAATCAAATCCTGAGTACCCCTTATATATAGAATTTGGTGCAGGAGTTGTAGCCACCAGCCAAATATGTTGAGAAAGAGTGGCCAGAAAGGTGGGAGATTGGTTATCAGGACTTTGTGATGTTAGTTAGGAAAGCTAAGAGAAGACTGTATTAAAGCAGGGCAGTAGTAGTCAACAATGGTGAATATTGCTAAAGGGTTAAATAAGAGGAAGACAAAGAAGCTACCATTAGATGTGGCAGTGTAAAAGTCATTGGTGACCACTAGGAGAACAGTTTTGGTGTGATGGTGTAGTAGAATCCGTATTTGAGTGGATCAAAGGTAAAGAAGTGGAGGCATCTTTCATAGATTGTGTGTGTTTGCGTGTGTAAGATATTTGACTGTGACAGGAAGCAGACTAATAAGAGGGTAATTGATCTAATGGGGGGGGACTGGGTCTAGGATGAGTGATGTTAGTTGCTCCTTAGGTGATGAATGTATCTCTATATCTAGTACCCTAAAAATTAAATAACGAAGTCTTTCACTATCATCTCTTATGGAAAATTTACTTTCGGTATATTTATTTTGGGGTTAGGTTTTCAAGAATGCACCTCCTTCGTTATGGCAAGAGCTGTATACAGTTCCATTTCTTTGGAAATGGAAAACTTTTATATCCTCTCTCCAGTCAGGAGGTAGCTTTGTGCCCCTGAATCTGGCTACTTTGGTTGGATCCTTGTGACTTACTTCCAGACCTTTGGAGCAGGCTACCTACCTCTCCAGTCCTCTGCTTATTTCCTGCTTTTATCATTTCCTTACATGGATCTTGGCCCATCTTCGGTGAATTCTTTCTGCATACTTTGAGACCTCCATGATGCCAATCTGGCTTTCTGGATCATGTTCTGTCACCTGGGTTTTGGGCCTTCTTTGGCCACCTGCTCTGATTTTCCATCCTCATGGCATCCAGGCTGTGGACAGGTTACATGTACAGTGGGTTAAGAGTTCTCTAAGCCTAGGTAGGATCTTTCCCTGTAAAGGTTGCTGTGAGTGCTAAATTAAATACCAGCTATAACATTTACCTAAAACAGAGAAAATTCTAACTTAGTAGTGATTATCTCCAATAGTGACCTAAAGAAATTCTTTAGCTAGCTTCATTTGCCTTCTCAGATTTGTGATTTTATTTGTGTTATTAAGTCAGCTGGAGTCTAAATAATAAAAAAGGTGATCTTTAAATCTGTCTCACTTCTTCATTTTAGAAATTAATGAACTTTAAACACTCGGTAACACTGTTTTAAATGTAGTCTGTGACTTAACTGTTTTTTGTAAATAGAAAAAAGTCTTCAAAAATGGCTCCTTGGTCATTCAATTATTTAATCCATTTACCATTTCTGGATTCTAGTAGAATCACATTCTCTAAAGTATAGGGAAGAACACAGGTGAAAGAGGAGTAGGTGATGTGATTAAGAAAGTGAGAAATAAGGGGCGTCTGGGTGGCTCAGTCATTAAGCGTCTGCCTTCGGCTCAGGTCATGATCTCAGGGTCCCGGGATCGAGCCCCACATTGGACTCCCTGCTCGGCGGGAAGCCTGCTCCTCCCTCTCCCACTACCCCTCCTCTCCGCTTATGCTGTCTTTCTTTCTCTAAAAATAAATAAATCTTAAAAAAAAAAAAGTGAGAAATGAATGTCAGATTTACCACTACATTTTTCTTCCTACTCCCAGAGTTTGCTTCACTCTAGTACCGATTAAATGTTAGGCAAGCTATGCCCAGTAGGAACATAAAAAGCCACACATGTAAAAAAATTTTTTTATGAAATTTAAAATTTTCTACTAGTGACATGTACTTTAATAATTCACTTTTTAAACGATATATTTATTTATTTGAGAGAGAGAGAGCCTGAGCATGGGCAGAGATAGACAAAGAGAGAGAGAGAGGGAGAAGCAGACTCCCCGCTGAGCACGGAGCCAGACTCGGGCTCAATCCCATGACCCTGAGACCATGACCTGAGCCAAAATCAAGGATCCGATGTTTAAACGACTGAGCCACCCAGGTGCCCTTTAATAATTCATTTTTATTTACTTGTTTATTATTAATTTGTTTTTATCAGCTTTATTGATACATAATTGATCTATCATACAATTCACCCATTTAAAACCTATAATTTAGTGGATTTTAGTATACGGACAGAACTGTACAATAATCAGCAGAATCAGTTTTGAAATATTTTCATCATCCTCAGAAGAAACCCTCGAGCAGTTAGCTGTCACTCGCCATTTTGTGCCAGTCTCCTACGCTTGGCCCTGGACAGTCATGAATCTGCTTTATCTCTTCACAGATCTATCTATTCCTCACGTTCTCTTTGGCTGTCATTCACAGTGTGTAGCATTTTGAATATGGCTACTTTATTTTATTATTCTATTTTTTTTAAAGATTTATTTATTTATTTGACAGAGAGAGACAGCGAGAGAGGGAACACAAGCTGGGGGAGTGGGAGAGGGAGAAGCAGGCTTCCCACTGAGCAGGGAGCCCAATGTGGGGCTCAATCCCAGGATTCTGGGATCATGACCTGAGCCGAAGGCAGACGCTAAACGACTGAGCCACCCAGGCTCCCCATGGCTACTTTCTTTTAGCACAATGCATTTGAGATTCATGGGTGTTGTAATGTCTATCAGTAGTTCATTCCTTTTTGTTCCACTGTATGACTACATCATAATTATTCATTTATCTGTTGGTGGAAAATTGTGTCATTTCCAGTTGGGGTGAGTACAAATAAAGTTGCTATAGACATTCCCATATACATTTTGCTGTGAACGTAAGTTTTAATTTCTCTTAGATAATACTTTAGAGGTAGGATTGGTGGATCATAGAACAAGTGTTATATTTAACTTCATAAGAAATTGTCAAATTGTTTCCCCAGATGGCTGCCCCATATTACATTCTCATGGTACTGTATGAGAGTTTCAGTGGTTTTCTATTGTTGCTAGCACTTGGTATGCAGTGTGTTTGCTTTTGTCTTTGCCAGTCCAATAGGTGTAATGGTGTAGCCACATTTTAAAAAGGTTAAAAAGATGAAATTAATTTCAATAATATATTGTATTTAATCCAATGTACAAAAATGTTTATCATTTCAACAAGTAATAAATATAGCAATTACTAATATATTATTCTCTAATATAATGATTATTTCTCATACCAAATTTGGAAATCTGGTATTTTCCACTTACAGCACATCTCAGTATAATTGCTAAATATCCACAATTAAAGTGAAGTAGAATCCTATCAAAACAAAGTTTGGTTTAACTGAAAATATTTTATACTGCTTCAGTTTTTCAATTTAAGTGGAAATATATTGGAATAAAATAAAAAGGCAATCCCTCAAGTGCACTAACCACATTTCAGGTGCCCCTTAATTACATATAACTGGTGGCTAGTACTATTGGACAGCAGAGGCAGAGATAGTCCCCCATTTACTATCACCCACAGTACTTGATTGCTTTCCCAATCTCTGAACCATGGGGCCATCTAAGAGGCATAGACTTACTCAAGACTAAACAAGATTTAATGCCACCATGTTGAATTAAGTGCCTCATTTTAGGGATCCCAAAATTATTATGCTCTAATGATTTAGTTTTTACTCTTCTTGCTTAATCCAAGTTCCTTCCAGGCACACACTATGTCTTTATTCTATTTACCAATGGATCCCCAGCACCTAGAACAGTACCTAGCACACTGTAGTAGGTGCTCAGTAACTGTGCATTGAAAGAACAAAGGAACAAATTAATGTGAAAATACTCTTGCACTACTGTAGTAACACTTGGTCAGAGCAAAGTGAGTTTCCTACTGTATATATGTACTGAGTCTGCTGGCACCCCGTTGAGGGTGGTCTTACCTGTCTTCAATAGTGAGGCTGGCATCTCACTGAATTTTTACTTCCCACTGAATTTTGTCAGTGTTAGGGAAACTCTATGTCAATCAGGTGCAGCAAGCTCATAGAATCCAGTTGTGGTCCAGGTAAAGACACTTGCTGAGTGAGAGCATGGGGCAACCTCAGAGGTGTTCCTTCCTGTCATTCGAGACCAGGAGCTATGTCTGTACCAAAGGTTCAGGCTCAGGTTCAGTGGTGGATGCAGAGGAAAGAATCTGTGTAATCTCTGTAAGCAAAGATCTAAGAAGAGCACAGTGCAGAAGGCCTAGGGACCAGGCCAGTATTCAGAGAGAGGGCTGGGGTGGGGGAAGGGATAGCATTGCTCAGAATCACAAACAAATACACCACAGAAGAAGTAGGAGGAGGAGGAGGAGGAAGAGCAGGAGAGGAAAGAAAGGAAGAAAGAAAATAAAAAGCCCTCAGCAGACCGTTTGAGGAGACGAGTGGTCCAAGTCAGAAGCACAAGCATTAAAGGGATGTTGGGGATCGTGTGCTGAGTCTGGAATGTAGGCAGACGTCTTATCCCCATCTGTGCTCACACAGAGCCCCTGGTCTACACTGTTACACCTGAGACCTCTCCCTGAGAAAGGTTGGCCAGAAGGAGTGCAAAGCCACATCAGCCTCAAGACCAAAGGAACAATAACTGATTGGCAGCGCAAGTGAAATAAACAGAAATAACAGTCCACGCATAGACAACAGACTTAAATCTGTGCTTTACAAGCCACTTTTTTTTTTTTTTTTTTTTTATTTATTTGAGAGAGAGAATGAGAGAGAGCGAGTACATGAGAGGGGGGAGGGTCAGAGGGAGAAGCAGACTCCCTGCCGAGCAGGGAGCCCGATGCGGGACTCGATCCCGGGACTCCAGGATCATGACCTGAGCCGAAGGCAGTCGCTTAACCAACTGAGCCACCCAGGCGCCCCTACAAGCCACTTTTATAGACCAGAATGACACAGTTCATACCAAAGAGGCAGGTGTGTAGGGCTCAGAATGATGCTTCTCCGTGGTTCAGTTTACGCCTTGTCCCCTGGGGGAGAGAGAGCACAGCCTGAAGGAGAAAGAGAACACTTGGGCTGACCATAGCTATTGAGAGTGCAGGGGACTGCTCAGTGAATGAAACTCCGGATACTAGACAGAATTGGGAACAGTCTCAGGCAACCAGGACATTCGATTACCGTAGGTGTGTTCTCACTTCCAGGCTGAATTGTGTCTCCCCAATTTCCTAGATGGAAGCCTTCACCCCCAAAGTGACTGCATTTGAACACAGGGCCTTTAAGGAGGAAGTGGAAGTGAAATAAGGTCGTAAAGGCAGGGCCCTGAGGCCTCAGCAGAAAGCAGCACTGTGAGCACCTTGCTGTTGGACTTGTGGCCTCTGGAACTGGGAGAAAATCCATTCCTGTTGTTTCAAGCCACCTCGTCTGTGGCTTTCAGTCATGGCAACCTGAGCTGACTAAGACAACCACCAAGTCGAATCTGCATTTCCTTGACCAGAGCCCCAATCTGAGTAGAGCAGATGATCAGGCCAGTGTTGCTGGCGACTCCCTGGCACGTCCTCATTTCAGAGGGATGGTGCTGAAGTCGTCCTGGGGCTGGGGATCAGTTTCTGAATCAGATATTCTGTTTCTGTCCAGAAGGTATTCCTCTTAAAAAAGAAAGAAAGAAAGAAATGAAAAAGCCAGGCTTCATCAGATATTCAAAGGATAAAATCATGGTTATTCAGTCCCAAACCCTGTTCCAAAAAAAGTCAGGAACTGGAAGGCAGAATATAGAAAGAACCAGGGGCAAACTGCTGTGACTTTGTACAAGCAAAAGGCCACCTCATGGGAGTGGAAAAAGCCTGTGTTACTGTTTGGATAATGGTACTGACGATCCTCCTCACATTTGTGATGTGAGCTTGGGTACTAAGCACTCTTAGAAAATGAGTGAGATCCTTTTCTTCTGTTTAAATAAGGTATCTGCCATATGATAGAATATCATAGAGCTATACTGATGTGGGAAAATGTCCATGATAGTGTTAAATATATTTAAAAAAGTAAACTTCAGACCTATTTGTATACTATTTTAAGTATGTAAACATCTATAGAAATCTAAATATTATCAATATAAATGCATATGCATGGAAGATTTCTGGTAGCACCGATTACATCTGGAGGGGAGACTTAGGGGTGGAGTTAAGGAGGAAGGAGAGAGTTAATTTCACTAAATACGGATTATAGTTGGTCTCCAGGAGAAGTTAATGAATTCGTCATCTAGTTACAGAAAAGATGAGTAAAAATAAGTGCAATAAAGCATTCTAAGTACTAAAAAAGAAATATGCATAGGGTTAAGCAAGGATATAAAGAAGGGAGTATTCATTTTTATACGGAATGGTCAGAAATGACTTTTCAAGGAGAAATGATGCAGGAGCTAAGCTTCAAAAACTGGGAAATGAGAAAAGGGAGCAGGGAAGCCCCATATCAGGGAGAGAGACCCTGAGTTAGGAGACATCATGGAACATTTGAGAATCTGCATGTGGTCCTCCAAACCCACTGCAGCCAGTTGAATATACGGGGGGGGGGGGGGGGCAAGGCAGAGAGGTATGGCCATGGATAAAATCGATGAGGGAGATAATAATAAGCATATCTAAAATTTAATGAACAACGTTGAGAGGTAAATATTCTCCTAAGAGCTTTGTCAATACAGAGGGAGGGGAGGAGGTTGAGACAAACTTTGAGGAAAGGTTGAGTAGGCAACGATATCAACTAGGTACATCAAGGATCAGCCCTAACAGCCTGGAAAGAGTTCTCTGTTTCTCTCTCTCAGTGTTTCGTGAGTTGAAGAATAACACACACTGTGGCCTGTGGTAGTAATGACAAGGCTGCCAGGTGGTTTATAACCTTGAGAGCTCAGGTCCCATGTAGGTTCCATCTCAGGTCCCAAGGTGAGATGGTTAGATTGCCTTTGCCCCGCAGGTAGACCAGAAGTTGCTCCGTGACCATTTTCGGCCAGTGAAGAAAACTTCCTTCACAAGAAGTGACAGGAAAGGACGTTGACCTGGTGCTGGAACCTCCACAGCCCATGGTGGCTGGGTCTGCTACAGCTTCATGATGTTTAACCAGGGAGGCCTAGGGCATCTGGGGGAAAGGACCCACATGGCTGGGAGCCTGGAAGCAGCCTGGGTAAAACAGCCCTTGAGTGAAATAGTTCTCTTTTGAGAGTTGTATAGGTAATTGATTTTTTTTTTTAAACATTTTATTTTTAAATAATCACTACACCCAACATGGGGCTCAAACTCCCAATCCCAAGATCAAGAATTGCATGCTCTATCAAATGAGATAGCCAGGCACCCCTTTTAGGTAATTTGGAACTTCTTTCCTTTGAGATTCCCATCTGGTTCTATCCAGAGCTATAAATAACTCCTTGTGCCTTAATTAAAATGTCCCATTGAATTCACTTTTGCTTTAAGATTAGAAACCAGGCTTTCATTGTTCCATACCCTGACTTAACAACACATGAAAAAAACTTGCTGTTAAAGTGACCTTGTGATGAATACCAAAATATGTTAGCAGAATAAAAGTTGTCTGAAAATACCAAACAATGAGCAATGAACCCAAAAACCTAGTGTTAGGCATCAGACCCACTTGGACTCAAAACTTGGCTTTGCCACTCGGCTGGGTTATTGGACTTCAAGCCTCCACAGCTCTGCCATGAATTGGGAGGAATATGTGAACTACATGAATTTTATTTGGAAGAACAACTGAGAGAGGGTATTGAAAGGCCTAGCATAACATCATGCAGAATGTAAGAACCTCTAAAAGAGCTGTATTTCATTACTATTATTTTAAGAATTTATCCCTTCATAGTTTTATCTGACAAGTTTTGCTTGCAAATGTACTCAATATAATTTATTTTCAGGTGTGTAGTTAAAGGCGATCTCAGGTTTTAATAAATAGTACTCACAGTAAGCCATCTGAAATCCTTTGGGCTCTAAGATTATTTTTTAAAAATCTGGTAACAAAGCACTGACTGTATAGGAATTTATTTTCTTTGTACTTGAAGGGTAGTGAATTTATGTATTACTCATTGCACACCTTAAATGTATGTGAAATATCCCTTTGTACTGATTTGAGTGGTGTGGTATGGTAGAAAAATATAAAAGTGCAGTCACCATATGCCAGCCCATTGTCAGTTTGATTCTTACAGTGCCTCCCTGAACTAAGTACTGATCATTCCACTTCATGAATGAAGAATATGAGGGAGGCATTACATCCTTTGTTCAACGTAATAGGAAGGGAGGCGAGCTGGGATTTGAACCCAGGTCTTTGAGACCATAAACCCCACCCTCTTCACTGTACTGTATGTACTACGTACTGTCAGTAAAATAAAGTGAAAGAAACTCACTAGGCACAGTTACTATGAAGACTGGTGTTAAATAACAAATATTCAACTAAATACATTTGAAGACCTAATCAGCTTTATTACATGATGCCTGATTCGGGCAGCATCCCATCTAGCAAAAAAAAAAAAAAAAAAAGGAGCTGGGTTGAGCTGCCAGGAAAGGAAAGGTTTTTAAAGGCAGAGAAGGAAAAGAGAAAAGGAAATTATTAGCCCAGGATGCCTTGTTTTAGGTAACGTTTCCGTCCTGAGGGGAACAGAAGGGGTCTTTCCTTGGATCTCCTCCTAGTACAGAGCAGGAAACCCCGGACTGCCTGGTGAAAGGTCACATTCCCCGGGATTGAAACCTCCGGGAAGTGGGGTGTTAAATTTTGGTTTGCTGATGTGGGGCCCTAACTTAAGTGACTCCATTTGGGGTCTGGTGGATTTCTTTTTAACACCGGTGATAATGTATGTCATTTCACACGGTAAACTTTAAATGTTAGCAATTTTTAAATTCTCATTTCTGAGAATCATAGTAATCTGAAATGAAAAAAAAAAAACAAAACAACTAGGAGTGCCTGGGTGGCTCAGTCGTTAAGCGTCTGCCTTTGGCTCAGGTCATGATCTCAGGGTCCTGGGATCAAGCCCCACATCAGGCTCCCTGCTCAGCCAGGAGCCTGCTTCTCCCTCTCCCACTCCCCCTGCTTGTGTTCTCTCTCTCGCTGTGTCTCTCTCTGTCAAAATAAATAAATAAAATCTTTAAAAACAAAAAAACAAAAAAAAACCTAATATTTTGGAATTCATAAAATACTCAAGTTTCCAAGTATACCCGGCAATAAAATGCATAATGTGGACAGAGTCAGGACTAAGAATGTCATAGATACTGACGCATCAGACTTTTAATAAAGCAAAAAGAGGTGTTTACGTATGGTGAGCAGAGTCCAATATTTAAATTTCTATCTGATGGCACATTTTACCCACTGCTCATTTTGTGTGAAATAAGGAAGAACTGACTGTTCTCTTAGAATTTTTAATCTGCTTAACAAGGAATTTCTGTGTGTCCTTTTAAAAATGCCTTTCTTATTCAAGAAAACAAAAGTATGTTCACAGTATTTTGTTATTATTCTTTTTATATTTTAATCTTAATGTTTTCCTCTCTGTCTTTACCACTTCTAGCTTGGGTGAACTCAGTGAGTACTTTACATGAGAGCAAAAAACCAATGTCATTTTCAAATACTTCAAATTATGCCAAACAGGATGCAGTTTGCCAAATATATTTTAAATGACAACTATTAGCATTGCTGTGTTTGTTCAACTTCAGAAACACAAAAGTAGCCACACCTATGGTTTTACTCTATACCAAAAAAGTTCAGAGAACTGCTAATTAGTGAGTCATCCCCCAAACCCTGTCAAGTCCTCGGGTTCCATCAATGCTAAAGGACCCAGACTAACAGAGAGGAGAGGAGGTGTAGGGGAGTGAGGGGTGCTGCTCCCAGTCCATCTGGGAGTGGGCTTCCCATGTCTATACTGTGTAGAATCCCGTCTGTGTAGCCCCCGCAGATTTCCCAGAGTCAAGGAAAAAACAAGTTTTAGTCTTCCTCAAGGAGCAAAAATAAATCCAGCCTCAACTCATGTATAATTTTGGATTTAGTCTCCCCCAGTAGGTGAATACAAAGTTAGAACATCTCATTAAGGTTATACTAGGCGATGCGCTTACCCTCCAAAAGGAGAGATATGTCAGTTTTCACAGTGTGCTTGATCTCCGAGTCTCCGACCTCTGACAGAAATCATCACCGCAGCTTAGTTCCAATCTATGACCCATAATTGAAATAGCCAAAGCTCTTTTTTTTTTTTTTAATTCAGTTTGGATTCTGTTGTTACATAAGTCTGTGTATTGTGGAAAATCAGCTAAAATGTTATGTATTTGTCTAACACATTCTAAATTAGCATTTTCTCCCCTTCTTCCCTCCCTCTCTTCCCTTTCCCTCCTTCTTATCTTTTTTCTTCTCTTTTAGCTCTTTCCTCTCTCTTTCTCTCTCTCCTTCTATTTCTTCCATTTTACCCTTTCTGCCTTCCTATCTTCCCATCTGCATTTTATTACATGTGTTATGGTTATAGCATATTATGTATACCGTTATCTTACACCAAATGATGAGGCAGGATCTTATCAAGGGACGCCTAATCCCCCTGACCAACTGGCCATTTATTCATTACAAGCTAATCAAGGAAACCTTAAAGGATTTACCTAAAACTTTTTCAAGTACTGGACAAATCTTCGGTGTATTGCTACCATACAATGAAGAAAATAAAGGATATTTCAAGCCTTTTTCTCCATTCTAATGTAGATTTGTGCCCACACTTCAGAAAGCCAGGTATCTTGGGTCACAATTTTCTTCAAATTATAATATGGATGTCGAGGAAACTAAGCAGAGAAAATGACCTCCCTCACAAAGCTTTTGTGAGACAGACAAGAGGTACCTGAATCAGGAAGAGACTTATTTTTCTATTATTTTCATCATGGAAATGCTAACATTGAAATGCTGTACGTATTTTTCTCCATTGGAGCTGGGCTTCAAGCGTTGTTCGTCTCCTTTCTACATCACTGGTTGGGCAGGTGGCAATTTCATCAGGACAACTTTTATTGCAAAGTATGCTCTTAAATGAAATTCAGGGCAGATGAGCTAAAGCTAGGATGCTGTGCCAATCTTCTACTCACAAAATTCAAGTGCTACTTGTCTTGTAATTGCAAGTGTAGGGATATATCTTCCCTCACTTAGAAGCACTCATATAGTACTAGATCATTATCAGGCAGGACAGCATATGAATCTTAAATTATCACCCATCCATGTTCACAGCGCAATTTGCTCTATAGTGATTTGGAGGGTCAAGGAGGAAATAAGTTTTGGATTTCTCTTGATTCAAGTAGGGGGCATTGAGTGGGTTCAAGTGTTAGTGTTCTTTTTGAAAAGACCAATATATTCTAATTTTAAAAATGCATACTCCATTTAAATATGAATAACTTGGTAGATTTTGACTTTCATTTGGGTTTTTTCCCTCCTAGTGCTAAGCAGTGTTCAGAGGTCATCATGTTATAGTTGGCAAGGGGACAAATGTCAAATAGAAGGATGAAGCAATGATGTCTTCTCAATAAAGACAGGCTGACAGTGAGGATGGATAGCCACCTCCTTTATACTTAATGTGAAATATGTCAATGTGAGCTTGTAAAAGAGCCAGTGTGCTCATGACAGGGAATGATCTTTCTTTTTCTTTGTTTCTGCTCCCTATGTTGAAAGTGGAGTTGAAAATGGCTACTGTGGAAAAGTAATCTAAGCTTTTCTTCTGGGGGATTGTAGACAGGTATTTAAAAGTCTTGCAAATGATGTGATGAGCACTGGCTGTTACACATAACTAATGAATCATTGAACATTATATCAAAACTAATTATGTACTATATGTTGGCTAATTGAATTTAAATAAAAAGAAAAAAAGAGATAATTTAAAATGATCATACTCAGGGCGCCTGGGTGGCTCAGTCGTTAAGCGTCTGCCTTCGGCTCAGGTCATGATCTCAGGGTCCTGGGATCGAGCCCTGCTTCGGGCTCCCTGCTCAGTGGGGAGCCTGCTTCTCCCTCTGCCTCTGCTGCCCCCCCCGCTTGTGCTCTCTCTGTGTCTGTCTCTCTGTGTCAAATAAATAAATATTTTTAAAAATAAATAAATAAAATGATCATACTCTAAAAAAAAGTCTTGCTTGAAAACAGGATGTAAAACAAAAACAAGATGCAACCTGCAAGAGTTTGACACAGAATTAATCAAGAGCATACTGGCCTTTTTCATCTCAGGAAAAATACAGAGCTTAATAGATTTAGAATAAGAAAAAAATTTCTAATTAAGCTAGAATGAGATCAGTTAATTGAGCAACACTTGATGATATCTGTATTTGTGGGCAACCTTGATTCTAGCTGCTTGAATGTAGGCTTAGTAGCATCCAAATATTGGCATTTTAAAAATAGGCACTATTAAATTCAGATTGCTTTAATTACCATATAATTGCATAATATTTAGCAATAGTCATTCATACAATTTTTAAGACTCTGCTTCATAAAATTTAAGACATCAGTTGCACTATTATTTTATGAACCACTGAGAAAAACAAAAATTCTGCCAAAATATGGCACAATGCACTAAAGAAAATTTTCCGTGATGCATGAATTGTTGACACAGCCTCTTATTGCTTAGAAATTACTTTCCTCTGTTCTAAGGATCATGGTGGTTTTCCCCAACTTCATTGTGGTGCCTCACACATTTGAGACAATTCTTCACGTTTCTCACAAACAGGATGTACCACAATTTCATCTATTCATAAGTGTCTTCCTTTCTTTGATCCTATAACAACACTTGGTCATTATTTTGAAAGACAATACGGAATTGTGGTTATTCTCCAAACAATGGATATTTGCTTCACTCATTTCTTTTCTTCATCATTTTGAATAAAGAGAAGCTTTTTCTTTTCTATAAAAACCCACCATGAAATCTTTCAATACATTTTATTTTTATTTTATTTTATTATTTTTTAAAGATTTTTATTTATTTATTTTTATTTGAGAGAGAGAGAATGAGAGAGAGGGAGTACATGAGAGGGGGGAGGGTCAGAGGGAGAAGCAGACTCCCTGCCGAGCAGGGAGCCCGATGCAGGACTCGATCCAGGGACTCCAGGATCATGACCTGAGCCGAAGGCAGTCGCTTAACCAACTGAGCCACCCAGGCGCCCTTTCAATACATTTTAGATAAAACTCAACACAGGTAGTAATTGCCAATGTTCCTAACTCTAGAAATATATTTTCTAGTCCTAGTCTCTTTGTAGGAAAAGAAGACAATGGCATGACTTCTGCCTGATCCCAAAGAGCTGAAAGCCACATGGATTTTTTTTTCTTAAGATACTTATTTTTTATTCCCCCCAAATGGATTTTTCTTCATATATATATATATATTTTTTACCTTTAGGTACATTTGGGTTTTTTCTCCTTTTCTTTTATGCATATACACATACCCCACATATACAAGTTTGGATCCAGTTTGTTTTAGATATTTTGCATTGATAATTTTTTTTTCCTGTGTATTTTTTTTATTATGTTATGTTAATCACCATACATCACATCATTAGTTTTTGATGTAGTGTTCCATGATTCACTGTTTGCGTATAACACCCAGTGCTCCATGCAGAACGTGCCCTCTTTAATACCCATCACCAGGCTAACCCATCCTCCCACCCCCCTCCCCTCTAGAACCCTCAGTTTGTTTCTCAGAGTCCATCGTCTCTCATGGTTCGTCTCCCCTCCAATTTCCACCCCCTTCATTATTCCCTTCCTGCTATCTTCTTCTTCTTCTTTTTTAAAACATATAATGTATTATTTGTTTCAGAGGTACAGGTCTGTGATTCAACAGTCTTACACAATGGTGAGCACTGTGAATTGCCCCATGGATTTTAACATGTATCCTTATTCCAAAGATTTTAAGATGTACCAAAAACTCATATGTTTTAGAATCAATGAAATGCATACTTACTTTATAAGAGTACTTACTCTACCTTCTTATGTGTATCTTCACATAAGAAAAAATATATCCATTCCATAACTATATTAATAAATACTTTGGGAGCTTAGAGGGATGAAGGAGAAGACCATAAAAAAGTTCTCCAAGCCACCAGGGAAGTTAAGTGCTTGAAAGCAAAGTGCTCCAGAGGAAGTAAACAAATTCTAGAACACTTCCTGCAAACTTATATTTGTAAAGATATGTCAATATAAAGGGATAGCAATCTATAAAACAGAGTGCTGGCACTTTGTTAAAAATATTAGGGTAAAAACTAGTAGAGTCAAGAGAAAGTGAGGGAGGCAGTGTTGGGAATTACTTATTACCAATTACTGGAAACTAAATAATACGAATAAGTCAAGTCCAGCCCCCTGAACAGCATAATTTAAGTCAGGGGTTAGCAGACTTTTTCTTAAAGGCCAGATGGTAAATCTTTTTGGCCTCATTGGCCACATACATTCTCTGTCACATATTCTTGTTTATTTTTTACCATCTTTCAAATCATGAAAACCATTCTTGTCTCAGGGCCCTACAATGAGATTGCGGGCTAAATTTATCTCTGGCCTCAATCTGCAGACACTGGTTTAGATCAGAGGTTGTCAAATTTTAGCTTGCATCAGCATCATTTGGCGGGTTTTCTAAAACTGACTGCCACCCCCAGAGTTTTGGATTCAGTAAGTCTGAGATAGAACTTGAGAATTTGCATTTCTAACAGGTTCCTAGTTGATGTTGATGCTGAAGATCCAGGAACAACATTTGGAAAAATCCCTGGTCTGGTGGTAAAAAGTGGCCTGGGAGCAGTAACATTTAGGTTAAAATTCTCACCATTTCACTCTACACCTGTGAGAACTTAGGCAGCTTACAGAACTTCATTAAAATTGCAGCTTCTTCAGCTGTACAATAGACAGAACTTCCTTTTCTGGGCTCTTATGAAGTTTATTTTATTATTATTTTTTATATTCCATTATAGTTAACATACAGTGTTATATTAGTCTCAGGCGTACAATATAGTGATTCAACGATTCTGTGCATTACTCAGTGCTCACCATGATAAGTGCCCTCCTTATCATGCCCTCCTTATCATCCCCCTCTCCTATTTCACCCATTCTCCACCTCCCCTCTGGTAACCATCCGTGTGTTCTCTATGGGTCTGTTTCTTGGTTTGCTTCTCTCTCTCTTTTTTTTCCCCATGATAATTTGTTTTGTTTCTTAAATTCCGTATCTGAGTGAAACAATATGGTATTTGTCTTTCTCTGACTGGCTTATTTCACTTAGCATAATACTCTCTAGCTCCATCTATTTTTTGCAAATGGCAAGATTTCATCCTTTTTGATGGCTGAGTAATATTCCATGGTATATATATGCCACATGTTCTTTATCTATTCAGCTATCCGTGGACACTTGAGTGGCTTTCATAATTTGGCTATTAGATGAAGCTGCAATAAATATCAGGGTGCATGCACCCCTTTGAATTAGTTTTTGTATTTTTTGGGTATGGGCTCCTGTGAAGTTTAAGATAATATTTGTAGGGCATTTAGCACAGTGCTTCATGCAGAGTACTTGCTACATAAATGTTAATAATGATGAATCCTATCAGGTGGGAGCAGATGCACACTCATGTGATGACATATCATGTTGAAGGAGCCCAAAATGGAATGAAAGAAAGAAGTTATAATCCTATGCCTTACATCGATGTATTTGAGGTGAGGAAAAATATAAGTGAGAAAGTTTAGAAGAAAAACATAAAGGAAGTAGCAATGTTGGCATTTCTGGAAAAGATACCAGATTCTTTCACATGTGAAAAGACATGGCATTTTTCTAAAGGTGACTCATGAAATAAATGGCTTGATTTGTAGTCCATGATCAAACCTTGTGATGACCTGAGAGCCTAGCAGGCTGTGGGAGAAGTGAAACAGCTCAGAGGTTCTTCTGCGTAGAAACGTGGAACTCATTTTTATTGACGACACATGCAGTTAAGCAGCTGCTACTGTTTTGTTGACCTCATGCTCCAGCTGTTCAGATGGTGCTTGAGCAATGTCTCTGCTACCTGGTATAGTTGTGAACGCTCCCTCTGGCTCTGTTTGGACTTAGTTCCTGCGTGTGGTCATTCTAACAAAGAAGTCAACAGCTCAGCTATCAAAGACACCTTTGGGAGTTGTTGAAAAATGCTCCACCTCCACCAAGACAGAGATAAAAGGAGTGGGTTCCCCATGCTAAGAAGCTGGCCTCTTCTCTAGTGTGCCAAGTACAAAGGATGTTCTCACCACAAATAATTAGAATGAATAAAACACTCCTAGCACCCAATGAATGGCACCTCTTTGGCAGGTAACTATTAAAAACATTCATAGTAAAGCCAATGAACCACTTTGGCTTTGCCTTGGGCTACTTCCATCACGAGTGTGTATCTTCTAAGATAAGCATTCTCATGTCCAGGCAATGACGTAGGGATAAAGGATCCCAGGCTTTGGGTCACATAATCCTGGACATGCATTATGAATCTACAGGAAGATCTTGGAATTGTTGAACATGTCTAAACAGTGGTTTCTTCTGCATCATTATCTGTCTCATGCTTTACTCTTGCTTTCATAAAAGCCATCACCCAGAGTACATTTTTGAAAAGTAAATCCTATCCGTTCATTGCCTACTTAAAACCCTTCTGTGGCTTCAGTGACACTTGTAATTTTATACTAACTTCTTATCAAGACCTGCAACATCAGATCGCCTGGGAACAGAATTGCAGGCCCTACCACAGAGCTCCTGAAACAGTTACTGTTTCTTAACAAGATGTCCAGATAATTCTTACGTACATTAAAGCTTGAGAAGAACTGGCCTGTAAGGCCCTCCTGACCTCGCCATGAGTCTCTGACTTGACTCACTTAACCTACCCTTCATTAACCTACCCTTCATTATACTCCAGGCACTTGGTCAATCCTAGAATGCAGGACCCATAGGGTCTTTGCCCTCTACCTAGGATATCCAGCACTTAGATCAGCTCATGACTAGGACCTTCTTGTCATTTGAGTTTGAGCTTACAATTTGCTTTCTCAGAAACACTATTTCTTTGTTTTCTTTCTTATCATATGATTCCACCCAGTATAAGAACTGTAAGAGCTAGAATTTGACCTATCTTGTTCATTGCTCTATCCCTAGTACATAGAATAGTGCCTAATATATGGTATATGGTTAATAAATAGCTTTGAATATGTCAAGAAATATTCATCTCCCAGGATTGTACTGGGGATTAAAGTACATTGTAGTACATAGGGGTTGCTTACTTTACTTTTTCCTCCTGCATTTATCTGTATGGTACTGACATGCCTGGATTGTACAGACCATGTCTGTGGTAACCCAAAGCATTCTATATCAAGATCTTAAAAGAGGCCTTATAATTGTGTCAGCTTTTGACTTCTCTGAGCTTCAATTGCTTCTGAATATAACCTTGACAATTTTCTCCAATAGATGATGGGTCAGAAGCACATTTAGTAAAAGGAATAACAAAAGAGGGAATCGAGGCACTTAGTCTAACAGATCCTGAGACACAGCTGCACCCTTTATTTGTGTCAGGACGGTCCTAGATCTCAGGTAAGGATGATCTGAGCAGGAGTATGCAGCGTAACTGTTCATTTACATAAAGGAAATTTGGAGTGCTGGGAGTTCGAACCTGTGTAGTTTATTCATTTATTTTTCTGAAGTTGGGTTGTCAGAATATGGAACACAATGTGTGGTAAATAGAGCCAGTTATCTAGCCATGATATCTGAAATGGTTCACTTTCAGTACCCTTGAAAATACTAGGAAAATGCTGGAGGTTGAGAATTGTGGGGGTGAGACAGCAAGAATATCTGTGAAACTTGAGGAAGTGAACGGAGTGATGTGTCAATGAGAAACCGTTTGCAGGGGCAAGACCACAGGCTTTGAAGGGCTATGGATAGGTGTTGGGCTTGTCTGGTAACTAGGCATAACAATAGTAACTACTGTTGTTTACTAACTGTGAAGTATTACTTAATCCTTCTGGCCCGTGGTGCTCTAATCTGCAAGAGTTAGAAAATGTTAGTGCCCTGCTCCCAGAGTTGTAAGGAAGAGATGAGATCTGTGTGTAAGGCGTCACTGTGCACATGGCAAGCAGGCACAGCATCCTGCAGATCACAGTCAATCAATACACATTAGCAATTGCCAGAATTATTGGGAGCCAGAGAGCAGACGGACAGGGTGACATTCCTGCTGCCCCCCTCTTACAAATACAAGTGGATATCTTTCAGATGCCCCATTTGTCTCTCCCTGTACTCTCACAACTTCCTCTGTCTCTACATTTATCTTCTTCCTCTGGACAGAAATTCTGCAACGACCAGATGGATGGGTCAGAAACACAGTTCGAAATGGGTAGAGTATAAAAGCGAAGGGACCAGGTGGATGGTAAACAAGCTCCCTTTTGTACCTTGTCCAGTTGATAAAACCTAGGAATTCATTCCTCTACCCAGATATAATTGGCTGCTTCAGGAAGTAGTCGCCACCAGGAACAGTTTAGGGAATGTCTATGAAAGCCGTGAAAGAGAAAAATGAGGCGGAGTGGAGGAACGGTTTTATCTACACTGGGGTCATAAACTGCAAGAGCAATTCCTCCTTGGCCTGGCAAACAAAATGAGATGAATATTCCACTTGATAGGACTTGAAAAATGAAACTAAAGTGTAACACAGTGGAATAATTTAAACAGTATCAGAATACGTATATAATTTCTCTAATGTAGGAAGGTAGGCACTGATACTTTATTGCAATGAAATACCTGATTTTTTTCTTCCCTGGGCTAAGACAGTTTTTATTAATTATGGTGGTAATGTTGAAATAGATTTCACTTTTCTCTGTGAGGTTTTGTAAGCTTGTTTCTCTACTGTAATGATAATGAGGAAAATCCTGAATATCTTCTCTTCTCACTACTCTTCACAAATTTCTAATTCTGTGGCATAGACTACTGTGCCATGAACAGCTTTATCAGACAGGGTGTATTAGCTACTTATTGTGCTGTGACAAGTTAACCACAAATTGAGTGGCTCAAAATGAAACAAATTGATTACCTTGAAGATGTGGAGATCAGAAGGCGGCAATCAGTCTCAGTGGACTAGAGTCAGCAGAGTTGCCGTATTTCTGAATGATCAAGGAGTGAAAGCATTTCTTTGCCTTGTGTGGCTTCTGGAGGATGCCCTCAATCCTTGGCTCATGGCCCGGCATCACTCCAATCTCTTCTTCTCTTGTCATGTTTTGATCTCTGACTCTAGTCCTCCTGCCTCCTCCTGTAAGGCCCCTCATGATATTATTGGACCCACTTGTGTAATCCAGGATAATCTCGTCATCTCCAGACCATAACTTAATCACCAATTCCCTTTTGTCAGATAAGGTACCGTATTCACAAATTCTAGGAATTGGGATGTGGACTTCTCAGGGGAAGAGCATTATGCAGCCTCATACAACAGTCCTATAAATCTTCCAGTTTTTTGCCTTGGCCTAACTGGCTCACCCCCATAACAAATCTGTGCTGTAATTACAGGTGGAGGGGAAGGTGGTAGCCATTTGTAGGGACTTCCCCACTTCCATCCATCCATTCTGGGCTGTCTAGTTTGTGGCCATCTTCACAAAACAGCCATCTCTAAGACATTCACCTAAGAGCTTGACCTGTGAAGATGAATCAGCAATTCCCATATGTGAGTTTTATTCAGCCTGGCCACATTTATGGGGGAGGGGGAGGTTGATATTGCTTCTATTCTAGTCTGTGTAACTTGGAAAGTGTTGGGTCTGAATACTCAAAAAGCTAGTGTCTTCCATAGACAACTAACGTCATTACCACAAAGAAATTGTCAAGAAGGGATTGCAGATTTCTTAGCTTGGCACAGCCCATGTGCCTGTGTTTCATGTGCAGCTCTCACAGCCCTCTGGAACTAATTTATATGTCCCAAAAGCTCACCCTACATTCCATATTCAGTATTATTATTTTTTAAAATTCTTCACATAAATTGCTATTTGAGAATTCATCATGGATTTATTCAGTGTTGGCTCTCTTCCAAGCATTGCCCTACACTCTAGGGATACAAAAATGAATACACCATAGCATCTACCTTCAAGGAAGTGACTGTTCAATATAGGGGTTTTAAAAGTGTGACCTCTGGATCCATCAGCATCACCAGGGATCTTGATAGAAATGCACATTCTTGGGCCTCATCTAAGACCTACAGAATCAGAAACTCTTAAGATGATTCCTAGCAATGTGCAGGTTAACAAGCCCTCTGGGTGATTCTGGTGTATACTATAGTTGGAGAACTAGTAACTGGGCTAATAGGGGAGACAGAAACAAACAGATGATGGCACAGACACATAATCCCGGCTCTAAGAATAGTGTTGAGTATGTGGTGTAAAAACCCAAATGAGGTTACCAGAAAAGCTGAGCAGGTTTCACATCAAAGGTAACATTTGATCTGGGCTGGAATGGATAAGTAGAGAGCTTTCTTAGATTATCCTCCAAACCTTGATGTACCTTGAAGTCATGGAGATCCCATATGGCTGATGCACAGTGCATGTGGGGTAGAGTCAGGGTAGGTAAATGCAGGAGTTAGAAAGGACTTAGGTTTTGAAGGACATTTTATCTCAAGCTGAAACAAATGGGATGGTTTTCTTTTTCGTTAGAAGACTCTGGCACCAATATGAACATGGATCAGAGAAAGTAGGTATCAGTGGCGAGGATGTCAGATAAAAGACGGAGGCAGAAGTCAACATGAATGATGAAGAGGGCCTGAGCTCTTGGTAGCTAAGAGCTTTTAAAAACATTTTGAGAATTTTCAAATAAACAGAAAAGTTGAAAGAATTTTCCAGTGAGCACCCATATGTCCACCAGCTACACATTATTGTTAATATTTAACTAAACTTGCCTTGTTACACATCCATTCCTTTATCCAACCATTCATTTTATTTTTTTAGTCGTTCTAAACTGAATTCCAAACACATGCCTTCTCCCTGCATATCTGGTATCAAGTTGTTCCCCAGAGTTCAGTGTTTGATATGCTTTTACGTTTTGAAGTAACATTTATGTATAATGAATTACACTAACCTTAAACGTTCGCTGAATTTTTAAAAATACCTGTAATTAGTATTTTCAAATTGATAGATAACCTCTATCAAGACATAAGACATTGTCCTTACTTCAGAAAAAAAAAATCTACTACTGCCCAGTCAACTCCTGTGTCCACTGTTACAGACACATGCTACTCTGGTTTTCTTTCGACCATAGATTTTGTTTGGGCTGTTCTAGAATTTCATATCAATGAAATTATACAATATGTACTTTTTTGTGTAAGATTTGTTTCACTCAGCATAACTTTTGAGATTTAGCCATACTGTTGTATGTATTATGAGCACCTTTCTTTTCACTGCAGTAATATTCCTCTGTGTGAGTCAATATATCACATTTTGTTTATACGTTTTCCTATTGAGGGACACCTGAGCTGTTTCCAGTAGTTGGTTAGTATTAAGAAAACTGATGTGAGCATCCCTGTGCAAGTCATTTTGTTTTAAATGAACACATGTCTAATTCTATTCAATAAACGCCTAGGAGTGGAATTTTAGGGTCATAGGGTGGATACATGTTCAGTTTTATAAAGAAATAGTGAAATCATTGCTCAAAGTGGTTGTATTCCATGTACATCCCCACCAAACATTGTATGAAGATCCCAGTTATTCCATATTTTCACTAGTTTTGCAGTTGTTAGTCTTTTAAATTTTGGCCATTCTGATGGGGCCACGGTATCACCTGTGGGTGGCTCTAACTGGCATCTTCCTGATGAGTAATGAGGTTAAGCAAAATTTTATGTGCTTACTGGTCATTTCTATATCTTTGTGAAATATCTTTTTTACAATTTAATTAAATTCAATTAGCCAACATATAGTACATCATTAGTTTTTGATGTGATGTTCAATGGTTCATTAGTTGTGCATAACATCCAGTGCTCATCACATCACATGCCCTCCTTAATGTCCATCACCCAGTTACCTCATCTCCCCACCCACCTCCCCTCCAGCAACTCTGTTTCCTGGAGTCAGGAGTCTCTCATGGTTTGTCTCCCTCTCTGATTTCTTCCCTTTCAGTTTTCCCTCACTTCCCCTATGATCCTCTGCACTATTTCTTATATTCTACCTATGAGAGAAACCATATGATAATTGTCTTTCTCTGATTGACTTATTTTACCCTCCAGGTCCATCCACATCAATGTAAATGGAAGATATTCTTCCTTTCTGATGGCTAAGTAATATTCCATTGTATATATGAACCACATCTTCTTTATCCATTCATCTGTTGAAGGGCATCTCAGCTCCTTCCACAGTTTGGCTATTGTGGACATTGCTGCTATGAACATTGGGGTGCATAGGGCCCTTCTTTTCACTACATCTGTGTCTTTGGGGTAAATATCCAGTAGTGCAGTTGCTGGGTCATAGGGTAGCTCTATTTTTAACTTTTTGAGGAACCTCCACACTGTTTTCCAAAGTGGCTGTACCAACTTGCATTCCCACCAACAGTGTAAGAGGGTTCCCCTTTTTCTACATCCTCACCAATTTTTGCCATTCTAACTGGTGTAAGGTGGTATCTCATTGTGGTTTTGATTTGTATTTCCCTGATGGCAAGGATGTGGAACATTTTTTCATGTGTCTGTTGGCCATTTGTATGTCTTCTTTGGAGAAGTGTCTGTTCATGTCTTCTGCCCATTTCTTGATTGGGTTATTTGTTCTTTGGGTGTTGAGTTTGATAAGTGCTTTATAGA
The DNA here is from genome assembly GCF_002201575.2 of Neomonachus schauinslandi. Lineage (NCBI taxonomy): Eukaryota > Metazoa > Chordata > Mammalia > Carnivora > Phocidae > Neomonachus > Neomonachus schauinslandi. The sequence continues at coordinate 106,805,136 of NC_058413.1, read as the reverse complement.
TTTTGGATATCAGCCCTTTATCTATTATGTCATTTGCAAATATCTTCTCCCATTCCATAGGTTGCCTTTTAGTTTTGTTGACTGTTTCCTTTGCCGTGCAGAAGTTTTTATCTTGGTTAAGTCCCAATAGTTCATTTGTGTTTTTGTTTCCCTTGTCTTTAGAGATGTGTCTTGCGAGAAGTTGCTGTGGCCGAGGTCGAAGAGGTTGCTGCTTGTGTTCTCCTCTAGGATTTTGATAGATTCCTGTCTCACATTTAGGTCTTTCATACATTTTGAGTTTATCTTTGTGTATGGTATAAGAGAATGGTCTAGTATCATTCTTCTGCATATGGCTGTCTAATTTTCTCATCACCATTTATTGAAGAGACTGTTTTTTTTTTCTTTCCTGCTTTGTCAAAGGTTAGTTGACCAGAAAGTTGAGGGTCTTTTCAAAACTTTGACCCATTTTATTGGGTTGTCTTATTCTTAGTTGTTGCAGTTTTTTTTATATATACAGAACCCTAGCTATTTGTCAGATATAGGTTTTGTACTCCCCAATAATTTGAGAATAAGCATGTATAACAAACATGGTATCGGCTGCCTGAGTATATTCAGTAGAATTCTGAGGCTGCAGAGATTAAACAGGAAAGAGTAGATGATCCATTATCAAGGCCTGCCAGGAGTGTGGGAGAGAAAATAAATATATATATTTTTTATATTTTTGCCTTTAACTAATATAGTACTAGTGCAAATGGAGTGTGTCTTAGTCAGTGTGGGTTCTTATAACAGAATTCCAGAGACTGGTTAGCTTAAACAACAAACATTTATTGCTTTCCATTTTGGAGGCTGGGAAGTCCCAGATGAAGGGACTGGCAGATTTGGTATCTGGTGAGGGTCCACTTTCTGGTTTATAAATGGCACCTAGCTTTAACCTCACTTGGAAGAAACAAGCTGGCTCTGTGGGGTCTCTTTTATAAGGACACTAATCCCATTCATGAGGGCTCCACCCTCTTGACCTAAGCCCCTAATACCATCAGGTTGGGCATTAGGTTTCGAGGTATGAATTTTGGAGGGATGCAAACATTCAGACCATAGCAGAGGATAACAGAATGGAGACAAATTTCTGAGGTAAAATGCAGACAGTGGTGATCATAGGAGAGAAGGTAGGACTAGAGAGATGACACAGTTGAATATGATTCTAGAATGCTAGCTCACACCACTCAAGGGCTCAGGTATAACTACGATAAAGAAAGAGGAAGGAAATATAATGAGATTGATTTGGAACTTGCTATATTTTGCTATTTGGACATGAAAGTGTGAGATGTGTAATGAGTTGGACATAAAGATCTAGAAGTTTTTATAGATGAGCAATTCCATGCTCATTTGACTGATTAGGAAACAAAAGTCCTAGAAAGAAAGAGTAACTCAATCAAAATCCTAGAACCCAGGGCTCTTGCTCCTTTATGTTGTGTTTTCCCTACCCCTCAGGGCACTCAGAGATGGCACTCCCACAGCGGAAGTCAGAATATTAGCGCATAAACAGAACTTTATTTGGTAAACATCTAAATCTTCTCTCCAAACAGCAGTGCACCAAAGGGAACTCCTAGATGCTTTTCTGTAGTTCATTAGCTGCTTTAATGCCAGGTGCTGGGTTTGCTCATCAATGGTGATTAGAGGTACAGGTTGTTTCAAACGATGCCAGGTGTAGTTCAAGTCCTTTGGTTCTTCTGTCTTTTGCTCTTTAAAGGAGATTAAGATTTGGATGCCAACGTGGTATAGCTTAATTGACTACCTGATATCAAATAAGCTTGCCAAAAACAGATGTTTGCTAAAGCAGATGCAAGTGAGAGAAACAAAGTAATGGCTGTGATCTTATGTTGAAACAGATTGGCTCCACAGTCCATCTTTTTTTCAGCAGTTTTTAGAAACAAAACAGTTTCCAGTTGTTCATGGCTAATATATAAAAATACAATTTATTTTAGCATATTGATCTTGTATCTTGGAACCTTGCTAAACTCATTTGGTTCTTGTATAAGTTTTTATTTAAATTCCAGTTAATTAACATACAGTGTAATATTAGTTTCAGGTGTAGAAATTAGTGGTTCATCACTTACTTACATCACCTGGTGCTCATCAAGACAAGTGTCCTCCTTCATCCCCTTCCCACCATCCCTCTGGTAACCATCCTTTTGTTCGCTATAGTCACGTTCCACCTTGATTCTGATTCGGAAGCCAACAGTTTCACGTGTACTATTTTATAAAAGTCTTGAACTTGACCTTTCAATTACTAAAACCAAGACCAATGACTACTTAGTAGATTGGCCAGCACCACAGACTCTGTCCACCAATTGTACAACCTTCAGATTCCAAGCATTATTAGAATCAATTCATTTCCAAGAGTCACCTTAAGGATTCTGGGATTTAAAAAGAAAGCTCATGAGTATAATTTTATTATAGAGAATACTATAAATTCCAGCTGGAGGCTTTCTTATACAAGTAAAACAAAAATATATGCATGCAAACTTGAGAGAAGTTGGCGTTATGCTTGTGGCAGCAAGAATTAAAATACTATGTCTATCTGCTTATTAAATAGGTATCCTATCAGAGAGTAGAGATTGAGAGACTTTCTTTAAATTTAGATTCCAAATGAGAATTGAATAAGAATTCTAAGCAAATACTCTATGGTCCCAGACCCTCTTCCAAATTGACTCATTTCCTTGGTCAGTCTCTGCTTTACCAATTCAGAACTGTGACTCTTCTCCCCCATCTTTCCCTCACCTCTAACTCAGATAGAAACAAATGCTCATGTAGAAACAATTGTACTTTGAAAATCATAATAATACATCTAAAGGAATTATTTTCCCTCATCACCTTATATTACCACTTATCTGGGTTTCATCATTATAATCAGGTCCAAAAATTCATTTGACAAATATCTAAGTGCCAACTATGGATTATAAGCTGTCCTAAGTGCTAAATCCTATTATAAGCACTAAGTCCTAAGTGCTAAGTCCTATGTCCTAAAGAACATAGCAGTAAACAAAATACAAAGAAAAATCCCTGCTACCAAGGGATTTATGTTCTACCAGATAATAAGTAATATTGTATAGTGCCTATTCTGCTAATGTCCTACGTATTTACATATTCTGTATTATTGACTCATTTACTCTCTAGCACACCCTAGTTAGCCTCATTATACGGATAAACTGAAGCACAGAGAGGGTAAATAACACACTCGAGGTCAGAGATCTAGTAAATATCAGAGCTGCTGTACAACTCACATCCTTGGTTTTCCTTTCTACTCATTTCATACTCATTCCCGTGAGGACTTCATCCAGTCTCCTGCCTTTAAATAACTGATGGGGCGCCTGGCTGGCTCAGTTGGTTAAGTGTGTGCCTTCGGCTCAGGTCACAATCCCAGGGTCATGGGATTGAGCCCCACCTCCAGCAGGCTCCACACTCAGCAGAGTCTGCTTCTCCCTCTGCCCCTGCCCCTGCTCATGCTCTCCCTCTCTAACTCTCTCTCTCTCAAATAAATAAAGAAAATCTTTAAAATAAATATATAGATAAATAAATAAATAACACTCATATGGCAACGGAGCCCCAAGTTTATATCTCACATGTTTTTTTTTTTCTCCTGATTACTAGGTTCATATATCCCATTGCCTATCAAATATCTCTGCTTTGATTTCTATCAAATTTTAGTTCCAGATGTACCAAATTGATCTCCTGATCTCCCATAAACCTACTTACAGTTTTTTCCATCCCACTGGATGATGTCGGCATCTTTCCAGTTGCTCATCCCAAAACCTCTGTTTCTACTATGTCCCACATACATTTAGGCTCTACATTCAACAGTCTCTAATCTTCACAGCAGCCCATTGCTACGCCCATAACGTAAGCCACATCATCTCTCCCCCGAACTGTTGCAGTCTGCTTTATCGACACTGGACTTCCCAGTCTTCATTGAACAGACAGGCTTCTACCTTATGGCCATTGCACACAGTCCCTGCCCTCTACTAGGACATTTCCACCCCCCCCCCCAACATATCCACATCTGAAATCTTGCCCCTCCGTCAGACCTCTGCTCATATGTTACTTTCTTAAAGAAGCCTATCATGAACTTGGTATTTAAAACTATAACATCCCCTTCACTCTGTATATCTATTCCTGCTCTAATTTTTCTCCCTTGACACTAAATCTCCTCTATTACTTTTCTGTAGAACTTTTCATCTCCTAAGGAATTACATAATTTACCTGTGTTATTCATTTTGTCTATTCTGCTAGAATGTAAGCTCTGAGCGATTTTTGTCTCTTTTGTTCATTAATGTAGCCTGATAACCTACAATAGTGTCTGACACATAATAGCTGCTCAGTAAATAATTCTTGCATGAATTGATAAAGAGTCCTTTATAAGAAATCAGGGAAAGTAGCATTCCAGAGTTAGAGAACAATTAAAGAAAAGAACTTAAGTGGGTGTGACCTTGGCATTTTTATGAAATTGAAAGAAGATCAGTGTAGCTGTACCCCGTAACTGTGGGGGGAGATGGTATGAAGTTGTCTTGCAGAGGTCAAGAGAAGCAAGGCTGTGGAGAGCTTTATAAGCAAGGGTAAGAAGTGTGGGCTTTATTCTAAATGTTGTGTGAATCATTTGAGGGTTTTTAAGCAGAGTAGAGACATAACCAAGCTTAAATTTAAAAATACAAACTGGCTGCTATGTGCAGGGTAAACTGTAGGGAGGCAAATTTGAAGGAGGCAGGTGATTTTGGAAAAATGCTTGGCATTATCTCCTGAGGTCAAACGTAAGTATATCCTAGACTGCAATTCCGTGCTTAGTTATGTACAGAAAGTTAGTGTTTAGTTAACATGTGCACTAAACAGGCAGAAGAAGACTCATGACAGCATTACTCATAATAGACAAAAACTAGAATCAACCCAAATGACCTCAACAGTAAATTGTGACATATTCATGCAATGAAATAAAACATGGCCATAAAAAGGCCCTGAACTCCAACTATGTGGAACCACATGAATGAATGTCACACACATATTCTTAAGTAGAAGAACCTGGACACAAAAGATAACATCCGTGTGGTAGCTGGTCTCCAAAAATGGCCCCCAATGGACTAGGCCTCTAGGAATTTTATACAGGTGCCTACAGCAGTGAATATGGCCTCACTTATGACTAACTTTTACCCATAAATGTGGTAGAGGTGACGTGTGCCAACTCTGGGCCTAAGCATTAAGGAGGTTTCGAAGTTTGCACTTTGGTGCATCTGAGATTTATGAGCCACATGTAGTTACCCTGCTGGAGAGACCAGCTGGAGAGGCCACATGGAGAAGACAGGCCTGAGACCCTCATGGGCTGCCATCCGACGGTAAGCACGGGAGACAGCCAGAGCAAGAACCACCCACTGAGTCCAGTTCATCCACAGAACCATGAGAGACAGTCAAGTATTATTTTAATCCGCTAAGTTTTTGGATGGTTTGTTGGGCAGCAGTAAATAACTAAAACATGACTTGGCGCTGGGCTACTGCTCTAATGAAACCCTAGACATTTGTCACTGGCTTTGGGCATATGGGCAGCATATGGAGGCGAGAAGGCCTCGCGGTGACTGTCCAAGGAGGCTGCAGTCAGTGACCCATGTAATGTGAGGATGGGTAAGTGTCAACACTGTCATCAGCTTTAACATGGAAATAGAAGCTGTACCTCGCAAACTTGGTAGGTTGGGCTGAGGGAATTTCCATGCATGATGCTGGCAGCACCATCTGTGCCCTTTTAGCTTCACGTAATAGGATGTAGATATAGAGAAAGGGACCAACTTCAGTGGGAACTATTTGGTTTTTAAGCAGACAGAGGAAACATTTCCAAGTCGGAACCTTCCGGATCCCTGGAAAAAGAATCTCCACATAAGAAATGGCTTTGAGGGAAACAGGAAATTCAGAGTCTCTCCCTTGAAATGTGATCTTCTGCTCAGGATCTCAAAGGTGGTCCCTTACAGACCCTCTCAGTGCATGTAGGGGCTTTGAAAACCTTAAGGGTGTGGTTTCCTAGCACCCTAACATTAAACCCAATGTGAAGAGGGCCCTGTCTTGAAGAGATGTGTGGGTATGGTTTTTGTCAAATTATCATTTGAAATCCCAGAAGGCTGACAGAGTTTTTAAAGGAAGTATAGCCTTTGGGACTGAAAAGGTGAGAGGCTATTCAAAATGCAAAAGGGTTTTGGAGGCCCTAAATCCTTATGGACAGGAAGCAGGCTGAGGCTATGAAATGGGTTATTTCTTATGGAAAATGAAAAATGACCCAGAGGCTGGAGCCCAAAGGCATTGTAGAATGACTTCCACCCAAGGAACAGGATGGGCCTTTGTGGGGAACTGGCAACGTGTTCCCGGCCGCAGTTGACATTTGTTGGGAATGAGTGATTGCCTTCTGCTTCTGTGTTCTTCCTCCAGGTGAAGGGAGTGGCTGTTGTGGTCCTCTTGTCCCTGTCTCATCACCGTGATTGGGGGGGTGGTAGGACAGGACTCCTACCCAAAGAGCTTTATCCACACCAGGACCTCATTTAGAAAACAGGTTCTTAACACCCAGCCCTTCTCCCCATGCTTTACAGGAATGAAGTTTTGGGGGTGGAACACAGTGGGTTTATTTTACATGAGGGTTATGTGACTCTTTGGGAGCCATATGACAGACTGGCCACTCAACTGGAAAGACGGCTCCCCGGTGAATATTCCTGGCATTCACTGTACAGTAATTTTCAGGACCTCTTTGTCTGATTATTCCTTTACCTAGCATCCTGTTCTTAATTTATAGGTGAGATATCTGTTAGTCTAACTAAAAATACTTATTTGAGTTATTTGCCTTTAAAGTAACATTCCCCTCCCCTGCCTTGAATTAACTCTTGTTTTACCTCAGGTCATGATCTTTTTTTCTAGGCATGTGCGTATGTGTGTTACTTTTTCTTCATGTTGAAATTTTCCCCAAATAACAGGTGATGTTGGGTTGTCCATTTATATTTAAGAAGTAGACAATGAAAATGCTAACTGGAAACATAGATGGAGTTTGTTGAACAGCAAGACTTCATTTTAAGACCAACAGTTTTTCCCGGATCAAGAACTCTGTACTTGGGGTCACTGGGTTCTTCGGTCTGTTAAGCATCCGACTCTTGATTTCAGCTCAGGTCATGATCTCAGGGTTGTAGGATCAAGCCCCACGTGGGGCTCCGTGCTGGGCCTAGAGACTACTTAAGATGCTCTCTCTCCCTCTGTTTCTGCCTCTCCCCCTTCTCTAAAAAAACAAACAAAAAAACCCTCTGTATTTGTTCTGTATAACTGGGAACTCCTTGAAATACATTTTCATGCCTAGTTTCTTTTGGTCATTGAGGTGTCCCTTCAAATGTCCCATATTCATCCATGCCTTCCCTGGGAAAAGTATTTATTACATACCACCATCACCACACACATACACACCATATCTCCCTATATTTTATACTTAGTAGGATTGATTACTATTTTAAATGATCCTGCTGGCTTGCTTATTTCATGTGTTTGGTTGGCTGTCTCTTGCACTGGAATGTAAAACTATGAGATCAAGGATTTCAGCGGCTCTCTTCACCATCATATCCTCAACACTTAGAACAAGGCAGTGCACACTGCATGTTCTTAATAAATATTGATTGAGAGAAGTAATGATCAAAGCCCATTCAGCCATTTTTTTTTTTAAGAGAGAGCAAGGGCAGGGAGGGGCAGGAGGGCAGAGGGGCAGAGGGAGAGGGAGAAAATCCCAAGCCGACTTTGTCCTGAGCAGGGAGCCCAAGGCGGTGCTCGATCTCACAACCCTAAGGTCAAGACCCAAGCTCAAATCAAGAGTCTGATGCCCAACGGACCACACCACTCAGGCACCCCCCCATTCAGCCATCTTGGTGCTGAAAGTCTCACAAAGTTATCTTAACTCCTCTTCTACAATAAAGCTTCTGAGTGCCCTAATGCAATGTTAAGAAAATGACCATAAAATATTATAATAGATGCTATTGATGTCTGCTATAAAACTCTCTTTATGACAATACTACTAGATCATAAAAATCCAGGCTGAGGAGACTATTTTTAGCAGCGTTCTTATTTATTTTTTATTTTTATTTTTTTTAAAGATTTTATTTATTTATTTGAGAGAGAGAATGAGATAGAGAGCATGAGAGGGGGGAGGGTCAGAGAGAGAGGCAGACTCCCTGCTGAGCAGGAAGCCCGATGTGGGACTCAATCCCGGGACTCCAGAATCATGACCTGAGCCGAAGGCAGTCGCTTAACCAACTGAGCCACCCAGGCACCCTTAGCAGCGTTTTTAAAAGAAAGATGATTTCATACTGCGTTGTCTTTCAGAGCAGAAGTGAGGCATGCAAGAAAAGGGCTCAAGAATTAGGTCAGAACGTCTGTGTTTGAATTAGGCTCTGTCACTTATTAGTTGTGTGACCTTATTCAAATAGCTTAAGCTCTCTGAGCTGGTATCTTTGTATGTAATTTAAGGATAATAACCCACACACACAGTTGAAGATCTGTGCGAAAATACTCACATAGTGCATGTCATGAAGTAGTCAATGAATAATCCTTTGCTTCCTATACTATTACATTTGGAAGTATTCTATGATGTCTATGTTAAATCTCTTCTGCTCTTTGTTCTCTATTGCAAATGTGTTAACAGAAACTACCCTACAAATATGATGCTTCAAAAGTTTTACACTTTATAGTTTCATATAAATTTTGAAATTGTTCTATTTCTGTGAAAAACATGTCATTGGAATTTTGATACAGATTGCATTGATCTGTAGATTGCTTTGGACAGTATGACACTTTAATTATATTATTCCAGTCCATCAGCACAGGGTATCTTTCCATTATTTGTGTCCTCTTCAATTTCTGTCGTCAATGTGTTATAGTTTTCAGGGGACAGATCTTTCACCTTCTTGGTTAAATTTATTCCTAGGTATTTTATTCTTCTTAGTGCAATTATAAATGGGATTGTTTTCTTAATTTCTCTTTCTGATAATTTGTTAGTAGTGTATAGAAACACAGATTTCTATATATTGATTTTACACGCTGGAACCTTACAGAATTTGTTTATTAGTTCTGACAGTTTTTGATGAAGTCTTTAGGGTTTTCCCTATATAATATTTCATCTGCAAATCATGACAATTTTACTTCTCCCTTTCTGATTTGGCTGCATTTTATTTCTTTTTCTTGCCTAAGTGCCCTGGCTAGGATTTCCAATATGATGTTGAGTAAAAGCAGCAAGAGTGGACATCCTTGTCTTCTTCCTGATCTTAGAGGAAATGGTTTCAACTTTTCCCCATTGAGTATGATGTTAGCTGTGGGTTTGTCATATAAGGCCTTTATTATGTTGAGGCATGTTCCCTCTATACCCATTTTGTTGGATTTTCAGCATAAATGGATGTTGAATTTGGTCAAATGTCTTTCCTGCATCTGTTGGAATGATCATGATTTTTATCCTTCATTTTAAAAAATGTGTGCATCACACTGATTTGCAGGTGTCAAACCATCTTTGCATCCCTGGAAGAAATCACACTTGATCAAGTGTGTTATTCTTTAAATGTACAATTGAATTCAGGTTGTTAATATTCTGTTGAGGATTTTTGCTTCTATGTTCATCAGGGATATTGACCTTCCTTTTTTGTGGTGTCCTTGTCTGGTTTTTGTAAAATGAGTTGGAAGTGTTCCCTCCCCTTCTATTTGTTGGAAGAGTTTGAAAGAGATTGGTATTAATTCGTTGAATGTTTGGTAGAGTTCACCAGCGAAGCCATCTGGTTCTGGATTTTGGGAGGTTTTTGATTACTTGTTGACTCTCCTTACTAGTAATTGCTCTGTGCAGATTTTCTGTTTCTTCATGATTCAGTCTTATAAGTTTGTAAGTTTCTAAGAATTTATCCATTTCTTCTAGATTGTCCAATTTGTTGACATATAATTGTGCATAGTTGTCCCTTATGCTCCTTTCCATTTCCATGATATCAGTTGTAACTTCTCCTCAACCATCTCTTGGATTCATTGATCTTTTCTATTGTCTTTTTAATCTCTATTTCACCTATATCTCCTCTGATCTTTGTTATTTCCTTCCTCCTAAACTTGAGACTTGTTTGCTTTTTCTTGTTCCTTGAGTTATAAAGTTAGGTTGTTTATTTGAGATTTTTCTTGTTTTTTGAAGTAGGTATTTATTGCTGTGAACTTCTCACTTAGGACAGCTTTTCTTGCATCCCATATCTTTTGGTATGTTTGGAGGCATCATGCTAATTTCCAGCTATATTACAAAGCTATAGTAATTAAGATAGTAAGGTATTGCTATAAAAATGGACACAGATCAGTGGAACAGAGTAGAAAGCACAGAAATAAACCCATGCATATATGGTCAATTAACCTATGAAAAAGGAGCCAATAATTTACAATGTGGAAGGGAGAGTCTCTTTAATAAATTACACTGGGAAAACTGGACAGCCCCATGCAAAAGAATGAAACCAGATTCATATCTTACACCACTCATAAAAATTAACTCAAAATAGATCAATGACTTGAATGTAAGACCTGAAAATATAAAACTCCTAGAAGGAAACATAAGCAGTAAACTCCTTGACTATAGTCTTGATGATGATTTTTGGGTTTGTCACCAAAAGCAAAGGCAACAAAAGAAAAAATAAGTTGGATAACATCAAAGTAAAATGCTTCTGTACAGCAAAGGAAACCCACAACAAAATGAAAAGGTAACCTACAGAATAGAAGAAAATACTTGAAAATCACATATCCAATAAGGGATACATATAAAGAACTTACAAAATTCAGTAGCAAAAAAAAAAAATCCAATTAAAAAATGGTCAGGGGACACCTGGGTGGCTCAGTCAGGTAAGTGTCTGCCTTCAGTTCAGGTCATTTTCCCAGGGTCCTGGGATTGAGCCCCACGTCGGGCTCCCTGCTCAGCCTGCTTCTCCCTCTGCTTCTGTGCTCTCTCTCTTTCTCTCTCTCTCTCTCTGACAAATAAATAAATAAAATCTTAAAAAAAAAAAAAAACGGGCAGAGGACCTGGATAGACATTTTTCCAAAGAAGACATACAGATGGCCAACAAACACATGAAAAGATGCTCAACATCACTCATCAGGGAAATGCAAATCAAAACTACAATGAGATCCCACCTCACACCTGTCAGAATGGCTACTATTTTAAAGACAAGAAATAGCAAGTGTTGGCAAGGATATGGGCAAAAGGGAACCCTTGTGCGGTATTGGTGGGAATGTAAATTGGTGCAGCCACTGTAGTAACAGTATGGAGGTTCCTCAAGATATTAAAAATTGAACTATCACATGATCCAGCAATTTGGCTTCTGTATATTTATCTGAGAAATTGAAAACATTAATTCAAAAAAAATATGCACCCCCATGTTTATTGCAGTATTATTTACAATAGCCAAGATATAGAAACAATCTATCCATCAATAGATAAATGGATAAATAAATTGAGGGGTGTGTGTGTGTGTGTGTGTTTGTGTGTGTATAATGGGATATTATTCAGCCATAAAAAAATGAAATCTTGCCATTTGTGACAACATGGATGGACCTAGAGGGCATTATGTTGAGTGAAATAAGTCAGAGAAAGACAAATGGAGTATGATCTCACACGTGGAATCTGGGGATGGGGGAAAGCTCCAACTCATAGATACAGGAAACTTTGGTGGTTGCCAGAGAGGGGGGGGGGGGGGGGGGGTGAAATGGGTGAAGGGTCAAAAGGTACTAACTTCCACTTCTAAAATAAATAAGTCATGGGGATGTAATGGACAGCATGGCAACTCTAGTTAATAACACTGTATTGCATACTTGGAAGTTGGTTACAAAGTAAATCTTAAAAGTTCTTGCCACAAGAAAAAAAATTCTGTAGCCATGTATGGTGGCAGATATTAACCAGTTATGGTGGTCATTCTGCAATATATATGGCTATCAAGTCATTATGTTGTACACCTTGGACTAGAAAAAAATCTAATGTTGTATGTCAATTATAACTCAATAATTAAGTTAGACACTAACCTTCTAATTAAGAGGGACAGCATTTATAAATAAAGTTTTATTGGAATATAGCCATGTCCATACTTTTACATATTATCTGTGACAAGGCTGCTTTCATGCTACAACAGCAGGGTTCAGCTGTTGCAAGAGACTGCATGAGAGCCCAAAATATTTAGTTGTGGCCCTCCTTAAAAAAAAAAAAAAAGGCTGACCCTTGTTTTAATCCATTGTCATGCTAACTTTTAAGAAAATATAAAATTTTAAACAGAATTTTTTTACAGTAACCTTCTTTAAAAAATAAGGCAAAAATGTGTAGAAGTCTTAGGCCATTGGCATGCAAAAAAAAAAAAAAAAACTTAACTAAAACAGCCGATTCAGAAAAATGTTAAAAACTTTAATTATTCAAGGGAATAAATCTTTTCCATGTGGAATAGGGGCTCACAGTGGGAGCAGTTCTGTCCCCTGGTGGATATTTGGCAATGCCTGCCAATGCTTGTTGTTGTCCCAACTGGGGGTCAGGGTAAGGAGTGAGCGGAGGCCAGAGGTGCTACTAAACATAATGCAGGAGACAGCTCCTACAACAAGGAATGACTCCGTCCCAAATGTTAGTAGTCCTAGGTCGAGACTGGGAAATCCTGGTATTAAATGAGCTACATAAGCAATGTCCACAATAGCCAAACTGTGGAAAGAGCCAAGATGTCCATCGACAGATGAATGGATAAAGAAGATGTGGTATATATACACAATGGAATATTATGCAGCCATCAAAAGGAATGAGATCTTGCCATTTGCAACGACATGGATGGAACTGGAGGGTATTATGTTGAGTGAAATAAGTCAAACAGAGAAAGACATGTATCATATGACCTCACTGATATGAGGAATTCTTAATCGCAGGAAACAAACTGAGGGTTGCTGGAGTGGTGGGGGGGGGATGGGGTGACTGGGTGATAGACACTGGGGAGGGTATGTGCTCTGGTAAGCGCTGTGAATTGTGCAAGACTGTTGAATCTCAGATCTGTACCTCTGAAACAAATAATGCAATATATGTTAAAAAAGAAAAAGAAGAAGAAGAAGGTAGCAGGAGGGGAAGAATGAAGGGCGGGAAATCGGAGGGGTAGACGAACCATGAGAGACGATGGACTCTGAAAAACAAACTGAGGGTTCTAGAGGGGAGGGGGGTGGGAGGATGGGTTAGCCTGGTGGTGGGTATTGAGGAGGGCACATTCTGCATGGAGCACTGGGTGTTATGCACAAACAATGAATCATGGAACACTTCATCTAAAACTAATGATGTAATGTATGGGGATTAACATAAGAATAAAAAAATAAATAAATAAATGAGCTACATATATATATACGATCACACAGCTCCCCTGGAATCTCTTGTTTTTTCTAGTATGGATTCCAAAACATTCTTCCGTGCCGACTGGCTCTGGAAGGAGAATTCAGAACGTTCACCCAAATGAGTCTGCCTTCTATTTATGATTTACTGGCAAGTAAAAACCTTATGATAATCTGTTACAAGGCAACAGATTTTTTTTTTTGTTCACACGTTCCCATTTCCAGTGTGCAGATAGTTGCACCTTCTCCGTTTCCCAGACCTCTCTCTGCCCCTGAGGTCCTGGAACAGACTTCCTCAGGTCATTAGACCCTCAATGCTGTCCCCTGTCAGGAATCATCCAGGTAGCATCCAAGTGTTGTTGTTAGCCGTTCCTAGCCAGCATTTCCTTTATTCTCCTCATTACGAGTTGGTTTTAAATGTGGGCTAAATTATTTATTTCTTCTTTTAATCAGGCAGTAGGGAGAATAAGAAGCAGTGAGCACTCTCTGTGGAAATAGGCAACAGTGTTTTGTGCCCAAAATAGCATTCATACACCTGAAAAATGCTTTGGGGAGAACACAGTCGTTATAATGAGCATGTATTATGTATCATTTTCTCCCCCACAGAATAGCAAATTGACAAATGGACAATTTGGTGCATCCTTAATGATTTTGCCAAAAATTAAAAATGTTTTTTATGGAAAGACTGTGCTAACAAAGGATCTCTGTGAATACATCAGGTGCATAGCATGCCCCACACCCCTTCCTTACACTGCCTATGTTTGGATCCATGGCTATGTTTGGATCCATGTGCTTCCACACCAAGCTTGATTCATTTCTAAATGCAACATCTTATGGTTGTAATATAAAATAATATCTTACTCTGAGTCTATTGTCTTCTTTAATGGCATAGATATTAATGAAATAGAATGTTTAGGGGCGCCTGGGTGGCTCAGTTGGTTAAGCGTCTGCCTTTGGCTCAGGTCATGATCCCAGGGTCCTAGGATGGAGGCCCGCGTTGGGCTCTGGCTCAGCAGGGAGCCTGCTTCTCCCTCTCCCTCTGCTGCTACCCCTGCTTGTGCTCGCTCTTGTTCTCTCCCGCTCTCTCTCTAACAAATAAAATCTTAAAAAAAAAGAAATAGAATGTTAATAGCTCAAAGTTATTCAAGTTCCTGTGATTGACTGTATCCCCCTCCCCAAATCCAATTACATGTACAAACAGGAATTGCAACCCAGTACTTCTGGGCTGTATAAAGATCTGGGCTAGTCTACTGGTTTAGCCAGTGTTCTTCAGAGAAACAGAACAAATAGAAAGTAGGTAGGTCGGTCGGTTGGTTGATCAATCTCAATAGGTAGCTTATTCATCTATCATTTATATATAGAGAAAGATTTATCATAAGTAATAGGTCTGCAGCATAAAGGCCTGAAAACCAGGAAGGATTATAGTGTCGAGTTCCAATCTGGGTCCAAAGGCAGGACCAGACCTCTGCCCTAGCTGAAGAGTATCAGGCAGAGAGCCAGTTCTCTTTTGTTGAACTTTTTGTTCTCTTCAAGCCTTCAACAGATTGGATGAGGGCTGCACATATTGCTCAAGGCAATCTGTTACTCCATCTACTGATTCAAATGTTAATCTCACCCCAAAACACTCTGACATACCTATAATAATGTTTAAACAAATACCTGGGTACTCTGTGTCCCGGCTAAGTTTACAGAAAAAAGTTAACCATCACATCTATGCTCACAGTATACCCCCCTCAGGGTAAAAATGCTATTAAAAACTATGGAACAAACAAACTGAGGGTTGCTGGAGTGATGGGGGGGTGGGAGGGATGGGGTGGCTGGGTGATAGACATTGGGGAGGGTATGTGCTATGGTGAGCGCTGTGAATTGTGTAAGACTGATGAATCACAGACCTGTACCTCTGAAACAAATAATACATTTTATGTTAAAAAAAGAAGAAGATAGTAGGAGGGGAAGAATGAAGGGGGGGAATCGGAGGGGGAGACGAACCATGAGAGACTGTGGACTCTGAGAAACAAACTGAGGGTTCTAGAGGGGAGGGGGGTGGGAGGATGGGTTAGCCTGGTGATGGGTATTAAAGAGGGCACGTTCTGCATGGAGCACTGGGTGTTATACGCAAACAATGAATCATGGAACACTACATCAAAAACTAATGATGTATGGTGATTAACATAACAATAAAAACTATGGAACAGGTTTGATAAAATGTAAATACAAATATGTGTCTTACATACAAAATTTAAACTGTCATTTGCTGTCAACAGCGAGTTAGGTCAGACAATACTCACTTTATAACCAACACTTGAGAAAATACTTTAAAATCTGCTAAAACAGAGGTGAAAATTCTTCAGAATAACTTCTGTTCACTCAGTGACATTTTAGTTATTTGTGGCCAAAAACTAGTTTAATCTGAAGAAATAAATGATCAGTATTAGAATTTTGGATATAAGACATTGGAGGTGAGGGTGGCTATTGGCTTTCTGCCCCATGTGCTGATTGGGTCAGCATTAAGCTTTGGCTTCCACCTCTATTTCTGCATCTCACATGTCTGTTAAGGATGGTGGAGCTGATAGAAACAAGATTAGTCTGATAGATCACAGTTCTGGAGTGCCACATTCTATTAATTACCCAAGACCCTGTCCACCGCGATCCTAGGCCTGGGATTTTGGAGTCATTTAGGAAGGCAGAATGGAGAGGATACCAAGTTAGCCAGGAATTTGCTTGTGAGCTGAAAGTGAGAAGAACTGCAGAAATTCAAGGTCATTTTTGTTATGCAGGAATAGCAGCAATAATATATTGCCATAGTGAAGTCTAGAAGGACTAGATAAACATGAACATTTCCAAGAATGTAAGAAAACTGCTACAGGGATATTTCTGTAAAGATCAAAAGGACATCCCTGTAACAAACCACTTAACAGCACTGTGTCAGATGACAAGTACTGCAGGTAACAGGTGCATTTAGTGGCTGGTTTGAATTGAAAGAACAGCTCCCTGCAATTTCTTTTGGTAGAGTCATATCCTATTAAATCTAATATGGTTAAAATTTATTTTGGTAAAGTTTAAATTGAGCTAGTTGCAGCCAGACACCAAGATCCATTTGTTGCTCTTACAAAATGATTTTTGTTTACATATACCAAACCATGATAAAGGAAGGGGCTAGAGTA
Source organism: Neomonachus schauinslandi (assembly GCF_002201575.2). NCBI lineage: Eukaryota > Metazoa > Chordata > Mammalia > Carnivora > Phocidae > Neomonachus > Neomonachus schauinslandi. The sequence continues at coordinate 106,788,601 of NC_058413.1, read as the reverse complement.
CTCAAAGAGATACAGAGCACATGATTGAAATTGATTCACCAAGCAGTTTATTTAGACCAAACAAAGCCAGGGATCTAAGATGATTTGTTAGAGACAATTACAGGGACTTATGTAGGTAATACTTTATAACAGAAGCAATCTTGGTGTTAAAAAAAAAAAAAAGGAAATGGGAAGGGCTGGTGAATGCATTCATCTCAACTTAGTCATTTAAATATATTATGTGGTTCAGATAATACCCTTCACGCTAGTCAGTGACCCATGAACACAGTAGTTGAAAGGAGTGTGTAGAGAATCTCTAAGCACACTAACAACCATGTGGATGTTAGTAATGTTCCAAGGGTAAATCTTTAAGAATTATTTCTAGAACTGGGAGCCTGTTAATTTTAAAAAGTAATATCAAGGGCAGCAAATATTTAAACTCTAAAAATTTATTTAACATTTGAGCTAGATTCATTAAAATACATAAGAGTTATTAATATGAAATATCCCCCCCCAAAGAAAAAAACCAACAGCAGTTACTTTTAGAATGCTGAGATCAAAAGAGGAAAGAAAAAAAATGGACAAATCTAGAATAGATGAATTTAACGCACTTTTCTTAATATTAGAAAGTGTCAGTGTGTAGCAAAATAGTAATTGTCTAAAATCTGTAAAAAAAAATGTCATAAGGTGGCTCTTCTGGTTAAATATAAAACCTGAAATGCATGTAATGGAGAATACATTTTCTTTTTGAGTATACATGGAACATTTTTCAAACACTGACCATATGTTTTCACACACACACACACACACACACACACACACACACACCCCTCACTAGGATTCAAGAACAAAGAAGAAAGAATACGTAAAATATCCCCTGTCCAATGCTATAAACTGGAAATTTACAACAAAATAAATAATGATAACAAAGTAGTTCCTCTAACTGGAAATTTTATAGTCCTCTATATTCAAGGAAAGAACTTTTTAACTATTAGAACTTGTAGAAATCTGGGGTGCCTGGGTGGTGCAGTCCGTTAAGCATCTGACTCTTGATTTCAGCTGAAATCAAGGTCATGATCTCAGGGTCCAGGGATTGAGCCCCAACATGGGGCTTGAAGAGAAGTCAATAGGAAATTTCCTAACTGAAATTCAAAGCAGAAAAAGAGAAGGAAAAAAAAAAAAAACCTATAACAGATTATTCAAGAATTGTGGGAAATTTTCTAAAAAATTTAACATAAACATCATTAGAATAGCAGAATGAGAAGAGAGAACAGAAGACGTAATTGAATTAATGAATGAGAATTTTCAAGTATTAAGGATAGACCGCAAACCACAGATATAGAAAGTCCAGAGAACACCACAGAGTATAAACATGAGAAGTCTATATACAGGCATAATATATTTAATCTGCTGAAAACCAAAGACAAAGAGAAAATCTTGAATGAAGTCATAGAAAGAAAACATCCTATCTTTAGACCAGGAATAAGAATTAGTTTGGACTTCTCATTTAAAAATCATGCAAGTAAGAAGAGAATGGAGCTATTTAAAGTGTTAAAAGATCTAGAATTGTATACCCAGTAAATTCTTCAAAAGTGAAGACAATGAAAAGATTTTCTAGACTCCCTCCCTAAATTAAGGGAATTACTAGCAGACCTGCCATGCAAGAAAAGTTAAATTCTTCAGGTAGAAGGAAAGCTATATAGACCAGACACTTAGATCTACATGAACTAAAAACAAATATTTTAAAAGAAATAAATGAAGGTATAATAAAATCCTGGGAAGAAAAAAAAATTCTCTTTTGTGCAGAAGACATGACTGTATGCCTAGAAAATCTTAAGGAATCTACAAAAAAGCTACCAGAACTTATATGTGCCAATTTCACAAGATTTCAGGACACAAAGTCAATATACAAAAATTAAATGCATTTCTGTGTACTATCAACAAACATTTAGAAAATTAAATGAAAAAAATACCACTTATAATAGCATCAAAATTATTAAATAATGATTAATAAAAGATGAGTAAGATTTTTATACTTAAATATATCAGTGATAGACAATAAAGGAAAATTAAATGGAGAGCAATACCATCGTTATGGATTGGATGAGTTAATATTATTAAGATTTCAAGTCTTCCCAAGTTCCATTAATTCAAAGCAATACCAATCACATTCAAAATATCAGGAGGCCTTTTGTAGAAATTCTCAAGATGATTCTAAAATTTATGTGGAAATGCAAATGATTTCAAATATCTTGATTAAATCATTTTTAAATACAAAATCAAAAGATTTACACCACCTTATGCTGCATAATTTATAAGACTTACTATAAGCAACATTAATCAAGGCAGTAGGATATTGATGTAAGGAAAACATTATAAATCAATGAACTGGAATAGAGGTCCAGAAAATGACCCACACTTACGCAGTCTATTGATTTTTGACAAAGGCACCAAAAGCAACTATGGAAAAGGACAGTCTTTTGACCAACAGGTTCTGGGATGGTTGTATATCCATATGGAAAACTAAATTTTAACCCCCATTTTCAAAAATAATTTGAGATGGATTGTAACGTTCTTCTCCAACAAAACAAAGGGGAATATCTTCAAAATTTGGGTATAGGCAAAAGATTTCCTAGGACACAGAGAAGTATTTTGAACTTTGTTAAACTTAAAATCTGTTCAGGAATAAATATATTGAGAAAATGAGTAGACCATCCATTAATTGGAAGAAAATAGTCGCAATATGTTTATCTGACAAAGAAAGAATTTATATCCACAGTATGTAAAGAACTCTTAAACTCAATAATAAAATTCCTAAAAAAACTAAAAATAATGAGAGAATACTTCCAAAGGGAATGGCTAATAAGCTCATGAAATCATTTCTAACATCATTAGTTGTCAGGAAAATTCATATGAAAACCACAGTGAAACACAACTACACACACACTAAAATGGCCAATATTAATAAAATTGACATCACCAAGTGTTGATGAGTGTGCAGGACAGTGAGAGCACTCACACATAGTGAGAGGAAATATTGGAAAGCCAACTTGGAAAATTATTTCCAATTTAAACATACCTTTACCCTATCAACTGGCAATTCCATTTCTAGGTATTTACTCTAGAGAACTAAAACTGTATATCCACAAAAAGACTTTGTACAATATGTTTATATAACTCTTTATTCATAATAGCCAAAATCTAAAAAAAATTATTAGAATGAATTAACTAATATATTCATTTAATGAATTTCTGCTCAGCAATAAAAAAGAATGAATTACTGGTATGTGCAACTGTATTGATAAATCTCACAAATATTATTTTGGGCTAAGAAGTGAGATAAATAAGGCTAAATACTGGATCTTTCATTTATATAAGATTCTAAAACACATAAAACTAATCTCTTGCAATGGAAATCAAAGAAGTGGTTGCCTTTGGGAAGTGGGAATTGATTATTAGCCATAAGAGAACTTCTGGGGTGATAGAAATTCATTGATAAGACAGTGAATGCATTCATCAACACTCTTAGAATTTTACATATAAGATTTGTACATTTCACTGTGTATAAATTATATGTAAAAAAATCAAATAGCAACACAAAATTATAGATGAAACCCATTCTGAAAAAAACTTGTTGATTTTGGCTAGCTGTAATATGGGGTGTCATTTTACTATGTTCTGGTTTTTGTATGTTTAAAATGCTTAAAATAAACATTTAAAGGAGACCCAATGTCATTACTTCTTGTACCTAATATATGCAGAAAACACTAATGACACAACATTTTCAAAGCATAATGTTACACTATTCTGCATCTCCTTTGAGAGAAGATGAGACTCATGCATTCGAATTACCCAGATTTTAACTTTCCTTCACCTGTCTCCTTAGAATGCTAAGGAACTCTTTGACACTAATTCAGCTTTTTGGATTCTGGGATCCTCCTGGCAATGCCAGGAGGTAGTTTGTGTTTCCCATAATCTCCATCAGTACCACAGTTCCCTCAAATAATGATACTGACAGTGATAATGAGGATAATAATGTTAGAAGATGTAGGTCTCTACTTACCATAAAAGCAATGCATAAAACCAGTGTCCTTGTATACAAATACTACTTCAAAACAAATCCATGAGCCCTGCCTTCCTAGAGTTTGCCAATCCTAACCTCTCCTACATAGGTTCAGACCTGCAGTGGGAGATAAAATATCCTATTTTATCTTCAGCCCTCTCCACCACTCAAATGCTTCTATCCTCGCTTGCAAACATTTCTAGTGCTTGATGAGGGAAGTAAGAAAAGGCAATCACCCTTTCAGGCCAGTTCCGGGTATTTGATCTATCCCACTTGTTCCTTTTGCTATCAGCACTTCTGAAGTCAGTAGAGCCTAGAAAATTCTGTGCTTGAGTGATGTTTACGGGCTCTGCAGAGGCTTCCTCAAAATATATTTCTTTGTGCACACTCTGTCCCCATGAGTGGACATTGAGATTTGGATTCATAGGAGTCATTTACCTGAGAACAGAACATTTGCTTTGAACAGAAGAATCTGAGACCCCTCTGTCACAAAGTATTTTCTGAACGCTCTTCACAGCAGAAGTGTTCCCAGTCTCATCCCTTAATATGCTTTTGACATTCCCAGCCTCTTCCTCTAACTCCTCTCTGGGAAGCTTTTGATCCTTTTAGTTATCTTCAGAGACCTACAGTTCATCCTACTCGTAGAATGTCAGATTCTCATCTTAAACTAGCTCCTCAGGGAAAGCATTGTTTTTCTAGATTTTAGAAGAAAAACTTGTTTCCGATTTCTCAGCTTTCTGTTGTTGAATTAGTGATAGCTGACCTCTTGCCTTTCCTTCACGTACCAATATGCATACTTACCAAGAAGTTGTAAAACTGTACCATAAAAAAACTTACGAGTTCAATCAAAGCTAGGATGTTAAATCTTATTCTCAGTTCTATTTCTGCTTCCATCTGTTCACATGTGTGTCTAGGGTAAGATAATGTTAATAATTTAATGCATCCAACAGTGGACTCTGAATTAAAAGGCTCTGTCAGCCTACCTTTCTTTCAACCATTATATTGTGATGCATTAAGTAGCCCTGAAGCACTTCAAGAAATGAAAAAATATTGGAACCACCAAAAAATTTAAAAAGCAGAATCTGCTTTTATTTGGATAAAGCTTTAGGATTGAATACATTTCATTTGACCTATTTATAACCTGACAATTTTTGAGTGGCATATACAGGAATTTATGTTAACTAAAATATTTGATTAAACCCTACTATTTCAAAGGAAGAGTGATAGCCCAAGTATTTAACAAACAGTGCGGCCCCAGCCCTAACTCCTTCAGAATGGGCACCAGTCATAAGCCACCAGGTTGAGCCATACCACAGAGTTTCTAGTCTGCCTCTTGGTGCTTTTGACCTCCAACATTTTTTCAGCATTAGTAGGCTATTTCCCTACCCCCAATGCTACTCCTATTAAGCTCTAAATATATTACTTAATGGCACTATGTTGAAACATCTAAATAAAAACACTTCACATATTTCAAGACATTTTCGATTACAGGATTAATTTTTTTTCTATAGGTAGCTATACCATCCAATTATAAAATAAATGTATGGTTTGCTAAATGACCTGAACAGTTTGCTTTACCCCTAATCTCCTGGGGTAGAAGTAGGCAATCAATATGTTATCTTAATTGATAAAAAGGAATCCAGAGAGATTAATTAATTTGCCTAATATACTTGAGAGCAGACCTAGGATGTTAAGGAGAACACAGGTCTTAAAATTGTACGATTTTTCATAAAAGACAGCCCCATCATCTCAACTGCATTAACACTTGTTGACTGACTGTCTTCCCTGTTCCAAACACCATGCGTTGGACACTAGGAAAATAAACAATGAGGACACAGTCCTTCCTTGAAGCTACTGTGCATCTTGCAAATGGATGATAGACCCATATCTCTGTGTGATAAATACTGTGTAGCTGTGTAGTTAAGATAGCTAGCATTTGTTTCTATGGGCCTCAGAAACAGGTCACAGACGAGATGATAGATACTTCAAGTGAGTTCTGAGGATGAGTCAGATTTCACAAGTCAGAGAAGTAAGACCAGGATACCAGAACAGAACAGTCTCTGCTCTTGCCTATACCCATGGATGGTATCCTGCTGTGTCTGTTCCTATTTTTATCCTTACCTTTAATACAAAATTATTATTTGTATATATTTCAAACACATAAAATTATATAGAGAATAATATCATGGATACCATGTGCCATCCCATCATTTAACTTTATCAAATCCTGTCAGTTTTGCCTAACCTGCTTCACATCACTCTCTCTCTCTTTTTTTTTATGTTATGTCAATCATCATACATTACATCATTAATTTTAGATGTAGTGGTCCATGATTCATTGTTTGCGTATAACACCCAGTGCTCCATGCAGAACGTGCCCTCCTCAATACCCATCACCAGGCTAAACCATCCTCCCACCCCCCTCCCCTCTAGAACCCTCAGTTTGTTTTTCAGAGTCCATCTTCTCTCTTAAGAAGTAAAATATTAAGCCATACAGATAAAGTGATACCTTCTGGGCATCTGTTCCTGACCATCTGTCATCAGAGGTAGCCACTGTTGCAAATTTGAGATTTAACCACCTTGATTCTTAAAATTCGAGTTCTAGCTAATTCGAAGGATACTGTATAACTTTATCATTCTTTATTTTTGTACTTGTCTTCTTGTGCCCATATGCATGAATTTCCCCTGGATATAAACCTAGGTTTAGAATTGCTGGATTTGGAGATGTGGGCATCTGAAACTTTAAATTGGCTTTATATCCTTGCCAAATCGTGGTTTGTGACACTTTGTAATTTTTGCCAACATCTGGATTTGAAATGGGATATCTTTATTATCTTAATTGGCATTTCCTTGGTAGTTTTAAAACCCAACCACATATTTGTGTATCCCCAAACAATACATTTTTAGATTTATCTCCTTTGAACTTTTTGTAACTAAAATCATATTATATGAATTTTTTGAAACGTTTCTTTTGGTCAACGTTATGTTTTAGAAATGCATCAATGTTGAACATTTTATTTCATTAATTTTGTATACTTTGTTGTAGATAATTTTAAGAATATACCATAAGTGACTTAATTTTTCCATTGTTGATGGGCATTTAGATAGTTACAGTTTTTTTCTTTGTAACAACGCTTCTGTAAATATTCTTGAACCTGACTTATGGTGCATGTGGGAAAAAAAATCTCTAAGGTATACACACAATAGTGGAGTTAATAGGTCTAAGGTTATAGGTTTATTTTGTATTTTCAACTGAATTAGTGATGTCAAACTGGTTTTCAAAATAGCTTTACTGTTTTACATTCCCATCAGAAGTGGATGAATATTTCTATTCCTCCACACATCCCAGCCATCACTTGATAATGTTTGACTTTTAAATTTTGCCACTCTGAAGAATGGAAAATCAAATGGTGGTTTTGATTTGTACATCTCTAACTATTCATGAGATTTAACACTCTTCCTATATTTGAGTCAGTTGTACTCTCTTCTGTGAAATTCCTTTCCCTTTTGTTTATTTACTGTTTTCTCATGAGTTGGAGTTCTTTAATATATGCTAGTTATAAATGTTCTGCTGATTATATGCAATGAAGATATAGTCTTCCAATTTGACATTGCTTTTCCACTTTGTGATTCTTTTTTTTTTTTTTTTTTTAAAGATTTTATTTATTTATTTGAGACAGAGAGCACATGAGAGGGGGAGGGTCAGAGGGAGAAGCAGGCTCCCCGCCGAGCAGGGAGCCCGATGCGGGACTCGATCCTGGGACTCCAGGATCATGACCTGAGCCGAAGGCAGTCGCTTAACCAACTGAGCCACCCAGGCGCCCTCCACTTTGTGATTCTTAAAATGTATTTTTCTTTATGACACTTTCTGGGTCTCATTAAGAAATTATTTGCTGACCTAAGATCATACAGATTTTCTGCTCTATTTTCCTCTAAAAGTTTTATAGTTTTTCCTTGTACCTTTAAATCTTTAAACCACCTGGGATGTATGCTGTGTATGATATGAAGTCTAATTTAAATTTTCAACACGAATGTTACAAGGATCAGTAGAAAGTTTTACAGTTTTGAAATTACAAAATCCAGTGATTTATAGGTCAAAGAACAAACATAAGGGAATTTGACTAACATTTAAAACTGAAAACTAATCCTTTGGAATTTGTTGAGACATCCTACGGCCCACTGTGGTACAATTTCAAACCTATTCTATGCGCTAGAAAAGGAAGAATATTTTGCAGCAATTAGGTATTCTATATGTGGTGTTAAGTGTGTTATTTAAATGTTCCACATCCTTGTGGATCTTTTATCTGCTCAATCCATCAACTACTGAGCAGTGTCCAAAAAATATCTTTCATTATAATTGTTGATTTTCTTATTTTACCTCTTAGTTCTGCCAATTTTTATTGGAATGTAAATATACTTTTATATATAATTATAATCATATTTTTAAAAAGATTTTATTTATTTATTTGAGAGAGAGAATGAGAGAGAGAGAGCACATGAGAGGGGGGGAGGGTCAGAGGGAGAAGCAGACCCCCTGCCGAGCAAGGAGCCCGATATGGGACTCGATCCCGGGACTCCAGGATCATGACCTGAGCCGAAGGCAGTCGCTTAACCAACTGAGCCACCCAGGCGCCCTAATTATAATCATATTTATCTTTAGCGTATCTAACACCATTTTTTACAAAGTTTAAGTTTACGATTTTACTATCTAGAAGTGACCAAGCATTTTATAATTACGAAAATCACTTTTCAACATCCAGTAATTTTTTTTGCCTAAATTGCTAATTTCCATAATACAGATATAGCTAAATTTTTTTTCTGTTGAGATCTGATCTGGCAATTTGTTCAACAGATTTTATTTTTAAATGTTTTAATTTAAAAAGTTTTTATTGAAGTACAGTTGACACAATGTTACATTAGTGTCAGGTGTACAGTATACTGATTCAACAAGTCTCTCCTGTTAGACTCACAACTGTAGCTACCACCTATAATTAACACTGGCTAATACTTCCTTTTGTCTCCATGACTTGTTCATTCCATAGCTGGAAGCCTGGATCTCCCACTGCCCTTCTCCCATTTTGCCCATCCCTCCATCACTCTCCCCTTTGGCAACCATCAGTTTGTTTTCTGTTTTTATAGGTCGGTTTCTGCTTGTTTGTTTATTCATTTGTCTTACTTTTTAGGTTTCATGTATAAATGAAATCCTATGGAATTTGTCTTTCTCTGCCGTATTTCATTTAGCATGGACCTCTGGGTCCATCCATGTTGTCACAAAAGGCAGGATCTCATCATTCTTTATGGTTGAGTGATATTCATGTGTGTGTGTGCACACACACGTGCATGGATGCACATCCATGCCACATCTTTTTTATTCTTATATTGTTGAACACTTGGGTTGCTTTCATATTTTAACTATCACAAATAATGCTGCTGTAAACACAGGGGTACCTAGAATATAGCTATATTTTTTAAGTATAGCATTTACTTAATATATCTTTTTTCTGCTCTTTTACTCCTACCTTTCTGTGTTTTTATATTATAAACATATTTTATGTAAATAATTTATAGATCCACCTTTTTCCCAGTCTGAGAATTTTTTCTTTTAACTTGACTTCTAAATTAATTTTGCTTTATTACAGTTACTGACACATTTAGATTTATTTCTAACATGATTTTGTGCTTTCTTTTGCCCAGCATTTTCTATTTCTATTTCTTTATTTTCTTGCCTTGATTGACTATTTCATTTTTTCATTATATTTTTGATCTGCTGATTTTGTTATTTCATAATCTATTCTTATTATTGTAATGTTATTCTATACATTTAAAGATAATACATAACTTCCCAAAATCTCAGATTAATCAATACCTTTGTTTAGACTCCAACAAATAACACAAAGATCTAATTTTAGAACATTTGAAGATGTATAAATATCCTGCATATTATCTTTCTGATCAACCTATCCCAACCTATGTGCCATTGTTGTCAGATATTCTGGTTTTATCTTATGTTTTACAACCTCAAAATATTGTTATAATTGCTTTACATGGCAAATGTTTTTTATTCACAGTTTCTCACTTTATTATTTTTTTTAGTTTATTGTGGAGTCTCAGATTTTTTCTCACCTGAAGAACATCCTTTAGTATTTTTCCTAATACATTTCTGCCAGAGACAAACTTGGCCCATTTTCTCTTGCCTTATAAAAAGGTTTTATTTTGCATTCATTCTTGAGAAAACTTTGTGTTGAATAGAACTCTCATTAAATTGACATTTGTCCTCCATCTGCCTATGGTGGAAACCATCCATTGTCTTGTGACTTCCATTGTTGCTGTTACTCTACTCTTCACTCCTTTGTAGGCAACCTCTTTTTTTTTTTTTTCCTCACTAATTTAAAAATCATTGTATCCGAAGTTCTGTCTAGGTTTAGATTTCTTCTTACTTGTTCTTCTTTGGTATTGTTTGGCTTCTCCTTGTTCTGAAAAGTCTAAGCCATTTTCTGTTTGTATATTACTTCTGGCCCATTCTCCCCCTGGGTGGCATTCCAGTTAAGACACATTAATTCTTCTAACTGTCCTCCATGCACCTGGTCTTTATTTTATATTTCCATTTCTTTGTTTTTCTGGTCTGCCTTCCCTTAATCTCTTTATTTTCCCCTTCACTATTCTTTGTTAAATGTATCCATTCTGCTGTTAGGCCAAAGATTGAGTTTTAAGTTACATTATTATATTATGCATTTCTATAAATTTTTCTTAGGTCTGCTTAAATTTTGTTTGCTGTTTATTCTCCCTGTAAGGCTTCTTTCAATTTCTTGAAACATATTAAATATACTCATGTTATATTGTTTTGCATTAATTCCATCATCCAAAGGTTTCACAGTATCAGCTTTGCCACTTTTTTCTGCTGCCGCTTTCTTGTAATAGTACCTTATTTCCTTGTGCATTTGGTTATTTTTATCTGTGGGATACTACTTTCTTTGAAACTTATCTGAGCAAAAGTTTTTGTGGCCAGGGCAAAGATAAGTTCCTGTAGAAAATGTCTCTATGCACTTCTCAGGTGTTTGGAATAGAGTCTCAGATGACTCAAAATAATTCTTGGTTTGGAAAAAATAATAACTCTTGGTTTGAGGTTATTTAGCCAACTCAGGGAGTGTCATTTCGGCTTGCACACCTGTGTGTGAGTCATAATATGGCTTTAATTGCTCAAGGAGATTTTTATTTCCTCCTCTAATCAGTATCAGTGAGTGAGACAGATGAATGTGTTTGCTATTTTCTGGTTGGTAGAATAGGGTTGGGAGGAAGAAATCATATATTAGTTCACCCCTACATTAACCATATGGTTCTGTGCGTTTGAGTTGATAGAGCACAAGATGGATTTCATCTTCTGTTTTCTGATATTACAAGTCCTCAACTTATAAATGTTCATTTTCACGGGGCATAGTGATGTGTTCAAGAGGTATATTTAAGAATATGATTTTGTTTCATATATACGTGTGTGTGTGTATATATATATATATATATATATGTATATATACACACACACATATACACGATATTGATATATTTCACATTATTTTTTAGTTTTCCACAGGAGGGCCCAGGTACCTAAACTGCCATATTTCTAGAAATTGAACAAATTGAACATGTTTTTTCAATATCTAAGGTGAAAAGTCTCATATTCAAACGGGTGATATTGGTTTACATTATTGTCATTAGTCTTATATTTGATTTAGGTACATTCTACTTTGTATCTTTTCTTGACCATACTTTATGCTTTTTCACCGTTTCTTTGTATTAATTCAGTTTTCTTTTTTTCTCCCCTCCGTTTTTTCTATTTGGCAGTTTTACAACTTATTTCTGTTTCTTTCAGTTTACTCTTCAGTTCTGACAGACAGCTACCATGGCAAACCCAATGCTAACACTCATACCCACTTCTCAGACCATTGAAGACCTGGATGTACTTCACACTGATCGTTCACTTCCACCTCCCGTGTCATTACGTTTTGTATGAATCCCATCTCAACTTTTAAAAATCTCTTTAATTGGCATTATGGTTATTATTTATATACAGGGTCAGTGCCTGTTTGGATTCACCAACATATGCATTGGTATCTTTGCTGCTTATTCTCCTTATATCTCAGAAAGTTTTTCTGAGGTCCTTTGCTTTCTTGCAGAAGTATATTCTTAAGCTCTTCTAATGAGTTTATTTTTATGTAAAAATGTCTTTATTCTGCCTGAATTCTAAATTCAAACTCTTTCTCTCAGCACACTGAAATATGCCAACCTCTTTCTGGCTTATGTCATGGCTACTGAGACACATGCTATTTGTCTAATTATTATTTCCTTGTAGGACATCTGCCTTTTCCCCCAATTGCTTTTAAGTTCTGTGCTTGTGTAAGATGATTCTGTTACATTGACTGAAATCAAGAACCCCCCTCCCTCTGTGTTTTCCCCCTATTGTTCTGTTTTGTTTCTTCCTGGTGGCAATTTCCCCCGCCTCTATGTTTTAAAATTTTAGATTGTGAGCTAGGTTTGAGAAAGCTTTGTTTAGAAAAGCATTAATTTACTCTGGGTTGAAATGGTGTCACCCCAGAGATGCTTTGCATTTTCTCTTGATAGGAGCACAAGGGATGTCACCAGGACAGGGAACTTTTTATAGTAGTTCAACGTTTAAAACATACAATTCTTAAATTAAAAAAAAAAAAAATTTAAAAATCCTAACTGTGGTTTCTAGTTATCAGTTCTTGAAGGAAACTATAATTTTTGTCCCACCTGAGCAATACTGAAACAGAAAAACTTCCTCCATGCAATTTTCCAGCTGAGGGTGGATTTTTTTTTTTCTGGTCTGTTTTTTATTGATAGTGCGATCCCATGTGAGTTCTGGCTTTATCCTGAGGGTATCCATTTCCGTGTGGCCTATCCTCATGCCTTTTGGGTATTAAAGTCCCTTGTTTAATGAACCTCTCCAAGCTTCCCCTCCCCCTTCCCTCCCATCCCACACACAGTCAGACTTCTGCATGCTCACATATTCCTTTTATTTTGGGCTTCTACTTCATCTTCTTACTTTGTTCCCCAAGCTATCTACCTTATCCTTCATTTCTAGCTCTTTTTTTTTTTTAGAAGAGTGGTTTCCGGTTGTCTCCTCTATCCCAGGGCTAGAGATCTTCGCCTACTATTTTCTATAGAATTCCTACTCACTCATCAGTTCTCAGCTCAAAATTTACATCCTTGGTGATGTATTTCCCCATCTCTATTATATACTATGACAGCACTTTGTAAGTTTTCCATTCCATATTATTTGCAATTTTTGATTATGAATCACTATGCAATTCTGATGAATCCTTGTCTCCCCCACCATTTACTTAGCTTCATCACGAGACAAAACATGTATATTTTGCTTACCCATGATGCTCCCAGAACCTAGTACAGTTTCAGGCACAAAGTTTATGTTCAGTAACTATTTGATGAATAAAGGAAGAGCCCGGAGGATGATAACAACTTAGCATATAACATTCAAGTGCTGGAATGGAGGCTCTGTAATGTAAGGTGAAGAAAATTGAAGCTGATTTAAAATGAAGAAAAATGTGAAAAGGAAAAATAATGCCCCTCTGTAAGTGTTGGGAAAATACAGGGAAGGGCATTAAATCATACGGTTAGCTCTGTAATTTATCAAGTGATTTTGGAAATGTTGCCCATTGTCTTTCTATTTTTTTTGACAATAATGCTCACCTGGTAAGGTTACTATGAGGATAAGTAAATTAAAGAATATACAATAGGACCCAGCACATAGTCCAGATTTACTAGTAACCGTAGCCCTTCTTCATCTGGGAAACTTTAGAAGAGAATTTACTCAGGTGAAAAAAAGTAGACTGGTTCTGAAGAAACCCCTCCTGAGTATGAAGATGTGCAGGAATGGACCAGTGAGGTTGGGGGGATTTGTTGGCTTCTGCTGGAGGCCTGCGTCTGGGGCCACTGTGAAGATGCCCAGTGGGTTTGAGTCATCCTGACTGGAGGTAGGGGCTGGACAAGTTGGCCATTTAAATATTTCCTACGTTTAAATATTTCCTACCTAGGAGTCTAGGGAGAACAGCAGTCTCATTGAAGATTTCACTATCTCACTAGCTGAAAAGCTTGTTCTATATTTGAAAGTGTTAATATTAAGCATTTCAATCACTTCTCACTGTCTCACATTAGCACTAATAAGCTCAGAGTTACATTATCTTAATAAGGCATCTTGATAATGAAGTGCTTCACCTGTTATCCTGAGAAAACTCAGCCTTCTGGCCATATAGGGACAGCTGTTCCCTCAAGTTCAGTATCCCCTTGAGCATGAACCTCCTCCCAGAGAGAGCATGCAGGACTTCTAGCTGAAAGACGATGAGCCAAAAGAAGGAAGAGAACCTTTTTAAAAAAATCTGTTTAGATTAAGGTTTTAATATCTCTTCACATGGTAGGTTCTGTCCCAAAGTCTCTGCCCTCAGTGCAGTTAATAATTTAAAAGTGGTATGATTTAGCAGTGACAGAAAACCTCACATTATATAATGTCTGCTCACAGAGGTGTGCGTGCACAGAGCAGAAGGCTACCTACATGATGTGATCTGAAGGACGCTGGAAACTGTCCTTCATCCGGAAGTGTTAGCCTCCATGCAACATCTCAACAGGGCAGCTGATTCCTACTTTGAAATACAAATGCAAATGTCTCTAATACGTTTAATTGGCTGCACTGGGATGCCAGATGTGTACAAGAGGCTGCATGTTCTTGGTGACCCATAAGGAGACTAAGTAACCCTGAGATATTTTGCACCATTATGGCAACCTCCCCAAATCCACTCCACCCCTTCCCCACTGGATAATAGCCAATCAAAAAGATGTTTCTTATTGCCATAAACTAACCGTATAATCTGCTCCCTCTGTAAACCATGGTTAACTTGTTTAGAAGGTCTCTGTCCATGAGAATTAGAGAATCAAGACACCCTCATGGTTACTGTCATAGGCACGGTTTCTGAAAGACTGCAGCTGTTTTCAACAGGGAGACATGGCCAACGACGGCCGGCTGCCCCATGGCTCATCTGGTGTAGCCAGCCCCGCTGCACACCCAGGAACTTTCTTCTATTTCCTGAGGAAGTTTTCGTTGGAATGATCCCGCGTGCATGTGTGCATGTGTGCATGTGTGTGTACACGCTTTCTCTACTTTTTTCTGCCTCCTTAGTGTCACGGGCTCAGAAAAGTAGTTCTCAGTGGCATGACCTCAAAACAGCAGATGTCTATCAGAAGACTAGGACAGAAGATGAGAACAGCTCTGTTGGTGGACAAAGGACCGACACCCCCTTGGGAACTGCTAGAAATAGCTAGAAATAGATTTGTATAGTTGAGATCTCATGGTTATGGGGGAGAGGGCCAATACAGTAACAAAGATAACTTGATTCTGTATATATTCACTGCAGAAATATAGGAACACGAGATTAAACTGGTCTTATTTTAGGTACGTGCAGCATCTAATCTAATGGTTGGATGAAGCACCCAGTGGGTGTTCAGGTGACATTTAATAATGACAGTAAAATGATTCCATTTCTCTGTCCTTTCTGGAAAGCAAACTGACTATAAGACAAGTGAATCATGCCTTTTCGGTGTGATATATATTCAGAGTGCATAAAACTATAGAAATGGTGACCTGTGCTGTTTGGTTTTGTAAGAGAATTAGGAGATCTCATATTGTAAAAATAAACAGTTGTGTCATTTAACATCATCTGCAGCCATCATGATAATGCATTGAAAACATTCAATTACTCTTCATTCGTATTTTTAGTCATTGTCACTCGGTGTGAAAGAATATGCTAAAAAGAATCTACAGACTCCTCTTTTTTGGTATCATTTATTGATTTAAATATTTTATAAGTGACAGTTTGGACTTAGAAAGTAAATAAATGCATGACTTAGTTTTGTAAGGAATTATGTAAATATAACACAGAACTGTCATTTCCACTTTGTTTTATAAGAACCCCAGGCTTTCATCAATCATTTTTCATATACAAATTTACCTTATTCTGCAGTCTGTAAATACAAAGACATTTTTCATAACGAAACATGCTATTTACACTGTGTGAGATTTAGAGTAATTACAAGTAAAAATAATCACATGAGTAAAAAGTGGTGTTACATGAAAACCAAAGAAGATACAGTGGATGTTTATAATCCTGTAAGTGCTTATATACTTTTACACGTACTAGTATTCTTAAAATTCTAGTGAAATGAGGCATATTTTATCATTTCATTCAGAAAAGGTCCTCTAAACCTGTACTACTAAAGGAAAATATTTTAAAATATAATATGAAACAAATGAAACTTTTTAATGAATGGTACAGGTTTAAGAGATGCATTCATCTTTAAAAAAAATAGCTTGACATTTCAAAATATATGCAATTTAACCATGCCTTACAGATATATTAGTATATTTACCCGATATTATTAATGACAGTGTAATTCAAGTTTGATAACTAGATTTTTAAAAGAAATGACTCACAAAGAATAATCTGATAGCAAAATAGCAGATGTACAATAGTATTTACATTGCAAGCCAAACCAAAAATTTAGACCCATGAAATTACAGCAAATGAATTGGCCAAAGGATTAAAATAATTAAGGTATCTCATTACATAAAGCCTACCCCATGCAGAGGAAGCGAATGAAGGCCTAGCACATTATAACTATGTGTTTTTATTGAGTTAGGAAGCCTATTGATGATTACAGAGTGCCAGAATGTTTGATGGAAATGCACTGCCTATTTATCTTATACACTGAAATGAACAGGCAAGTTTTGTTTTTTGGTGTTTTGTTGTTTTTTTTTTTTATCTAAAGTATGGTTTTGGGAAATGAGACCCTTTGGTTTTGTAAAATGGCTACTCACAGTCGAAGAGTCAGAATTCAGGTAGGTTGATTTTGAAATGAAGAATGATATGTTATTTCTGGAATGCACTTAATTGGTACATTTTAAAAGCATAATGAGACAGTTCCATGACTTGATTACCAAAGTTATAATGGAGTTACAGGCAGATGTTAGAAAACGTCAGAGTTTTTCCAAGGCCAAACTCCGAGGAAGATTTTTTTTTTTTTAAATAAGGGAAAAGCTGTTTATCCATCTCTAAGAAAAATAAGCAAGTCTTTCTCTCCATGGCCCATTTTTCAAATTTGAACCTAACCTGATTTTTGTGGTAGTCAAAACCTGCCAGGATGGCTGAATTAATGTCCACATAGTTGGAATAATTTTTGCTTATCTCCAAATTCTTAAAGGAGACAGTGATTAGACAGTGATCTGCCAGTCTGGGCCTTAGATGCCAATTCAGCAGGAACAACAAAATGGAGAAAATAGGACTGTGGGTCACTGCTGTTCACATATGATCTTACTTTCTCCCGTTTTCCTTAACCATATTTATACTATTTTTACAGTGATTATTAAACATATTTCCGTCAAGAAATAAAAATGGTAAAGGCATTAAAGGCAAACAAGTATTAATATTTTGTATTATCTCAAGACACAGGCTTTCTTAACACCGGAAATCACAGGAAGAAAGTATTTTGTATTTTCCTAAGTGTCAATTTATATGGTAGCTGCCTCTTTCATTCACAATTTCACAGTAAGTCAGTGTGAAATAAATGTCAATTGACATTGAAATTTACCCTTTTCAAGTTTTTAGTTTTTCTGAAGTTGTCATATCCTTCCCTGTACTGACTACCTGATCTGTTAGAGTAGAAGACCCTTGAGATGTACTAAAAAAAAAAAAAAAAAAAAAGTCTAAATGAGAAGTGAGAACCAAAATTCAAAGATATTTGACTTACAGAAGCATATCTTTCCAGAAAAATACAAAAGCTGTATTATTTCTATATAATTTTCTGTTAATTAACACAAACTTACATCATGGAGACTACTTGATAAGGAGTTTGACTATATTATTAATACACTAACAAAAAATGAAAATATTTTCAGTTCAGGGATTAAAGATTCTTTAAATCTTATTCAATATTTGCTCAAATTATTCTAGTGTTGAGCATACCTAAAATGAAAAGCATAATGTCTTCTTCATTTTTACTCTTTTAAATAAGATAACTCACTTCTTTTCCCTCAAGAATAAAATACTTTGTTAGAAATGATTGAATTTTCCCTGGGGAAAAAAAATGGCTTTGAATTGGGACTTGAAAATGATCCAACCTGTGTCTGTCTGTATTCAAGAGCATGGTAATTAGTTAATTCTGGTGAATGAGTGGAAATTGTGGTTATAAACAGCTATCTGAACATACACTAGGATCTCAAAGGGAGAGAGCTAAAAATAGGGGATACATTGTATATTGCTTTTTCAATACAGTAGACTTGCAAAATTGATGGCAAATGTTTTTAGACCCTCAAAAAAGAACCCCAAACACCATGCTATGCCAAACTAAGTTACAGAGGGGTACACAGGAAGCAGGACAGTATAACGGTCACCTCTAGATAAAGACCCAGTAAAATCAAGTAGCATTGGCTTTACTGGAAAGTCGTTTTTAAAAACCAATGTCCTTACAAGTGGAAGAAGCTTCTTTTCTATTTCAGTGATGAGCAGTGTGGTACCCAAATAAAAATTTACTATTTGAAAATAAGAGGATTTTCTAAATGAAGATGTCTGTGGGGCAAAAATAGGAGGTTGTCCAAAAAGCTTGACCCTGATACTTCTTGAGAAAGTGTTCAAATTCAGTGTAAAAGAACATAGATGTATTTTAATCTCCCATTTTGTGAACTGAGAAGCCAGCGTCTCAGTTACCTCAGTCATTTCCATCCCCAAATGATCTCTAAGAGTGCACCTTGTTTTTCTTATCTCCTGAAGCCACACTGTGCTCAGTAATGTGCAAGTGAAAAATAAAAGCCAAATAGTGAAGCACTATTTTCACATCTTTCATAAGAAAAGAAGAAAGGAAGGTAGGAAGGAGAAAAGAAGTGGGGAAGGGGAAGGAGAGAAAGAAAGAATGAAAAGAAAAAAAGCAAGAAGCTGAGGATGCTGGCCACCTTTGAGGGCCTGATTAGTTTCCTGCCCACAACACCTGGACACAGAGGCCATGCCCCTTACACTTGCCAAGAGCCTTCCTCAGAAACAATATCGAATTCTACTGATGCTCAAGTTATAGCCACACTTGAGATTTGGACCCTTTCACTGTTTCTCATTATCATAAAGACTATACTAGCATTTAGTGAGGACGTGTGGCAAATACTGACTGAAGACATAGTACCACATATTCCCAACAGAAGACAAATTCTGTATGGGGGTGGGGCGGGGGGCATCTATAAGGCAAGAAGTTCTTGTACTTTTAAATAGATTCATTCTGATGAGCATGTTTTTAAAGTTTGTTTATCAAAGTTTTGACATGATGAACTTTGACATTCTGTTAAATATGAACACTGTATTTAAAAATTATAATCAGGGTTTTTTTTTTTCAGCTTTCTTCTGGGTTAATGGGGCTGGGCTATAGACATAATTTTAATGTAGGCAAAATTGGATTTTTCTGTCTCTCTTCATCTTCCCTATTGCTATCCTTTTTCCTGCAGTCCAGCTGAATCCAGCCAAAAGTATTTAATAGATGCTCATAAAATAGGATACCTCCTATAGTCAGGTATCCATTTGCATGTTAGTAGGAGGATTCTTTTAGATAGGGAATAAAGTGTTTTTAAGGATCAAAAGTAAAAGCAATGAGGTCTCATTATTCCAGGTCATTGAGTGGTATAACAAAGAAAGGGATGGACTTTACAAGTGCCTGATGACAGTTGAAACAGATTTTTTTTTAAAGATTTTATTTATTTATTTGAGAGAGAGAATGAGAGAGAGCATGAGAGGGAAGAGGGTCAGAGGGAGAAGCAGACTCCCCGCCGAGCAGGGAGCCCGATGCGGGACTCGATCCAGGGACTCCAGGATCATGACCTGAGCCGAAGGCAGTTAGTTGCTTAACCAACTGAGCCACTCAGGCGCCCCAGTTGAAACAGATTTTAAAAAGGAATAATAATTTTGACTGTCACCACTAATCATCTCTGTACAACAAGAGCAAAAATTAAAGAATTTTTTAAGACACCTCTCTGAATTAGTGTAGAAAGTTATACAGTCATCTAGGTTATTGAGATCCTCCTGGCTAGAATGAGATCTACCATAAGAGTTAATTTTTTCCTGATAGTTCTTTGTAGTCAAGTAATATAAAAATTCATCTGAGACTCCAAGCCAAGCTTTGGCTTTAATTTCAACATGGTAATTTATACCAATAAAATTTGGAAGTGGGGTTTCATGTTGTTGATAAACTTTCTGGCCACTCCAATATTTTGTTTCACTTCATGGAGATTTGAATGAAAAAAGCAAAAAAAAAAAATGTTTTAAGTGGTTATACATAAATATATTGATCCAGATCACCCCCACCCTCAGAAGAAAGCTATCTTCTCTTGCTGCTCTTGAAAGTTAGCAATATTGAGCATAAAGGAGAGACCATAAAAGTAGAGCAGTTCTAGGATTTGATATCTCATTGGGTTCAGACATATATAGATTCCTGTTAGTCAGAGGTGATGTAGAATATTTATATTTATTGTTCAAATGATTTGAATATAAATTAGCTTTGACTTAGATTTTCTGAGAATAATAGGAATATGGATATGAATAATCCTAATGTGAACAAGCCTTAATACAGTATTATTTGACTATTCTTCTTATCCCTTATGTCATTAAAAAGAGCTTAGTATTTTAAGTAAAAGAATGTTGCCAAATTCGCAAACCATGGCTTAATGCCACAATTTGTAAGTCTGTTTTTGTGACATCCTCTGTATTTTTCCTGCCACAAATGGAAAACATAGAGAAAAAAATGATTTAAATGCATTTTATGATTATATGTTATTTCCAGGGGATAAAGCCTTAAGGAATCCACCAATAAAATTCTTTTTCTTTCTCAGTGCTGAAGAACTTGATACATTTAGAAAGCTTTCAAAAGGGTCTAGCATTCTGACTTTGGGATGTAAGCTGACTCTTTCAAGACAGCCAATCTTTGTCCTACATTCTTTTTCTAGCTGATAATTCTGATGAAAAGTGATTCAGATTTGTTTACTCCCTTAAAAATTTTTCTCTTCTAAACAATCTCTGCCTGAATTAACCCATTACATATAAGTGAAACATCTTTCAGTGTGGATAAGAGCTACCTAACCGGGGCGCCTGGGTGGCTCAGTTGGTTAAGCGACTGCCTTCGGCTCAGGTCATGATCCTGGAGTCCCTGGATCGAGTCCCGCATGGGGCTCCCTGCTCGGCGGGGAGTCTGCTTCTCCCTCTGACCCTCCCCCCTCTCATGTGCTTGCTCTCTCTCATTCTCTCTCAAATAAATAAATAAAATCTTTAAAAAAAAAAAAAAGAGCTACCTAACCGCTTCTAATTTTGCAAGACCGAGCATACCTCTTCTCTCCTGCAGAACGCCCCCCTGCTGGGGTGACTCCTCCCAGCTCCAACTCTGCAGCCTCCCTGCAGGACCTGGGTGGGCTCGGGGTCCGAAAGGCTTCTATCTGAAGTCCAACACTTGTTCTGCTAGCAGCCCAAGCCCCAGTTGAGGACGATGTGGAGAAGAATATGGAATAGAGTATGGCTCCAAAAATGATTTTACTGATTTTAGAACACAGGGTATTTTTCATTCTTTGTGATTAAATTTCCCAACTAGGGAAAGATATCATTTCTATAATGTCAGAACACACAGAAAAAGGGTGTGTAAAATCAAATTGTATTCTTCTCACTGAGTGTTAGCTCAGCCAGGCGTGTTATAAACGGGGAAAAAAAATGTTTTAATATCACTTGCACACTGGTAGTTGGTTTTTTGGTGCTAATTTTAGCAGGCTATTCTGTGACCTCTGGCAGAGCTGGTATTTGGCCTCCTTTGTTCCTTCAGTCCAGATGTTCTGACATCTTCATTTACCTTCATCACGGTAACCAAGACTAATTCTACCTGCCACCTTCAGAGAGTTTCTATCTATAGCTCTGTGAGATTCTAATCCCAGTTGCACTGATCTGTGCAGTTGCTGAGAGGCTGACATTACCTCCCAGGAAAACTGAAAATGGCTTGTGAAGGATTTTATTTTCCTCTTTTCTTGTTACAATAAGAATGACCAGCAGTCAAATAAGTCATCTGGTTTTCATCAAACCACATGTGTCTATTGTGGAAACTGCCTCTCCTTTAAGAGTATCTATACCTTCATGCAGAAAAAACTTAAATCTTTTTGCTCCATCTCTTCTAAAGCTCTGGCCCATCCCCACCCTCTCCATCTGTCCCTGGGTCCTGAGTCTGATGTACAACTGCCAGGCAGAAAAATATGAGGCTTGTCTTTAAAAAGTGGGGTGGTGTGAAGAAGCAATTCTGCACATTTCTGATAGTACCCCCAATTAATGCATTATGGTCCTACTTATATTTAATTACATTTAATAGACCACAGTAAAAATAGATTTAGTAGAATCCCCTCTTTATCTCCAAATAGTGAAAAGGCCACAGAAGAAGGCTGAATATGAACTGATTCCTTTATTTTTAAACTATGCATCAAGACTCAGAAACAAGCTATTACTTAGGCTTGCTTTTTTTCTGCTTTCAAATAATAAGCAATAGTACATAAGTCTAATATTTAGAATGATCTGATCACCAGCTAGATGAATTAAATGAAAGGATAAATTCACTATAATAGATTCAAATTAAGTATTTTCCATTATTTGTTAACAATGAAAAGCATGTTTATTAAGAATTAAGCATCCGGGCGCCTGGGTGGCTCAGTCATTAAGCGTCTGCCTTCGGCTCAGGTCATGATCCCAGAACCCTGGGATCGAGTCCCGCATCAGGTTCCCTGCTCGGCAAGAAGCCTGCTTCTCCCTCTCCCATTCCCCCTGCTTGTGTTCCTGCTCTCGCTATCTCTCTCTCTGTCAAATAAATAAATAAATAAATAAATAAAATCTTTAAAAAAAGAATTAAGCATCCAATGATATGCAAAAAGATAATTATCAAAAACTTTCTCAGGGAATCAACAATGCTGTTGGATTTTTTACGGGGGGGGGGGTTCTAAATTGTGAAAAGAAGGATGCTACCTTAAGTTTTGCAATGGTTAACAGGAAGGTAAACTAGCAGCAAACCCACACACCACTCCAATTGTATTCAGATTCATGATTTTAGAAGAGAGTTTACCCAGAGAGGAGAGGCAATAATAGGAGCTGTAATCTTATTTAGAGGTTTAGGAATGGATCCTAAATTTATATGACTTTGCTAAATAACAATCTGATGTTTAGAAATTCCTCATTGTAACATAAGTTTACCACCTGCCTTGAGCTATGTTATGCTAAATGATGGAGGAGTAATCTAACTATAAAGGACTGATTATTATTGACTATGCTATATTTGATTAAAATTACATTTTAAGGTTAAAAATATGAATTACTCATTTTGAAATATATAAGCTTTAGTGCTTTCATCAAAATAGTTGGGAAGAGCAAGTTATTTCCAATATGGCTACATAATCATTTTCAGATGTTTATTAATTATACTACAGATGATGTCCAACCATACTATTATACTTACTAAATATTTGCTATCATAGAAAACAGTAGTAATGAGCTCTTTTTATCTTTAATCTTTCATCTTCTAAGACCTTACCAAAGCAAGAATTGAATTAACTTATCCCAAGATCCATCTATATTTTTGCAAAGCCTACATTCTCAATCAACTCATCCAACCTATGCTGTACCTTTACTCAATTATCCATCCTTAAATAGTCCTCACCATTATGTTCTACAAAGATCCGAAAGTCTGGGCAACATTACATACACAGATCTCTTCAGAGGAATAGAAATCTTACTATGATAGGTATTTTTAAAATTATGCAACAGAAATAACATGATGGGAGTCTATTACTTTATAGCATGTGTGCAAATGAATGGCTTCTGAGATAGATGAACCATGTCGTTTGCTCAGATAATTTTTTTTTTTTTTTTTTTTTTGCTCAGATAATTTTTATCCAAGTTATCACTTGCTCATTTTGCTGTAGGAGAGTCACGACTATCCTTTGAAAGTCCCACCAGCTATACTATTGCTGTATAAAACACGTCTCTATTTCCCTAAAGGTTCTATGAAGTGCACAGAAGTGCAGGTTTTATATGGCATCATACAACGGCTTAAATTATTGCTTGAAAGGTTGTAATAAAGTATTGCTAGGAAACCATTTTTAGATGAATGCACAATTCAGTGTGAGAAGGACAGAGTGAGACTAAGTATTAAGTTGGTGATTTCTTTATAACATAAAAATCAAAGCATTCAGAAATCAGGCTGTCACGTTTACATTCACTTTTCTGTCCCAAAGTTTGTAGTTCATAGCCTGGTGGTGAGGGTCGGTAAATACTGTGAGCTACTGCACAGCTCCGGTGGTAACTCAGAAAACGGCACTGGGTCTACTGTGCCTCATAGCCCTAGAGTGAGCAGTAGTCTCTCCTCATGCTTCTTAGTGTTGACTTCTGTTTCTAATAAGTTTGAAGTCTCCTGCTCCAAAAGCAGACTGTAAATTTGAGACCAAAGCTAAAATTAGAACTTGTGAAAGAAATAATGCTACAAAGCCCAGAATACTTAGCTTTTCAAAATAACTACAAATGAAATAATATACTACTCTCTTAGTCAACTTGCTTTTATTCCTGGTAATTGGGATTATTTGAATGCTCTTCAGTGATGCCCAAATCTGGCTTTTAGTCTCATTACCTAGAGTGATTTTCTAAATACAGACTCCTAGGCCACACCTGCCACCTACTGAATCCAAATCTCTGCAGGTGTAAAGCTCAGTAATTTGTATTTCTGAAGGCTTCCTAGGTAATTCTTACAGGGGCAGCAAGATACTGTCATGCTGATGAGTTGAACCATTGAACAGGATCACTTCTTAATAAGGATGGGAATGCAATGAAGCACTTGACTGAAGTTGTGTTCTGGTCACAACATATTGGAAATAAAAATGCAAACTTCTCGACATTCCAGGCCCTTCCAAAATGTCACTCCTTTTAATCACAGAATATCTACATGCAGCACACACATGCACACATCCCTACATCCACCCACAAAAAGGACTCATTACTTTAGAAAACTGAAACTATTTTACAACATGAGATGGACTGTATCATTGACTTTTTTTTATGAAAGGGAAAAGGAACAAAGGAAGGAAACAGAAAGGTGGCAGGACAGTAATACTTCGGTTTCAAGTGTGAGAAAGGAATTTTGCACACTATCTCAGTGTATTCTGACAAGATTTATGTTCATCTGTATATAATACCCGTGTCTGTTCTTCATTCCCCACCTTGAGGACCCTCAAACTGAGTCCACTGCTGGGGCAATTTACCCATGTAACAGTAAAGTTTGTTCAGTCATGGTAACACACTTTATGTAGATATGAAATCAGCTGCTTGTGAATGACGTGTATGCATATCTAGAGCTGCCCGTAAGGAATCGTCATGCAGACCGGCATATGTTAAATTCTCATTACTCAGTCTCTCATGCACCATGTTTTTCCAGCTGTATCTGGTAAGATAGGCTTATAGAAGCCCCTAAAATATAATTTTTATAGTTGAGGATCTGTAACCTAATAATAACAATACCTAGGTTGCTATTGACTGGTTCTTGGTTCTTGGACTTGAGTTTCTAGGCATTGTTGGCTAAAAGGCCTCTGGTGTCCCCCAAAGCCTATTCAGGACCATATATAATTCACTTCAAGTGAATTTTTGGTAAAGGTACACCAAGTGCTTGGAGTCAGAGTGTTTTTGGAAGAAAAAGCACAGGGAAAAGCTTCAGATGTTAGCAATGCCCCAGCACAAATGGGAATGGTTCGTCCACTTCAGAAGCGCATTGTTACGTGGGTCTTCTGTCTGCCTGAAATCAGCAACTCTTGCCATGGCCACGTGAGGTTCAGAGGTGCAGAGAGGCTAGTGTTTGTTGGGGCTGGGTTTGAGGGAGTGAGATGGTTTCCACTGACAGCACGGAGTAGACAGGGTCTGGGCATGGGCTCAGTAGTGCTCAAAATGCTTGATAAGACAGAAACCCACGTGTACAAGTTTTCTTCTCTGCCCTAATGATCCATAACACCTTCCCTCAGCAAGCCAGGATCCCAAGGAGCCTTCAGTGAATATATTTAATTACAGTCGTGATCTTGATTTCCTTCCGATATCTCAGAACCTCAAATATGTGATATCAATTGGCAGCAATATTTCTGTACAAAACACAGAGTTTGGTGGTTTTCCAAACTCTGAGGCTTGCCTTTTGTATATATCAATTTAATTTTGCTTTATTGCTGGAAATCTTTGGAGCATTTTACAAAATTAAAAGCCAGGCTGCACTTGTGAATGAGATTTTGTCTAAGTTGTTGCCTTGCTTTGCTCTGTGTTTCCCGGAGAGGCACACTTTGCACTTTAACAACAACAGAACACTGTCTCTGATACTGTTATCCCTGGACAAGAGAACCAAGCGTGAGACTGTGAGAGTTTACATTTGAAGTGCTGAATCCATGGTCCCACTCTAAGCCTCAGGCAGAGGAGCCTGACTCCATCATAATAGGTCATGGCTCACTGGACTCCACAGAGTCATATATTAAAAGGGAAATCCAAAATAATTTAAAGTAGAAGAAATGAATATCAAGGCAGGTTTTAGACAGTTTGGTCACCTATTACGTAGAAGCTTTATCTTCTTTCCCTTGCTATTTACCATGCTATATAGTGGAGAGATGCAACGATTTGTGCTCTGCAGGCATTGAGGAGTATTCTTTTTTTATTATGGCTAATGGTACCTATTTATTAAGATTCCCAGAGCACATACTGTGCACTGTTTGGGGGTACCTATGTGACTTTGTGGGGTAACTGATTTATTTGCAAATGACTTCGTTTCTATCAAAATAATACTGATGCCTAGTCATAAAGTGACTTCTTCAAATGAGTTGCCTAAAAAAAAACACCAGAGGAGCTGTAAGTACCAAATTATATTTTAATGTATCCCTTTTAGAGTGGGTCAAAGCCATTTCCCTAATTTAATATCACCTTGATTTCTAATAGGACATCCATTTACATTCTTTTTAATCTGCCACACTAAAATGCATGATGTTTGCAATAATTTTTAGGTAAGAATACTGTACAGATATTGGTCAAATGAAATACTATGACCCAGTGTTGCAGTCACAATTCCTAAATGGAGGATATGTAGACTGTATTACATAGGACAAATAAAAATATAATTAATAGTTTTTCACAGCTTCTAACTTCTATGAGTGCAGCTAGAATTAACAGCCACTTTATGCAGTAACTTGCAAACACATAGCAACAGTGTAACTAATAATTGGCAATCTGGTAACAGATTAGTGCCTCAGACTATAGCTTCAAGGATACATTTAGATTACATTGTTTGAAAAGTGTAGTTTATATTCTGTGATATATAATAGATCTCTGGTATATTTTTCATTGTAACATTTGTGACAATGTAAATGGCTACTTCTTCTCTAAGAACCATATAAACTAAAAGAGTTTGTTATTCTTTCGACAAATTGAATGTATATACAATTCGTGTCTTGGGCCCTATTACCAAGTACTGGATAATGAAGTGGATTTTCAATGATGTTTTTAAAATATGCTTCCCACAGATATTCTTAAGTATAGAGAGAATGATGATATATCTAGAGTAGTTGCTTAGACAAATCTTCACAAAAAGCAGAGAAATAGATTGGATGATTACTGGAAGTCCCTTGCAGCCTTATGGTTATGAAACACATTGCTTACCACCAAAACATTTATTGATTTAGTTTATCATAATAAGCTCTAAGTTCCTATGCAAAATAAGCATAAATTATTTCAGTGAAGCTGGGTTCTCTCCCCATGTTCCTGTGCTGTACAGAGCACCTGGCTAAAGTGTTGTCTGTTTTCAGTGTGAGGACTGAGGTGCTCCCAGCCTGTTCTGTCCACAGTAACTGTAAACCTCCCCCTTGTTCCCCATGAAGGAAGTGGGTTAATTTCCCAGTCCTCTGAAGAAATTCCTTTGTAACTACCCCCATGAGAGCACCCTGTCCCCAGTCTATAAAACTCCCCTCAAATAAACACACTGGCCTTCTGGCCCCCCCACTTTGTTAATAACAGAGACCTAGACCCAGGGAGGAGAGGGATAGGCCAGGCTTCAGAAAGCTCATCGTCTAGATCCTGTCTCCAAACTATGTGTTGCACTAGTGTCCTCATAAGCCTTGGGGTGAAACAGAGTTCAACAATTACAGAAGTGATCGCCATTATAACAAATACTTTGCATATCGATAAATGTTTTCTAGCTACACACTTAGAGAACTTAAAAACACTAACAAGCCTCACAGACTACACTGGACATCAGTTAATATGCTCCGTAGCTGAGTTACAGCATAAACAAATCATAATGCAGCCAAAATGTCTGACCAAAGAAATCACTCTATTACATTCAGTAGACATAAGCTCTCAATGATTATATCATCTGGAGAAAAACGGCCACTCCAAGGTTTCACGGAAACAAGTATTTCCAGTTCATTAACCTCAGTAGAAACTTGGGTTTTAGATTAGATCCAAAATAGGAAAACTCTGGATGTACTGTGCTCCTAATTTCAGGGTGAGTGTGTGATAATATTTTCATGCAGTGCTAATTAGTGGGAACAGGTCTTCATTTTAGCACCACATGTGACAGAAGCCTGTCACTATGGCAATGACTGGGCCTGGAGACTAGACCTACTTCAGTGTTCATGAAGGTTATTCACTGAATTTAAAGCCACATCAATCAAACTGCAGAAGAAAAATTCCTTTTTTTTTTTTTTTAAATCTCAAAGCCATAAAACACAGGTTTTCTTCCCCCCTTATTTTGCAAGAAACAACATTCTCGGCAAAACGTCCTACAACCTCTTTCTCACTAATGCCAACATCTAGGAATTTGCTCCCAGTGTCAGGTAGGCCTTAGGAGGCATCCAGGGGGCAGAGTGGGCGGAGTGGGCAGAGGTGAGGGGAGGAGTAACAAGTCATGGAAATTATTAGAATATAGTTGAGTACATTGTACAAACTACCTATTTTATAAGTGCTAAGTTGAAAAGGGTCCAATGCAGCAAAGCATTTCATTTTAACTGATGTTTTGTAGAAGATGGCAACAAGACTTTTCTGTAATCCTAATTACAGATAAATCTCTTACTGGGAAATTCTATTTCCTCTGGATTCCATGCTACATTAATTAAATCTAAAAGATATATTTACTAAGCAGACATACAATGCTTTCTCAGCATCTGAAGTCCTTGGTTATATGTATTCTCAGTCCAAGCACTAATCTGTCTAAATAAGTGAAAGTATATCTGATTAATAGGTTACAGTTACATAATATACCAACTACACAGTAGCAGATTCTGAAAATCGAGTAATGTTGTGTGAAATGTAATTATCTAGAAGAGAGATGTATAAAAATAGGTAATATCCCTAAAATATTTTGCTGAGTTATAGTTCTTCCTGCTGGGAAGTTGACCACACTGCCATGATGTATGTATGAAATGTCTGTTCAGAAAAACAAAATTAGAAAATAGTCCTCACACACCAACTCACTAAATGTAGGAATATATCATCAAAAATGGTTCTCAAAAGTGATACAGATAAGTGGGGAAAGATACCTGTATGTGTGACAAACAAGAAAACATGGAATCTATTTATTAGTTGTGAAAGGGGGCCCATACTTAAAATATATATATATATATGACCAAAAAACACTCACATGGATGGACACATCTCATTACCTCCCCCCTCCATTTTTTTTTAATTGACAGTCATCATCCACCTTTTTCTAGGATTATTGCCTAACATAACACAGAAATTCCGCTGCTTGTTCTCAGCCAAGTAGTGAAAGAGAAACCATCTCATTCCACTCTCCTGTCATGACCCATGTTCTGGGCTTGTGCTTTTTGGAGGAGTCTTTGATCTGCGGTAGGTCTCAGAGGCTTGTCTCCCGGAGGAACATGGTGCCAATGTTGTAGGAAACTTTTTTTATCCTCGAGGAAGAAAGAGAAGGCTTTGGCTGCTTAGGACCAGTCCTTACCTCCAGGAAATAGCAGATCCCAGGGATTTCCTTTGGAAAGTTATCTGGAAGCTCTTCACGGGACCGAGGAATAAATGTGAAACTTTCTTCCCGTTTTAATAATCTAAGGAGAAAATACAATGTGAATCAAATAGGCAGGATAGATGAGAATGAATGGACAGAAAATTTAAAGGCTTGGGAAGCCTATCAATGACAAAGTTCAAGGTAACAGCCCTATTTCTTCATATAGATGTGGCCTTCA
The DNA here is from genome assembly GCF_002201575.2 of Neomonachus schauinslandi. Taxonomy (NCBI): domain Eukaryota; kingdom Metazoa; phylum Chordata; class Mammalia; order Carnivora; family Phocidae; genus Neomonachus; species Neomonachus schauinslandi. The sequence continues at coordinate 106,758,230 of NC_058413.1, read as the reverse complement.
CAGGGCTCCAAATGCTAGGAAATGTTTCTTGAGAAAGATACCTTCATGTAATAATAATAATAATAATAATAATAATAATAATAATAGCAGCAGCTGTGCCTTGTCCCACTTGAAATGTTTTTTTCAAGTTTGATTTTTTTTCCTAAACAAAAGATGAAGGAGACTGTATAATGAAATTTTTATTCAAACATGTAGTATTTACCCTTTCTGTTTTTAAAACCTACCTAAATTCTGAAGCGCACATCTTATGTTCTATAGACTCTCCATAGGCTTTAAATGTATCCTGTGTGTCAAAGACATCAAACAATTCCTGAGCATTGTAGAATAACACTCATGACTCAGAGTGTCTGCCATAGGTGACTGATTTCTAGCAATTCGTGTATTGTGAGCTCCAGCATTTACTGGTCAGACAGCATAACTCTTCCCTTCTAGTCACACTTAGAGACTCTTTTCTAGCACACTAACACCAGAGACTTACTCTCTGAGTAAGTGGGGAAAGATACCTGTAGTTGTGAAAGGGGGCCCATACTTAAAATATATACATATATATGACCAAAAAACACTCACATGGATGGACACATCTCATTACCTCCCCCCTCCATTTTTTTTTAATTGACAGTCATCATCCACCTTTTTCTAGGATTATTGCCTAACATAACACAGAAATTCCGCTGCTTGTTCTCAGCCAAGTAGTGAAAGAGAAACCATCTCATTCCACTCTCCTGTCATGACCCATGTTCTGGGCTTGTGCTTTTTGGAGGAGTATACCAACTACTGTGTAGTTGGTATATTATGTAACTGTAACCTATTAATCAAACATGTCAGGGGTCCCTGACATGTTAAATTTGATACCCAGAACTCAAAACATGGCCCAGCAATTCACTTTAATTCAACAGCTCTTGTGGACTGCTTCTCATTGCCCAAGAACAATCTCCTAAACACTCTTGTGAATATAATGTTGAATAGAACACCATGTTTTGTCAAGAGAGACAGAAACAGGGAATTAAAGAAGCATAAAAGACTGAAAAGCAAACAAGCAAAAGCCCAAGGTAATACAGAAACTTAGGATCAGTATCAGCACGTGTCCAACCTTTTGGTAGCCTTATAGAATGAGGGAAGAGAGTGAGAGTGAAGGCTGATAGAGTAGGGTAAGATGAAGTTTTGAAATACTAAACTTAACGTTTAGACTTTTGTTTGGAGCCAAACCCATCACCCCCTTTTTCCTAAAAACAACTCCTATTCCTAAGACAGGTAGATGTTAACAGCAGATGCAAGTTGTGCATGTAAGAGGTGGGTCAGGGAGGAGGAACCGTGGTGACAGAAGGCAGGGTCAGAAAGGCGGGAGTGCGAGGAGAACAGAGGATGTGTGGAAGTGCGAGGTCACTATCACCTTTACACCAAGAAGGGAAAAAATCATTCTTTGACTCTTAATGGATAAAAATATCTGAAAATAACAGTTGGTAGCACTAGGAATTCTCACAGTAGGAGCAATCTCTTTTTACTTTTACAAATGGGAGTTCTACCATTCTTCTTTATAAAGGATTTTTGTTTAAAGTTTTAATTGACCATTTCTTTAAAAGAGTTATACAGTGATACACTAACTTGGGGTATAAAGAAATGAGGCTCATTCTGATATTTCAGAATTCTTTCAGATACCTTATTTCATCCATATAATCCTATCTAAAAATCTAAACATGCTCTTTCTTCTCTGACAAATCTATGAAAGGTAAAAGTAGGTCCAGAATAAGTTAGAGTGATTTGCTCATAGGTGCAGCCAGACAGCGATGGCATTGGAACTAGAATCTGGATTTGTTAACTCCTAGTCAAGCTCAGCCCTACAAGAAATAGTAAGACTACACTAAGATCGCTTTCTTTCACAAAACTGAGATGTAGGTAAGGCATTAATGACAATCGGAATGAAAGTCATCGGTATGGTTTGATTTCTGTTTTTACAGATGTCAGTTTTCTTTACATGTAACATATAAACAATTACTTCAGAAGTAAAATGTAAATTTCCTAAACAATAGTTAAATTTAGCATTGAATTCCACAATAATTTTGCTTAGCTCAAATACAACAGTCATCAATGTGAAATCTGGGTATCAATGATGTCAATCAACAAACGTTTTGAGTGCTGGTGACATGCCCTAATAGTCCTCTGAATGGAGGAGAGGGCGTGGGGATGCGCAGAACAAGTTAGTGTAGAACTAAAAGGGCAAGAAATACTTACAGGAACAAATTAGCAGCAATGCAAGACAGCATATAGGAAAACATATGATAAAATCCAAAGGAGTAAATTCTATAGGGTCCATGGAGAAATGAGGACTGTGGATCTTAGTACAAAAGTCAAGAACCAGAGCATAAAGTTCACGCTTACCAATTATAAAATAAAGCGTAACCCCAATCTTTGAAACAAGGTTCCTTAAAGGCCCAGGAAATAGGTAGGACTCTACATGAGCTGCATTCTTCTCTCTCTATATGTTAAACCCTCTATTTTCTTCATGCTTTATTTGACACACCAAGGTCTTCATATTCTGCTGTACTTGAGATGTTCTGACAGTAAGAACGAGCACCGAGTTGACATCTACGGAAGTACTTGTACCTGACCGGAAAGAAGGGGCACTACCTGCTTGGGATGCCAGGACTTTTAAATAATTCACTGCACTTTGGTAGGAAACTCTTCACAATGACTTGATCTCCTGACATTTTAAATACATCTCCTTTTTACTGTGCTAAAATGACAAAGACAGCAGCTTCTATGGGGCTTTATTCTTTTCCAGATAACCATTTCGGTATTAATAAACGAAATGCAGTTTTAAATTTCAATAATATAAATGAGAGCACAGAAGCGTAAATTGATCCAATCTCCTGTGTTATCCAGGGTTTAGCAGCCTTTGTATGAATGAACACTCATGTGCAATATTCAGATGATTTCCAATAGGCCAATCTGAATGAGCGACTGGTGGGGCTGTGCGAGAGGTTAGGGGAAATATTTCACACAGCATGCCTGGTGATGATGAGTCGTGGGGTTGAATAAATGATTAAATGTGTATACAGAGATTAGGAATTTATACCCTGATCACCCCAGAACCTCTGATCCCCTCTGAAATGCTTAAGTCCAAGTCCCTGGGCTGGCTCCAAAGCTCTAACAATCCCTTTCTTCAGCAACTCAGGACGGATAGGGAAGCTTAGATTCCACACAAATCTAAATGAATCCCCAGCTGTAATCCCCAGCTGGTTGATATACAACCTGGGGGTTTTGGCAACATGTTTAATAAGTATTTGGAAGCCACACAAATCCTAGCTCACCTGCCTGTAACTATTCCTCCTCTCAACAAAGTTTTTCTTAACCAATTGATTTTCATGATGAGAATTCATTGCTGCTTTGGATCACTGGATGGCCCCCCAGCATGTGAGGGGAGCTTGATACTTTGAAGGTCCATGGACCTGCACCCTCACTGCCCATCTCTGACTCATTCAGTCCTTGTTTGCATGCCCATTTCTGCCCATTTGCACCAAGCTCTGTGCTCTATCCTGTATCTGTCCTGTAAATGACCTGAAACTTACTCACACCGAGGTACAAGTGACCTAAATGTAATTTACATTTTTAACACAAGACCCAGAGTTTTAAAAAGATAGTGAAATTACAACAGTGACATTTCAGGCAACTTATTCTGGGATTTATCATCTTCTGCAGATCATACTTAAATTGGCTTATATAAAGTACAGCTTGGTTCTCTATAGGCTAAGGTCAGAATTCAGTCTTTTATTCTTCTATACACTTCTATATACTTTTCTCCAACTCTATACATTGATTTCATTGTGAATTAGGGTGGTCTTCATGGCCATTTGCTATGTGCATTTCCCATTCTGCTCTAGACTGCAGAATTAGGAAAGATAACCAATCATGTAATTCTCTTCACCTTCATGCAGTCTTTGGTCAGTGAGTTCAGCAGTTGGCCAGTCCACAGTTATTAAACACCTTCTATGAGCTGAGTGCTGACCCAGTGCATGCCTGCTTCTGATCATATTAGTTATGGGACAGAAGACTGAGAGAGAAAGAATTTTTATTTTTGCTGAAGATGTCTTTCCATAAAGTGGTCGTATTTTTTATTTTGTTTTACCTGAGTTGACACCGTAGACAATTCCATAGACACAGCTAACCTTGCTGAAATTAATACAGCTAATTGTAGCCTCAAACAGTGACCAACTAGTATATGCGGTCCTCTAAGACCTGCCTGTATGAAGTCATCATGTGAGATTGGAAAACCTTTGTTTCAGCAACCAAAAAGGGCCTGTGTAATGTGCAGAGTTCTGATACAGTGACAATCCAGAACGCTATCTACCAGAGTGCTCACTAGCTTGTCCACTAATTACTGTGCTACCAAAAGATGCTGTAAGACCAAGGCGAGATAAAGTAGTATGTGCTGCATCTTTCAGAGCTCAGGGCTAGACGGAGTATCTGCAAAATGGCCTTTTAAAGATCTGGATGTCTGAAATGTCTTTAGTTCACTCTCAGCTTGATTGGTTTCATTACGCATTAAATTCCTGTTTGGAAATGATTTTCCCCTCAAAATTTGCTGCTAGAAATTCAGATGTCATTCTGTTTTCTATTCCAGTGGATATGATTTTTCTCCTTGTATGTCCATCAGTCTGTCTCATCATCATCTTTCTGTCTCTGGTGTAGGAAAATTAATGACAGTATATCTCAATGTATCTTTTTCTATTTTTATTGAAGTACAGTTAACACACAATGTAACAGTTGCAGGTGTACAACACAGTGTTTGGATAACTCTACATGTTAGGCTATGCTCTCCACGAGTGTGGCTACCATCTGTCACCGTGCAGTGCTGTTTCGCTACCACTGATTACATTCCCCATACCGTATCTTGTATTCCCATGACTTATTCCATAAGTGGAGGTCTGTACCTCCCACTCCCCTCCATCCCCATTTTTTAAAAAGATTTTATTTGAGAGAGAGAGAGAAAGCACAAGCAGGGGGAGGGGCAGAGGGAGAAGGGAGATGCAGGACTTGATTCTAGGACACTGAGATCACGACCTGAGCCAAAGGCAGCTGCTTAACCAACTAAGCCACCCAGGTGCTCCCCCTACCCTTCTTTGCCAACCCCCTCCTCTACCAACCACCAGATGGTTTTCTGTATTATGGGTCTGTTTCTGCTTTTCATCTTTATTCATTTTTTAGATTCCACATATAAGTAAAATCATAGGGTATTTGTCTTTCTAACTGACTGACTTCACTTGGGATAGTACCCTCTAGGCGCACTCATGTTGCAAATGGCAAGATCTCATTCTTTTTTACTGCTGAGTAATAGTGGAATGTTTATATATACCACATATTTTTTACCATTCATCTATGGATATTTAGGGTGCTTCCATAACTTAACTATTGTAAATAATGCTGCAAAAATCTAGGGGGTTTCTTTGGGTAAATACCCAATAGTAGAATTACTGGATCATACAGTATTTCTAATTTTAATGTTTGAGGAACGTCTATACTGTTTTCCACAGTGGCTACATTTCCAGCAGTGCATGAGGGTTCTTTTAGATCCACATCCTCATCAATTCTTGTTATTCCTTCTCTTCGTGATACTGCCTATTAGGACAAGTGTAAGTTGATAACTCATTGTCGTTCTGATTTGCATTTTCTGGTGATCAGTGATTAGTGATGTTGAGCATCTTCTCCTATCTGTTGGCCATCTGTATCTTTCTTTAAAAAAATGTCAGATCAGGTCCTCTGCCCAATTTTTAATAAGACTATTTTTCTTGTGTTAGGTTGATTAAGTTCTGTATATATTTTGGATAATAACCCCTTATCAGATACATCATTTGCAAATACCTTCTCTCATTCAGCAGGTTGCCTTTTTGTTTGATGGTTTCTTTCGCCGTGCAAAAGCTTTTTATTTTGGTGTCGTCCCAATAGTTTATTTTTGCTTTTGTTTGCCTTGAACAGACAGATCTAGAAAAATGTTGCTAAGGCTGATGTCAAAGAGATTACTGCCTACGTTTTCATCTAAGAGTTTTATGGTTTCAGGTCTCACATTGAGGTCTCTATTCCATTTTGCTTTTATTGTTGTGCATGGTGTAAGAAAGCGTGGTCCAGTTTCCTTCTTTGGGTGTGTAGCTGTCCAGTTTTCCCAATACAGTTTGTTGAAGAGACAGTCTTTTCCCCATTATATACTCTTATCTCTTTTGTCGTACATCAATTGACCACATAAGTGTGGGTTTATTTCTAGACTATTCTATTCTGTTGATCTATGTGTCTTTTTTTGTGCCACTACCATATAGTTTTGATTAGTGTAGCTTTTAGTATTATCTTGAAATCTGGGATTGTGATAACTCCAGCTTTGTTCTTCTTTCTCAAAATTGCTTTGGCTATTCAGAGCCTTTTGTGGTTCCATACAAACTTTAGAGATATTTGCCTAGTTATTTGGAAAATGCTGTTGGTATTTCTATAGACATCAACTGAGTCTATAGATAGCTTTGTATAGTATGGACATTTCAACAATATTTATTCTTCCAATCCATGAGCATTGTATGTCTCGCCATTCTTTTGTGTCCTCTGCAATTACTTTAATCAATCTTTTATAATTGTTGGGTACAGATCTTTAAACTCCTTTGTTCAGGGGTGCCTGGGTGGCTCAGTTGGTTAAGCGACTGCCTTTGGCTCAGGTCATGATCCTGGAGTCCCGGGATCGAGTCCCACATCGGGCTCCCTGCTCGGCAGGGAGTCTGCTTCTCCCTCTGACCCTCCCCACTCTCATGTGCTCTCTCTCATTCTCTCTCTCTCAAATAAATAAATAAAATCTTTAAAAAAAAATAAATAAACTCCTTTGTTCAATTTATTCCTACATATCTTATTCTTTTTGGTGCCAGTGTAAATGGACTTGTTTTCTTAATTTCTCTTTCTGCAACTTCATTATTAGCATATAAAAATGCAACTGATTTCTCAATTTTGTACCTTACAACATTATTTATTTATTACCTCTAATACTTTTTTGGTGGTGTCTTTAGGGTTTTCCATATTTTCTACATATCATGCCATCTGCAAATACTGACAGTTTTACTCCTTCCTTACCAATGTGGATGCCTTTTCTTTTTCTTGTCTAATTGCTGTGACTAGGACTTCCAGTACAATGTCGAATAAATGTGGTCAGAATGGACATCTTTGTCTTAGTCCTGGTCTTAGAGGAAAGGCTCTGAGGTTTTCACCATTGAGTAAATGCTACCTGTGCGTTTGTTACACATGGACTTTATTAGGTATGTTCCCTCTAAAAATCCACTTTTTTGAGAGTTTTTGTCATGAAAGGATGTTGTGTTTTGTCAAGTGGTTTTTCTGCAGCTAGTAAGATGAGTATATGATTTTTATTCATTTTATTACCATAGTGTATTGATTGATTTGCAGATACTAAATCATCCTTGTACCCCAGAATAAATCTTATTTGATTGTGGTAAATGATCCTTTTAATGTATTGTTAAATGCAGTTTGCTTGTATATTGAGGATTTTTGCATCTATCTTCATCAGCGATATTGGCCTATAATTATCCTTTTTGTGTGCATGTGGTGTCCTTTTCTGGTTTTGCTGGCCTCATAAAATGTGTTTGGAAGATTTTGTCTTACATTTTTTGGACTAGCTGAAGAGAATTGGTATTAATTGTTCTTAGGTATTGGATAGAATTCACCTGAGAATACATCTGGTCCTGGACTTTGGTTTTTTGGTAGTTTTTTTATTACCAATTCAATTTTGTTACTGTAATTGATCTATTCAAATTTTCTATTTCTTCCTGATTCCATTTAGAAGAATGCATGTTCCAAGAAATGTATCCATTTCTTTGAAATTGTCCCTTTTCATAGTACTCTCTTATAATTCTTTGTATTTCTGTGATATAGGTTCTTTTCTGCATTTTAGATTTATTTGGTTCCTCTCCCTTTTTTTTCTTTAGGAGTTTAGCTGAAGCTTTATCAATTTTGATAATGTTGCCTTCTCAAAGAGCCAACTCTTATTTTCATTGATCTTTTCTATTGTTTTTTTAGTCTCTATTTCTCTTATTTCCACTCTGTCAATTTTTTATTTTTATTTACTTTCTTCTACTGACTTTGGGCTCTGTTTATTCTTTCTTTGTTTCTTTAGGTGTAAACTTAGGTTATTTGAAATTTTTCTTGGTTTTTGGAGGTAGACCTGTATCACTACTAATTTCCCTGTTAGAACTGCTTGAACTTCATCCCAAAGATTTTGGACCATTGTATTTTCTTTTGTCTCCTTGTATTTTTTTGTTTTTGAATTTTCTCTTTGATTTTTTGCTGACACATTGGTTGCTTAATAATGTGTTGTTTACCCTTCATATGTAGGCCTTTTTTCCAGTTTTTTCTTATAGCTGATTTCTAGTTTCCCATGATTATGGTCAGAAAAGGTGCCTGATATGATTCCAGTCTTCTTAAATTTATTGAGAGTTGTTTTGTTGCCTAACATGTGATCTGTCCTGGAGAGTGGTCCATGTGCACTTGAAAAGAATATTGTTGGTTTTGGACAGAATGTTCTGGATGTATGTTAAATCCATCTGGTCTAATGTGTCACTCAAAGACACTGTTTCCTCAGTGATTTTCTCTCTGGATGATCGATCTATCCACTGATGTAAGTGGGGTATTAAAATCTCCTAGTATTATTGCATTATGGTCAATTTCTCCGTTTATGTCTGTTAATATTTGCTTTATGTATTTAGATGCTCCAACATTGGGTGCATAGATATTTATAATTATTTTATCTCCTTATGGGGTTGATCCCATTATCATTATGTGGTACCTTCCTTTGTCTCTTGTCACAGTCTTTGTTTAAAATCTATTTTGTCTGATAGAAGTTTTGCTTCCCAGGCTTTTATCTGCTTCCATTTGCGTGAAATTCTTTTACCATCCCTTCACTTTAAGTCTGTAAGTCTTTAAGTCTGGAGTGAGTCTGTTGTAGTCAGCATTTGGTTGGTGTTGTATTTTCATCCATCCTATCACCCTATGTGTTTTGATTAGAGCATTTAGACCATTTACATTTAAAGTAATGATTGATAAGTGTACAGTTATTGGCTTTCTGTTACTTGTTTTCTGGTTGTTATTGTTCCTTCTCTTGTTCTCTTTCCTTGGGAGTGATGGCTTCTTTAGTATTATGCTTGGCTATTTTTTGTGTCTACTATAGGTTTTTGCTTCGTGGTTACCATGAGGTCCTATATAACATCCTAAGTATACAGAAGTCTATATTACGTTGATGGTCAGTTAAGTTTGAACACATTCTGAAAGAACATTTCATGTATATGTTGTGCTATTTTACGTCTGATTTTGTGAGTCCCCTTAACTAATTTTTTTGATGTAACTGATTTTGCTACTTTCATTTTTATCCTTCATACTAGCTTTATAAGTGATTGCAATTCTTTCCATTCAGAATTTTCTTATTTCTAATTACGGCCTCTTCTTTTCCACTTTAGTAAGTCCCTTTAATATTTCTGCTAAGGCATGTTTAGTGATTAAGTCCTTTAATTTTTGTTTGTCTGGGAATCTCCATTTCTCTTTTCACTCTGAATGATAATCTTACTGAGTAGAACATTCTTGGTGGCAGGTTATTTTCCTTGCTGCTAACTGTGAATGTATCCTGCCACTCCCTTCCAGCCTGCCAAGATTTTGCTGAAAAATCAGATGATGGGCTTATAGAGTTTTCACAGTACATAACTAGTTGTTTTATCTTTAATCTTTGACATTTTAATTATTATATTTCATGGTGTGATCCTCCTTGGGTCCATGATGGGTCCAAGATGAACCTCCTTGGTTCACCTTGTTCAGAACTCTCTGTCCTTCCTAAACCTAGATGTAAATTAAAGAAGTTTTCTGCTATTATTTTATGAAGCAATTTTTCTGCTCCTTTCTCTGTGACCCCCCTATAATGCAAATGTTTTTTTCACTTCAAAAGAACTTTACCTTTCCTCATTTTTTAAAAATTCTTTTTTCTTTTTGCTGTTCAGCTTGGATGCTTTCCATTACCTTGTCTTCCAGATTGCTGATCCATTTTTCTGCATCCTCTAATACACTACTGATTCCTTCTGGTGTATTTTTTTATTTAAGTTATTCTGTCAACTCTAGTTCTTTTTTTAATATTTTCTCTTTGTTGGAGTTCTCATTGAATTTATCCACTCTTCTCTCCAGTCCAGTAAGCATCTCTATGAACATTACTTTGAACTCTTTATCAGGTAGATCACTTATCTCCATTTCATTTAGTTATTTTTCTAAGATTTTGCCTTATTCTTTCATTTGGAGCATATTCCTGTCTCTTCATTTTTCTTGACTTTCTGTGTTTGGTTCTACGAATTAGGCTGAACTAAATTTGAAGGAATACTCTTTATATGGTCATGTCCTGTGTACACTGTTTGTACCTGGTGACTTTGGCTAGCTGGTTGGAACTGTGGCTGTCATGACCTGGAACTTCCAGAGCATTCTGAGTTGAGACCACCCTAGAGGAGCAGCTAGAGCTGAAGTTGAATGCAGGCTGGGGAGGTCCTAGGGCTCTGCACAAAGGGTATGCTGGCCAGAGAGCTGAAGCTGAAGTCGGTGCAAACCAGGGAGTCCCAGTGCTCTCTGCACAAAAGGAAATCTGGCAGGACAGCTGAAGTGGGCATTGCCCAGGGAGGACCTGGGACTCTTTAGGCAGACGGCCCTTGGGAGGACAGGTGAAGCTGAAGTGAGTACAAGCCAAGAGTCCTGGAGTGCCCTACAACAGGGGCACCGTGGTGGACTAGCTAGAGCCAAGACAGGGGTGGGCTGGTGGTTCCCTGAGTGCTTTGCATGGGGGGTGTCCTGGTAGGAACAGCTGGATCAGAGGCAGGTGTGTGGGTGGGAAGCTCTTGGGGAACTCCATGCAAGGGCCCTCTGGCCTGCTGGCTGGAGCCCAAACAGGCACAGATGAGGGGTTCTGGAGTACTCTGTTTGTTTGGAGCCAAAGTTGTGTGGACCTGGAATGTTACTGGCTGCTTTGCATCTCTGTCACCTTGGTGAGATGGCTGGACCTATAGTGAGCACTGATCGGGGGTGTCCTGTTGTGTCCCTTGTGGGGGCTGCCTAGGTAAAACAGGTGAGGCAAGTGTGGGCTTGATGCCTAGGAGTCACTGAGGTGGTAGGTTAGCAAGGAGGCCCGGACAGTGCTCCTGTCTTTGCTGTCAAGGTGTGTAAGGGGGTAGGGATATAAACTATGGTACTTGCCAGTCCCTTCCACATGGAGGGAGTTCCAGCAGCTCCCCTGGTATTTGGTAGTGCTCTAGGGCTGGATCCTTTATTTTCTAGTTGTTCTCTGAAACCATGCCTTTTTTTTCTATGTCTCAGGCTATCTGTGGCTGTTGTGGGGTAGGGATCCAGCTCTCACTGAAGCAGCTGGTTGGTTATTATACCCAGACTGGTCTGTCCACGCTATCAAGTTGGAGAGGGAATGCAAACGGTGGCTCTCACCAGCCCCTCCACCATATGGCAGGGTTCTGGGTTGGGTTCTGTTTCCTTTATATTCTAGTTTACCTTCTTCAGTGCTCTTCCTCCCCACTGCTATTTGTGGTGTTGGGGAGTGGGCAATCCTTTCATTACCATGTCCCTGTTTCTCTTGCCATTCTCGTAGGTGGTCTGTCTTTTGTTGTGCAGATGCTGTTCAGTCAGCCCTCAGTTCTTTAGGAGGAACTGCTCTATAAATGTAGGTTTGGTGTGTCCATGGAGGAGGGGAGTGCAGTCTTTCTGCTTCACCATCTTGGTCCACAACTCCCATCAGTGCACCTTTTTTAATCATTAAAATGACCCCTAGTGGAAGCTTTTAATATAGCAAGTTTTATCTTTCAGTTCTGGGAAATTTTTTGTTAATTAATTCTTTGACAATTTCTTCTGCTTTTTCTGTATGTGTTCTTCTTCTGTATTTCCACTTAGTCAGATATTGGACTTGGTATTGATTCTTCAATTGTTTTCTTTTCTCTATGATTTACTTTCTACTCTCTGCAAGATTGCCTTCAGTATTATCTTCATTCTATAGAATTTTAAAAGTCGAGCTATCACATTTTTAATTTCCAAACTTAATTTGTGTTACATGATTGTTTTTTACTCTGCTGTGCTCTTAATTACCATCTGAAACTTATGACAATACTAATCATCTTTTTACTGATTTTTGGCTTTGGTTGTTTTTCTCTGTATTGTTTCTGCTTCTCCAGATGTTAATTGGCTAGTTGCTATTTTCATGTTTATTTTGGTCTTTCTTTTCCATGTTAAAAGCATTCAGGAAATGACTAGTATGCTTGGGATTCTCTACTTAACTGTTAGGTGTTAAAATTTGATTGGAAGCTTTATGATAAAAGTAGCTAGATTGTGTGGAATTGTAGATTTCCCCTGACCATGTCATTATGTTCTCTAAATATAAATACATTTAGTGGCTTTCCTTTGGGCTAATTTGCCCAAATACTAATATTGCAATCATGCCCACTGCATTACACCTAGCTTCTAGCATTCTGGACACAGAATGGAGGAAATGAGCTAGAAATTTCACTGTTCAGTATGTGGACTTTTACTCAATCCCCTATATTCACCTACCGAAATTTAGAACAATTTTGGTTCAGTATCTCAAGAAACACAGACCTCTTATATCCTTCTAGAGTTACTTGTCCCCTCAAATCTATTCTTTCTTAGTAATGGAGCTTCAGGTAAGCACATAACTACCCAACTAAAAAAACAAAACAAAACCGTACTTCTAAAAATTCCTGGCAACTGTTTGTGTGTGATTATTGGGTTCTTAGATGTATTTGTCTAATATTTGAATGGCAGAAGTGAAGTAGACTCCATTTTCCTTTAGCAACAATTAGCACTGTCAAGATTAGAATTTTGCAGATGTCTCTAGTTCCTAGTTTCCTGAGTGTCAAAAAATGGCCCCGTATTGTTAACTTTCTCACCTAATTTTCCAATCACTGGAATGTATATATAAGGCATCCATTTTTCAGTTTCCTGATGTTCAGAGGCAGGTATGGTTGTGGCCATGGCTCGAGTGGTAACCTCAGGGGTTGGAGCTTGCCTAACTGGCCAATTCTATATTTTAGGGGCATCATTTAGAGATATTCAGTTTAGAATCTGCTCTTTTTCCCCTTTTATTGATTTTGTAAGCATATCATTCATTGTATGAAAACTCCTCCTGCTTAAAATACCTGGGCAGTTTATCCTTCTTGTTCTTATTCCAGAAATCCTCTCAGTTTTACGTTGCACTTCGTGGATTAATCCAGTAATTAGTTCCTTTCTCTTATTGTGTGTGTGTGTGTGTGTGAATCAACCAATATTTAGATTTAGAGTGAATATGGTTGCTCCTTATCTGTACCTTTTTCATTTGAACCTGAGACTTCAGCTTTCGCCTCTGTACGAAGCCAAATACCACTCATGAATGCACCTTCCATCTTGCTGTCTTCCATTCCTTGTATGTACATGTTGGGAGAGGGCTATACTTCTTTTATATGCTTACCATCATGTTACTATTGTTTCAGAAAAAAAAGATAAATTCAGGCATTCAATCTGCTGTATTAAATTACAGGTCTCTTTTGCTAATTAGTCATCTGAATATCTTTTTGATAGTATCATAATGGCCTTAGACGTGATACGTTTGAGTGCTGGAGAAGAATGACAGTTCTGAAAAATGAAAATAAAAAAAGATGAAGATTCTTTGTATTTTCCTAAGTGTTCTGTAGGTCTTGAATTTTTCCTCTTCCTCTTCTTTCCAACTGAATGGAAGAAATGGAACTCTGCTCTGTATTTTTGCTTTGTGCTTCATTGCTCCATGATCTGATGCAGTTTAAAGATAGGGCCAATGAAACTATAGTTATTGAGTCAGCTAGACAGCCTAAAATCCCTTGAAATTCAATAATTCGTGCTCTGGAAATAACATTCCTGTTCAAATAAGGAAAGTAAGAATCTAGCTCACTATGAAAACAGAAGGATCTCACCAAATTTGTATGCATTTTAAAGTTACAAACATTAGAAATTGCAGATTTTGTGGCAGTTCTATAGGATTATCAATTTATGGGTATTAAAATTCAAGTTAAGTTCTCAAAAAGGGATAGTCTTCCTGTATGTTCTCTGAAAAGTATAGGGCAGAGAGCCCTACTCTGACACTGTGACTCATTTTTTTCTGGAAGCACCCATAGTTAAATATTGACAGCAAAGTGCTTACTATGGACTCCATAGTCTGCATGCCTGGTCCTTTTTTCTGGCATGCATTTCCTATTTGAAGGTCAAAATAAATGCCTCTTAAATTCATGAATTTCAGGATACTAAATAGCTAAAGATGATTCAGCCCCAGTGGATTCTGCAGACATTGTCAATTCTGACCTTTACCAGCCTAAAAACTCCATCTAACAGACCAAATACCAAAGAGATTTAAAATTCAAAACACTAAAAAGTTTCCCATGTCTAAAAGCAGAACTTAAGAGATGACAAATGAGAGATTAGAAAAGATAACTGTAGTCAGTTTTTGTCAATTAAATAATTGCCTCACATTTTTTCACTTCTCTCTGACCAAAATTATTTCTTAAGAACAAGTCCATCATCATACTGGCCATTTTTTATAGAAGGGACAGAGTAGAAAGAACATATGAACATTTATTTTGAAAAATGGACAATTCTCCATTGATTTCATTATTTTAAAAATTGCGACCACAGTCAATTTTAAGGAAATCTTTGTTCTCTATTTTAAATATTCCTGAACAAATCAGATGTAGAATTCGCCTAGATAAAGAGTTTTAATGAGTTCAGACCCAAAGAAGGCAAGGCAGCATGAGGAAAATATTTAGAAGCTAAAAAACAAAAGCAAACATTCCTTGCAACTTCCCCTAAGGTCATGCTTCTCAAAAATACTAATTTTTGTGGGGAGCAAATATGGTAAGGGAGTAATAGAAACGATACAGGAGAAGAGGCTGGTAGATAAACTATGTAAATCTGATCTCTTAAATTTTAGCGTCCCTCCCCCATACAGGTGACATAAGAACAAATTAGCAAATAACCTTGATTAAATCACTTAAGTTCTCTGGTTCTCAATTTCCTTGTGGAAAAAGAGCCATAAATAAGCTTTGAAATAAATTCGATCAAAATATTTCTAACATTTAGTGCAGGTTGAGAATCCATAGATCATTCAATTTAGCTAGATGAGACTTTTATTGGCATATTTACTAGGGTAATATTAATGTTGCTGTCTGTACTTGGAAAAGTAGAAATATAATTCTTGAGGCACCACTCAAGTTTTCCTTTTGAGAAAACCATTAAGTCATTTGTCTTCGATGATTATTTTTCTTTTTCGTAAAACATCGTGTTTACTGCTTTGATGCTTCCATAAAGGATAAGATGATCAATAAAGTCAGTTATGAGGCTGACAGGACAGCATAAAATAACAGACCAAATACTTATTTTCTTTAAACATTGAGTGACTGGTGCATATGAGCATTTTGATTTTTTAAAAACAGGAGGCTAGAGGGAGAAAAGATGGTGGAGGAGTAGGGGACCCTATTCCAACTGGTCCCAGGAATTGAGCTGGATATCTACCAGACCACTCTGAGCACCCACGAAACCAGCCTGAGATGTAAGAAGATCTGGTCTCTACAAACAGAATATCGCAGGCAGTTGGTTTCAAGGTACAAAGCAGGGAGCCCTGGTTCTGCAGGCAGATATGGGAGGATAAATGGCAGTGGGAGGGAGCCTGGCCGTGGGGATCCTACACCGCTGGTGAGCGACAGCCTTGTGCACTGGGGATGGGTCTCAGCAGGCAAAGGACTTTAGGGAAGCCCCCCAGGACGGAAACCCTGAGTGGTGTGGTCACCCATGCGAACTGGGAGCGGCTGGTGGTTTTAGAAGCACATAGGGCAGAGACGTGCCCCAACCTAGAGGCAGGACGGGGAGCACCGTGGAGGGGCACACAACCCAGGATGCTGCAGTTTATAGCAGCACAGACAGAAATGGAGATAGCGTGGCCTGGGGAGCTCACTGAAGAACAGCCTGCGATCTCTCTGCTCTGAGGCAGAGGGTTGGAAATGGTCTCTTCTGCTCTGACTCTCGGAAGAGACGTGGAAAGCAGCCAGGGAAAGTCTCCAGAGAACAAAAGCCCGCCCAGAAAAACTATTCCCAATGAGCCCATCCCCTGCTACAGGGGGCAGGTCAACTCCGCCCAAACAGGGTTGCCTGAGTAACAGCGCAGCAGGCCCCTCCCCCAAAAGACAGGCTGGGAAAACAAGAGGCCAGCAACCCTAAGGTCCCTAGAAAACAGGTGCATCTTGCTTGGGTTCTGGTCAATAATTTGGACTCTATACATCCCTTCAACCACCCATCAACAGAATGACTAGGAGGAGGAACCCCCAAAAGACTCAGAGATTATGACTTATGCCACAGATTTACAAATGGATGCAGATATAACCAAGATGTTGGAGATGGAATTCAGGCTAGAAACTGTGAAGACAATAGCAAGAATGGAGAAATTGATTAATGGCAACATAGAGTCTCTAAGGGTAGAAATGAAAGCTGAATTGGCAGAACTTAAAAATGCTATCAGTGAGATCCAATCTAATCTAGATAATCCAACAGCTAGGGTAAGTGAGGCAGAAGAACGAATTAGTGACCTGGAAGACAATTTAACAGATAAAAAGGGAAAAGAGGAGGCCAGGGAAAAACAACTCAGAATCCATGAAAATAGAATCAGAGAAATAAGTGACACCATGAAATGTTCCAATGTCAGAATTATTGGAATCCCGGAGGGAGTGGAGAGAGAGAGGATTAGAAGATATATTTGAGCAAATCATAGCTGAGAACTTCCCTAATCTGGGGAATGAAACAAACATTCATGTCCTAGAGGCAGAGAGGACCCCCCCCCCTCAAGATAAAGGAAAACAGGCCAACACCCCGGCTGTAATAGTAAAACTTGCAAATCTTAGAACCAAGGAAACCATCTTAAGGGCAGTTAGGGGGAAAGGGAGGAACATCAGAATAACGTCAGACCTATCCACAGAGACCTGGCAAGCCAGAAAGGCCTGGCAAGACATATTCAGGGTACTAAATGAGAAGAACATGCAGCCAAGAATACTTTATCCGGCAAGGCTTTCATTTAGAATGGATGGAGAGATGCAGAGCTTCCACAACCAGCAGAAGCTGAAAGAATATGTGACCACCAAGCCGGCCCTGCAAGAAATATTAAGGGGGGTTCTATAAAAGGAGAAAGACCCCAAGAGTGATATACAACAGAAATTTATAGGGACAATCTATAAAAACAACATCTTCACAGGCAACTTAATGACAATTCATATCTTTCAATAATCACTCAACATGAATGGTCTAAATGCTCCCATAAAACAGCACAGGGTTGCAGATGGGATAAAAAGACAGGACCCATCCATATGCTGTCTACAAGAGACTCATTTTGAACCTAAAGATACATCCAGACTGAAAGTGAAGGGATGGAGATCCATCTTCCATGCCAGCGGACCTCAAAAGAAAGCTGGGGTAGCAATTCTTATATCAGACAAATTAGATTTTAAACTAAAATCTATAGTTAGAGACACAGAAGGACACTATATCATTCTTAAAGGGTCTATCCAACAAGAAGATCTAACAATTGTAAATATCTATGACCCCAACATGAGAGCAGCCATCTACATAAGCCAACTGTTAACCAAAATAAAGAGTCATATTGGTAACAATATGTTAATTGTAGGAGACCTCAACATTCCACTCTCAGCAATAGACAGATCATCTAAGCAGAAAATCAACAAAGAAACAAGCGTTTTGAATGACATACTAGACCAGATGGACCTCATAGATATATACAGAACATTCCACCCTAAAACAACAGAATACTCATTCTTCTCGAGCGCACATGGAACTTTCTCCAGAATAGACCATATACTGGGTCACAAATCAGATCTCAACCGGTACCAAAAGATTGAGATTATTTCCTGCATATTCTCAGACCACAATGCTTTAAAACTAGAACTCAATCACAAGAAAAAAATTGGCAGAAATTCAAACACTTGGAAGCTAAAAACCACTCTGCTCAAGAATGTTTGCGTCAACCAGGAAATCAAAGAAGAACTTAAACAATTCATGGAAATCAATGAGAACAAAAATACATCGGTCCAAAACCTATGGGATACTGCAAAGGTGGTCCTAAGGGGAAAATACATAGCCATCCAAGCCTCACTCAAAAAAATAGAAAAATCCCGAATTCACCAACTCTACACCTTAAAGAACTAGAGAAAAAGCAACAAACGACGCCTAAGCCACGCATTAGAAGAGAAATAATTAAGATTAGAGCAGAGATCAATGAATTAGAAACCAGAAACAGTAGATCAGATCAATGAAACTAGAAGTTGGTTCTTTGAAAGAATAAGATCGATAAACCACTGGCCAGACTTATCCAAAAGAGAAAGGACCCCAATTAATAATATTATGAATGAAAGGGGAGAGATCATGACTAACACCAAGGAAATAGAAACAATTATTAGAAATTATTATCAACAACTATATGCCAATAAACTGAGCAATCTGGATGAAATGGAGGCCTTCCTGGAAACCTATAAGCTGCCAAGACTGAAACAGGAAGAAATTGACAACCTGAATAGGCCAATAACCAGTAACGAGATTGAAGCAGTGATCAAAAACCTCCCAAAAAACAAGAGTTCAGGGCCTGATGGATTCCCTGGGGAATTCTACCAAACATTCAAAGAAGAAATAATACCTATTCTACTGAAGCTGTTTCAAAAAATAGAAACAGAAGGAAAACTTCCAAACTCATTCTATGAGGCCAGCATTACCTTAATCCCCAAACCAGGCAAAGACCCCATCAAAAAGGAGAATTTCAGATCGATATCCCTGATGAATATGGATTCCAAAATCCTCAACAAAATCCTAGCTAATAGGATCCAACAATACATTAAAAGGATCATCCACCACGACCAAGTGGGATTTATCCCCGCAATGCAAGGGTGGTTCAACATTCACAAATCAATCAATGTGATAGAACACATTAATAAGAGGAGGGAGAAGAACCATATGGTCCTCTCAATTGATACAGAAAAAGCATTTGACAAAATACAACATCCTTTCCTGATTAAAACACTTCAGAGTATAGGGATAGGGGGAACATTTCTCAAGTTCATAAAATCCACTATGAAAAACCCACAGCAAATATCATCCTCAATGGGGAAAAGCTGAGAGCCTTTCCCTTAAGATCAGGAACATGTCAAGAATGCCCACTCTTGCCACTATTGTTCAACAGAGTACTAGAAGTCCTAGCAACAGCAATCAGACAGCAAAAAGAAATAAAAGGTATTCAAATTGGCAAAGAAGAAGTCAAACTCTCTCTCTTCACAGATGACATGATACTTTATGTGGAACACCCAAAAGACTCCACCACCAAATTACTAGAACTCATACAGCAATTCAGTAATGTGGCAGGATACAAAATCAATGCACAGAAATCAGTTGCTTTCTTATACACTAAAAATGCAACTGTAGAAAGAGAAATTAGAGAAACGATTCCATTTACAATAGCACCAAAAACCATAAGAAAGCTCGGAATAAACCTAACCAAAGAGGTAAAGGATCTATACTCTAGGAACTACAGAACGCTCATGAAAGAAATTGAAGAAGACACAAAAAGATGGAAAAATATTCCATGCTCATGGATCAGAAGAATAAACATTGTTTAAATGTCTATGCTACCCAGAGCAATCTATACCTTCAGTGCCATCCCGATCAAAATTCCAGTGACATTTTTCAAAGTGCTGGAACAAACAATCCTAAAATTTGTATGGAATCAGAAAAGACCCTGAATCGCCAAGGAAATGTTGAAAAAGAAAAACAAAGCTGGGGGCATCACGATGCCCGATTTCCAGCTATATTACAAAGCAGTGATCACCAAGACAGCATGGTACTGGCACAAAAACAGACATATAGACCAATGGAACAGAATAGAGAACCCAGATATGGACCCTCAACTCTATGGTCAAATAATCTTTGACAAAGCAGGAAAAAACATGCAATGGAAAAAAGACAGTCTCTTCAATAAATGGTGTTAGGAAAATTGGACAGCCACATGCAGAAGAATGAAACTCAACCATTCTCTAACACCCTACACAAAGATAAACTCAAAATGGATGAAAGACCTCAATGTGAGACTGGAATTCATCAAAATCCTAGAGGAGAACATAGGCAGTAACCTCTTCCACATCGGCCACAGCAACTTCTTTCAAGATACATCTCCAAAGGCTGGTGAAACAAAAGCAAAAATGAACTTTTGGGACTTCATCAAGATAAAAAGCTTCTGCACAGCAAAGGAAACAGTCAACAAAACAAAGAGGCAATCCACAGAATGGGAGAAGATATTTGCAAATGACACTACAGATAAAGGGCTGGTATCCAAGATCTATAAAGAACTTTTCAAATTCAACACCCAAAAAACAAATAATCAAGTCAAAAAATGGGCAGAAGATATGAAAAGACACTTCGCTGAAGAAGACATACAAATGGTTAACAGACACATGAAAAAATGTTCATCATCATTAGCCATCAGGGAAATCCAAATCAAAACCACATTGAGATACCACCTTACACCAGTTAGAATGGCAAAAATGGACAGGGAAAGAAACAACAAATGCTGGAGAGGTTGTGGAGAAAGGGGAACCCTCTTACACTGTTGGTGGGAATGCAAGTTGGTACAGCCACTTTGGAAAACAGTGTGGAGGTGCCTCAAAAATTTAAAAATAGAGCTACCCTATGACCCAGCAATTGCACTCCTGGGTATTTACCCCAAAGACACAGATGTAGTGAAAAGAAGGGCCATATGCACCCCAATGTTCATAGCAGCAATGTCCGCAATAGCCAAACTGTGGAAAGAGCCAAGATGCCCTTCAACAGATGAATGGATAAAGAAGATGTGGTCCATATATACAATGGTACTCAGCCATCAGAAAGGATGAATACCCAACTTTTACATCAACATGGATGGGACTGGAGGAGATTATGCTAAGTGAAATAAGTCAAGCAGAGAAAGTCAATTATCATATGGTTTCACTTATTTGTGGAACATAAGGAATAGCATGGAGGACATTAGGAGAAGGAAGGGAAAATGAAGGGGGGGGGGAATCGGAGGGAGAGATGAACGATGAGAGACTATGGACTATGAGAAACAAACAGGGTTTTAGAGGGGAAGGGGGACTGGTTAGCCCGGTGATGGGTATTAAGGAGGGCACGTACTGCATGGAGTACTGGGTGTTATACGAAAACAATTGATCGTGGATCACCACATCAAAAACTAATGATGTATTGTATGGTGACTAACATAACATAATAAAATCAAATAATAATAATAAAATAAAAACAGGAGGCTACAGGTAAACTACTAGATAGGAATTTTCTGAAGCTCTTCGGCTATCTTCCCCCACATTATCTTTATGAAAAGTAAGTATATTGCAGCCAGCCTCAAATTAAGGCTGGCTAAGTATAAATTTGAATTCTGACTCCCACATTTATTTAGCTGTGAGTCCTTGTCAACTGATTTAATCCAAGTTTCACTTTCCTCTTACCTAAAAAATAGACACTCATAGGCTTGCTCTGAAGATTAATGAGGTAATGATGTGAATGATTTGCTTCCAGAGAATAAGTAATTCAATAAACATTTGCTATTACTTTTTTTCCTATCTTCTTTTTTTTATTGTATAATATATTATTTGTTTCAGAGGTACAGGTCTGTGATTCAACAGTCTTACACAATTCACAGCGCTCACCATAGCACATACCCTCCCCAATGTCTATCACCCAGCCACCCCATCCCTCCCACCCCCCACCACTCCAGCAACCCTCAGTTTGTTTCCTGAGATTAACAATTCCTCATATCAGTGAAACCATATGATACATGTCTTTCTCTGATTGACTTATTTCACTTAGCATAATACCCTCCACATCATTGTAAATGGCAAGATTTCATTTTTTTTTTATGGTTGCATAATATTCTATTGTATATATATATACCACATCTTTATCCATTCATCTGTTGATGGACATCTTGCTCTTTCCATAGTTTGGCTATGGTGGACATTGCTGCTATAACATTGGGGTGCACGTACCCCTTCGGATCTTATCAAAGTCAACACCCAAAGAATAATCCAATCAAGAAATGGGCAGAAGACATGAACAGATATTTTTTTCCAAAGAAGACATCCAAATGGCCAACAGACACATGAAAAAGTGCTCAACATCGCTCAGCATCAGGGAAATCCAAATCAAAACCTCAATGAGATACCACCTTGCTATTACTTTTTAAAGCTAAAAAATATTTTAGAGGGCATCTTGGTCACTATAGACATGAAAATTATAGACATGAAGAGACCAAGCCCAGGAACTTTACCTTGTTTGCCAAAAATTACACAGCAAATTAATCCCTGAACCAAGATGAGATTCCTAGCCTAGGACTCCAGAGAACTGGTTCTATGCATTATAATGACTCAAGCCTCCACAACATGGTTTATGGAGTGTTAAGCTTAGTGTTTTTAAGTTAAGTATTACAAGTTTGGAAGTGCCTAGCTTTTTAAGAGATTATATGGTGGGGGCGGGTAGCTATGTCTGCAAGCAGACTGTGAAGTGAGGAGACAGCATTCATCTTTATAAAAATCCCATGTTTCTCAGAGCCACTCCTTAATCTCCTCAAGGAAAGGCCCCCACTACTTCTTAAATGGAGAAGTGTAATTCAGTCCTTATTATGGACTGACTTCATTTGTTCAAGCCTTACCCTGCAGTGTGATGGTATAGGGGGTGGCACCTTTGGAAAGGAGTTAGGATTAGGTGAGGTCATGAAATTAGTGCTCTTATAGTAGTAGTAAGAGAACTGGCTTCCCCTCTGAGGATGTAAGAAGAGGCCAGCCATCTGAAAGCCCTGAGAAAGCTTTCAGCAGAACCAACCATGCTGGCACCATGATCTTGGATTTCCAGGATCCACAGCTGTGAGAAATACATTTCAGTTGTCTATAAGCTGCCCAGACTATGACAGAGCTATAGTTCTAGGCAGATTTAGCCCTTGGATTTTTTCTCTTGTTACTGGCAGAATAAACTACTACCTCACTAAAAAAAAAAATGCCCATGTCCTAATGTCTGGAAACTGAGTAAGTTAGGATACTGGCAAAGATGAATTAAGGTTGCTGGATTATCCAGTGGACCCAGTGTCATCACAAGGATCCTCAAAAGTGGAAGAGGGAGGAAGAAGAGTCAGATTGAAGAGATGTGACAATAGAAGCAGCATTAGAAAGATGCGATATTCCTGGCTTTATGATGTAGGAGGGAAGCAATGAACCAAGGAATACAGGTGGCCTTGAGTATCTCCTAGAACTTCCAGAAAAGAATGCAGCCATAATGACAACTTGGTTTTAGCCCAGTGAGACCCATGTTAGAATTCTGTTCTACAAAACTGCAAGATAATGAACTTGTATCATTTAAGCCAAAAAGTATGTGGTAATCTATGTACCTCTGCTTAAATCTGGGGATTTGAAAAGAAAATAGGTTATTTTTTAAAAATCACATTACTATGACTTAGTCATCAGGAAGAGGCCTTTGCTAATAAAAACTTGTAGGAATAAGCTGATTGTAGCTCAATTCTGAGTCATGGCTTAAAAGGGCTTTGGCCAAATTACCAAACAGTGTTTCTTTGGGATTGCCAGATGAGGCCTGTAATCCAACTATCACACATAATTCAACATGGCTAAATTTATAAAATGAGAGTCAAGTCCAGAAATAAGATGATCTATTCCTTCATGGAAATAACAGGATGGAGTTCTGGTCCCAGACGGTAATGTAGGAAGACCCTGAACTCACTTCCTCCACAAACACACCAAATCTACACCTACTTACAGAGCAATTCCTCCTACAGAAGAACTGAAGGCTCACTGAACAGCTTCTACACATCAAACCACAGGCCACAGAGAGAATGGCAAGAGAAACAGAGACATGGTAAGGAAAGGAATCCCATCCCAACACTGTGAACTACATTGAGGAGGGATAGTACTGAGGAACACTGAGCAGATATGTCCGCTTTGGGCCACACACAAAAAGTCCCAATATAAAAGGGCAACTAGAATATAAAGAAACCAGTCAGAAGCCTGCCAAATCATGGGGGCGGGGGTGGGGAGGCTGCTGCTGGAACTCTCTCTAGTTTGGAAGGGCTGAAGAGCATCACTGTTTCTGCTAGAGCAGCCCTCACTACAGCTCGAGGCATCTCACCAAGGTGACACAGCACAAAGCATCATGGAATACTCCAGGCCTGTACCACTCTGGCTCTAGAGGGCATGCCAGGGCACCCCCAGCACAAAGTAACACAGCACATCCCAGCTATGCCCACTTAGGCTCCCAGCAACTCACCAGGGTGTCTTCTATGTGGAGGAACCCAGAAACCCCCAGCCCTTGCATGCCATGGTTCCAGCCACACTGCCAGACAGCACCCTGTGCGGAGCACCCTACCTTGCACCCACTTCAGCACTCCTACCTGGGTGTCCTTTGTGTGGAGAGTCACAGGATTCCCCCCATCTGCAATCACTTGAGCTCCAGGTGTCCTGCCAGGGCACCTTCTGCACAGAGAGCCTGGAACTGCCTCAGCCTGCAAGTGCAGCTCCATATATCCCACCAGGGATGCCCCAGCATGAAGTGCACCAACATCCCCAGTCCATCACAGCCAAAACTCCAGCCCACCAAAGTTACCAAGCACATGCAGTTTACACAGGACACAGCAGTCCACAAGACCATTTCTGACTAGTTCATGGAAACATAAGAAGTCAAGCAAAATAAGGAAACAGTGAAATGTCCCAAATCAAAGAACAAGATAAAACCTAAGAAAAAAGAATTAATATATGGAGATAAACAATCTAGTTGATGGTCATAAAGATGCTCACCAGACTGGAGAGAAGAGTGGATGAACTTCAAGAGATAGAAAATATAAAAAAGAACCAAAGTTGAAAAATACAGGGAATCAACAATACATTAGAGGAGGCAGAAAAACAGATCAGCTATTGGGAAGACAGGCTAATGGAAAGCACCTAAGCTGAACAACAATAAGAAAGAAGAATAAAGAGAAATGAGGATAGGTTCAAGCACTTCTAGGACAACAAGTGAACAAACATTCACATTATAGAGGTCCCAAAATGAGAAAAGAGAGAAAAAGACTGAAAACTTCCCTAACCCGGGAAAGGAAACAGACATCCAGGTCCAGGAAGCACACAGAATTCCAAACAAGATGAACCTAAGGAGGTTCACACCGTGGAACATAAAGAGAGAATTTAAAAACAGCAAGTGACAAGCAACTAGTTACATACTACAGAAGCTCATATGGCTATCATCTGATTTTTTTTCTGGAGAAACTATGCAAGCCAGAAGGGAGTGACATGATATATTCAAAGTGCTAAAAGGGGGAAAAAAAAAAAACAAAACACTACAACTAAGAATGCTCTACATGGTAAAATTATCATTCAGAATAGAAGGAAAAATAGCTTCCCAGGCAAACAGAAATTAAGGACTTCATCATTAAACATGCCTTAGCAGAAATGTTAAAGGACTTATTCAAATGGAAAAGAAAATGCCATAATTAGAAGAAAATTATGAAAGGAAAAACCTTCATGAATACAAGCTAACATAAAGGTGGTAGAGCAATAATTTATAAAGTTAGTATGATGGTTAAAAAATAAAAGTAGTAAAATCTATTATCAAAAAATTAGTAAAACAGACTCACAAAATTATATGTAAAATAGGACAACATATACATGAAATGTGGAGGCTAGCAGTAAAAATGAAGATTTTTTAGAATGTGTTAAACTTAACTGACCATCAATTTGATATAGACTGCCATATACTTAGGATGTTATATATGAGCCTCATGGTAATGAAAAAACAAAAACCTGTAATAGATACAGCCCAATAAAACCAAGCATAACACTAAAGAAGTCTCCAATCACAAGGGAAGAGAGCAAGAGAAGAAAAAAGGAACAGAGAATAACTACAAAACAACCACAAAACAATTAACAAAATGCCAGGAAGTACATACTTATGAATTACTACTTTAAATGAAAATGGTTGAAATACTCCAAGCACCCAGTGTGACAAAATGGATGAGAAAACAAGACCCATCTATATGATGAATACAACAGTATCAAGAGACAAAGAAGGGCACTAAATACTGATGAGAATATAATAAATGTAAACATCTATGCACTCAACATGAGAGCACCAAAATACATAAAGCAAATATTAACAGACATAAACAGAAAAATTGACCATAATCTGGAAATAGTGGGGGACTTTAACACCCCACTTACATCAATGGATAGATCATCTAGGCCGCAAATAAATAAGGAAACGATGTCTCCAAATGACACATTAGACCAGATGGACTTGACAGATATATACAGAACACTCTATCCAAAAACAGCACAACATAATTTCTTTTCAAGTGCACATGGACCATTCTCCAGGACAGATCTTATGTTAAGCCACAAAACAAGTCTCAATAAATTTAAGAAGACTGAAATCCTATCAAGTCTCTTCTCTGAGGCAATTACAAGAAGAAAAAAAAACTGGAAAAAAACACAGACACATGGAGATTAAACAATATGCTATTAAACAACCAATGGATCAGTAAGAAATCCAAGAAATTAAAAAATTCATGGAGGCAAATGAAAATGAAAACACAATGGTCCCAAATCTTTGGAACACAGTGAAAGCACTTTTGAGAGGGAAATTAATAGTGATACAGGCCTACCTAAAGAAACAAGAAAAATCTCAATCAATCTAACCTTACACCTGAATGAACTAGAAAAAAGGAAAAAATGGAGCCCAGAATTAACACAAGGAAGGAAATAATAAACATCATAGTGGAAATAGAGTAAAAAGAATACGAGAAAAGATCAGTAAAACAGCTAATTCTTTAAAAAGGTATATATATATATATATATATATATATATATATATATATATATATAT